>NW_019154124.1:16698512-16873550 GCF_002288905.1 Enhydra lutris kenyoni | reverse complement strand
GTGTGTGTGTGTGTGTGTGTGTGTGTGTGTGTGTGTGTGTGTGTGTGTGCATGTGAATTTGTGTGAGCCTGCAATGTGCAGAAAGGGCAGCCTACTGAAGACTGCATAAGTTTGGGGATTATTTTGAAGGCAGCGGGGAGGTATGGGAGGGTTTTCAGCTGGAGAGTAGTATGTCAGATTTGTTTTTAGCCTACGAAGTACTGTAGCTTGGTAGGCTATTTTGATCATACCAGTGACAAGAGACTCCATAGTGGGGCAAGTACTTGCTCTCTGACTTGCTGCTCAGAGGAAAAAATATATATTTTGAGGAATTTGATGGTGCTTAGCCCCCTAAATCACATGGCTGGATTTGGCCTTCCCTCATTCTCCCTGTTCCCTACTGTTCACCTTTTATGATATCTTTTGTAAAGGAAAGAAAGATACTTCCTCTAATTCCAAGTAGGAAAAAGGAAAGAATGTTCTCGGAAATAGATACACGTTTTTGGAATTTTCTCATGTAGTCTTTCAAAATTTGAGAACAATTATTATGAAAGGAATGCAAATGTTAATGGCATTTTTTAAAATTTAAGGATTTCATTTATTTATTTATTTGAGAGAGAGCATGCAAGTGGTGGGGGTTTGTTCTGAAGGGGGCTCAGATCCAATGAGGGCTTGATCCAACCAGGGGCTCCATCCCACAGCCCTGAGATCACAACTTGAGTGGAAATTAAGTCAGTTGCTCAAGCAACTGAGCTACCCAGGGCTCCTGTTAATGGCTTTAAACTCCTTTGTTGAGGGGCACCTGGGTGGCTCAGTCAGTTAAGCATCTGCCTTCAGCTGAGGTCATGATCTCAGGGTCCTGTGATGGGGTCCTGCATCTGGCTCCCTGCTCAGCAGGGAAACTTCTCCCTCTCCCTCAGCTGCTACCCCTCTTGTGCTCTCTGGCTCTGTCAAATAAATACATAAAATCTTCTACTCCTTTGTCGAACCTGCATATTTTTACCAAAAACACAAGAAAAATAAGCCAGAAACTAATGAAATTAGTTATCTACGGGGTGAATGGAACAGAATGCAAGGGGTAGTAGGAACTTCTCTTGAGTATACCTCTTGATTTGGTTTTGACTTGTAAGCCGTTAAAGGTTTACATGTCTAAAAAATTAAATAAAAATAAAAGATGGAAAAAAGGTAGATACTGAATTCAACCAGAAAAAGAAGACTGTACCCATATATCAAATGGATGAAAATCACACATTAGAAAAAAATATTCAAGTCACTTCTAAGCATAGTATTCTGTGTATTCCCAGCATGATATTTTCTAAGAACAGAAATTGAAAAGAAATCTTGAACTTTACCTAAGCTGTTGGTAATGGCAATGATGTAGCAGTATTGAAAATGTGGTATTGCAGGACTGAACAAACAGTAAAAGTACGGGTTTGCTGGGAACTTGGGTTCTCAGTGTGGGAGAAAGGAGATTTGAATATGGACTGAAAAAAAAAATAAATATGGACTGGAGGTGATGGTTCTTGTCTGAATTATTACCATGATGGTTATAAAATGGTAATTTGCCAATTTCCTTCCTCACTTATTCTTCTGTAAGAGCTTCCCTATCTCCTTCTTGTCACTTTTATTTTTTTCATATCAGGATGTATTCTTTTTCCTCCCAATAGCCATTTCTCTCATTAGCCATTTGATGTTCAAATTAGTCTGTTTTCCTAGTGGAAATTCCTTCAAGCTAGATCCAGTGTTCTCTTGACATCTCTCCATTATATTAACAAATACATTTAAAAAAAAATAATGAGTCTATACTGATACTGTGAAGATCAAATCACTTCCACAAAATCAAAACAAAACAAAGCAAAACCAAAACAAAGCAAAAAGGAGACCAAAGTAAAGAGACATGTCAACTAAATGCAGTGTGAGAGCTTGATTAAATCCTGGAGATACAGCTATCGATTTCTGTATTTCATATTCTCTCTCTATATATATACAAATATATGTGTATATATATATATAATTTAGATTATATTAATTTAGGTTATATTAAATCTTTATATAATTTAGATTATATTAAATATAACAAGTGTTTATATATATACACACATACACATTTAAATCAGCTACATAAGACTTTATAAGGACAATTGGAGAGCTAAGTGAAGGACTATGTACTAGATAATAGCATTGTATCAATTTTAAATTTCTTTTCTTTCTTTATTTTTTTTAAGATTTTATTTATTTGAGAGAGAGAGAACACAATCCCGGGGTTGGAGAGGTGGGGATGGGTAGAGGGAGAGAGACAATCAGACTCCGTGCTGAGCAGGGAGCCCAATGCTGGGTTTGATCCCCAGACCCTGGAATCATGACCTGAGCTACCCAGGTGTCCTTCACTGTTGAATAAGGTAACTGTACTGTGGAAATGAAAAGAATCTTTTTTTTTTTTAAAGATTTTATTTATTTATTTATTTGACAGAGAGAGATAGTAAGTGAGAGAGAGAGCACAAGCAGGGGGAGCTGCAGGCAGGCTGAGGGAGAGGGAGAAGCAGGTTCCTGGCCGAGCAAGGAGCCCGATGTGGGACTCGATTCCCAGACCCTGAAATCATGACCTGAGCTGAAGGCAAATGCTTAATCAACTGAGGCACCCAGGTGCCCCAAGGGAATCTTTTAGTTCTTTTGAGATATACCCTCACGGGTACAGGGATGGAAGTGTCATGAAGTTGCATAGGTAAAGCACCTCATTCTCAAATGGTTAAATGATAATATGTGTAAGTATGTTACAGAGAGGTAAAGCAAATTTGAGACAATGGAAACAAGTAGTGAATCTAGGTGAAGCAGTGTTCGTTTTATTTATAATTTTTCTTAAGTTAGAAATGTTTCAAAATAAAGAGTTGCAGAGGAGAGAAAAACATGTTGGATTGAATAAGAAAGGCCATGGAAAGTAGGACTGGGGTTGAGCTGACAACTTTCCGCATCTTTAGGACATCCTGGAGGGGATCCAGAAGGCAGAGGTGCACAGGAGAGTGGTTAGAAACAAATGACAGAAAACAGAACATCTGGGGCAGCATTGATTTAGGATGTGCAAGCTGTTGGATTTTAATGGTGCCGCTCTTGGTTTTATTTATTTTTATTATTATTATTTTTTAAAGATTTTATTTATTTGACAGAGATCACAAGTAGGCAGAGAGGCAGGTAGAGAGAGAGGAAGGGAAGCAGGCTCCCTGCTGAGCAGAGAGCCCGATGTGGGGCTCGATCCCAGGACCCTGAGATCATGACCTGATCCGAAGGCAGAGGCTTAACCACTGAGCCACCCAGGCGCCCAGGCGCCCCCACTCTTGGTTTTAAACACACATGTAAGATCATTTCATTTTACATCCATATTTGACACACAAAAACGGAGGTCATATTCCAGATCTGTCCCAGTCCCACTCACTCAGTGGGGTGCATTGATGGGATTGTCTGGTACATGGGTTTTATTCCAAAGCCTCCCCCTCGAGGGATTTCAATTCTGACTTGTTAATCTTGCCATGGAATCACAGTTTAATGATTGTGGGAGAGCACATTTAAGATCTCCAATGATCAGCAATGTGGCTTATTTTTTGTCAGGTGTGACTTTGTTGTTTTTATCTGATGGTCACCACACAGCTTCACACAAAACAGATTTGCTTCACTGCCTCCCCTCCCCCACAGCTCCTGATACAGATTTGTATTCCTGGCATTCTGCTCTTATTTGATGAGTTTTAGGAAGCCTCAATTCTTGTTTTGTCTCCAGGAGTAACTCAGCGACTGCTTTAAACTGATAACGACACGATTTTGCTGCCCTATAGACAGTCATTTAAACTCTGATATGTGGCCCCTGCCTCGAAATGCAAGCAATGGAAATGACATCATTATCAGCCGACTCTTTATGATGAAAAATGACCCACATTAGGAAACAATCTGAACCCAAGGAAACTTAGGTGATCAATCATCACAATTATAATGTGCTGGTCTTTTATGTAAATCCAACCCACAGTGAAGCTGGGTTCGGGGTGGAAGAGTTGGGGGAGGAGAAATCCTGTGGAAAAGAACATTAGTACAATATAATTAAGCAAAAGGGAAAGCTTTAGATAATATATGTTTCTCAGGGGACTATTTCATGCCTTAGGGACCCTGACGGATCTAGGTGGAGAGGGTTGCATCATCATCATTAAAAGCATTTGTTAAATGCCCAGAGCTACACAGAAATGGGCTGGGCTTTTTCTGTATGAAGTTGGAACAGGCTAAGTTCTCCCCTCCAGGAGCTGGAGCCCTGGTTGGGCTACTTGGGTGAAGAGCAGGGGCAGCGGCTCCCCTTGCCGCAGGGAGGCCATTAAGATTGCAAGAGGATAATGTTCCATCTGGTGGGGGCCAGGAGTGTCTGGATTCCCTCATTCTACTTTAGTCCCTTTGGACTAGTCCTTTTCATCACTGTATGGCCAGTGACGGGCTTAGGGTGACCTGAGTATGAGGTGGAAAGGAAGGGGATTGTCACTGTCCACCCGAAAGATGGCAGAGGGCACAAGCCCTCGGCCTTTGGTGATACATCTTGCCTATATTTGTGGGCACATATGATCACTTGCTCCCGGCCAGCATCACCTGGCCACTTGTGGTCTCTAGAGTTTGTGTTTTGTCTAGTTCCTTTTTCTCAAATCTAGTAAAGGTGGGACTATGTATGAATGTGTGAGGAGATGTAAGGGAGTTGAAGAGGGACAGAGAGATAATTGATGTGGCTGTGCTTGTCCCAGGAAATTGCAGAGAACAGACCTATCAAGGTGTCTCTAAGTTGCCTGTGCCCTTGGATACATGAAAAGCACCCGGAAGTGAAGGCTTAGCTTCATCATCCTTCAACAAAGACTCCAGAACCCATAGGCTTGTGGGCTAGGCTGGTGGCCAGGTAACCCTGGGGTAGTGAGTCCTGCCAGCAGGATCTCCATATCTTAGTCCCCGTCTGTGAATACTGGGTCCCTGTTAGCCCTATTTTTTTTTCTGGAAAGAACTTTGTGTTCATCTCTCGCACACTTCCTGACTTGACCTACAAAATGTGTCACATGTGCTCTTCTTATCCTAAAATCAGTGTTATGAGGCCCTGGTCTACTTCTTTTTCTATTCTTTACTACCCTCCTGCACATTATAAAAACCTTTTCACCTACAGACCAAGAATATCTGAGATTCCCTCCTAGGAATTTGTATTTGTTCCTTATAGCTAAAGTTTTGCCATCCTATGGAAAAAAAATGCTCCTGTTGGACAGTGCTTTAAATCCTTGGGTGGATTTGTGGATGGTGGACCATTTTCCACATGGCAGCTGAAGGCAGGTTTCACAAGGGTGAAGGGAAGAGCAGCCCAGAGCAGGAGCACCGCCCCAGCAAGGCAGGCAGGTTGGAGCTTCTGGGAGAGGGGGAGAGGATAGGCCCAGAGCCTGGGAAGGCAGAAATCAAATATGAGAGGACTCCACGTTACTCCAACTCAGGTGCTGTTCTAAGCCATTACACCAATTGTGCCATTTAACCCCACAGCAACCTCACATGGACAAAATTGAGATTCAAACCTCAGCAGCCCAACTTTAACCCCTGTCATTCACCATCACACTACACTGGAAAGAGGAGGAGCACCTGTGGGGAAGAAGCCTACTAAGCCTCCTGGGAAAGAGGTTCAGATGGCGGTCATCCAGCCCTGTGTCTAGACCATGGCACCTTAGTTTGTCTGTGGTTGTAGGAGACATGTGTGTCATGTTCATAGCAGGAGGCCACACCCCATCTGGAAAAACCAATGGCATGCCAGCAGAGTCCTCCCTCTGTGCTGGTGGGGTCAACTCCAGAGCAGCCATGGGAAGCTTACTGTTGGCAGAAGCCAGGAACTCTCCCAGGGTGGCCTTTGGACTTGTAGCAGCTTCCTAATCTGACCCACCATGGCAAGTTAAACACTGTCAGCCATTGCCCAGCTGATTTGTCTATAGACATTAATGAAATCAAATCTTGGGATCTTGTGCATTCATTGGGCATGCTCTAGGTGGCCTCAGCTGTAGTCCAATGGCTGCTTACAAAGAGTAAGCAGTCACGTTAGCTCAGGGAGGGAGTTGTGTTGAGCGTTTTCCCACTATGTGGAGGGCAGGGTGTATTTTCTGCTTGGGAAAGAACGTCTTTTATTCTGGGCTAAGAATGAGGAAAGAAAACCACTTTGGAACATGCCCTAAAAAAGATAGTCTCCCTGTGCTCCCTACAGTGACAGAGTCAAGGAGTTGGGCTTCTTTGGAAACTCTGTATGGAGGCTCTGGCTCACCCTGAATGTCCACCATCTACCTCCACAGATTCAGGTCTGGTTGGGACAGGGCTCTGTGGGACCATTTCATAACTCTGGTTTAAATCATACTTTCTCTGATAAATAGTCCATACATGGTTACCAAGAGTCATTAATCTCCGTTAGTCTTCATTTTCCAGGTGTTGGGAAAGGGGAGAGGGACCAAACATCACTGGATCCATTTTATCTCTCTTTGTAGTACTACTCTTTGGACCAGCTCAGATCTCTCTTCCCCACTTAGCACAGAGGCAGCAAGACAAAGGGATTCAGCAAGTATTGTATTTGGAAGGGTAGAAATAATTTATTGTGGCTGGTAGAACAGGAGCTCATCTACCTCTGTAAAATTCCCATTCATTTATACCTTTGGTGAGACTACTATTTTATTTCTGAGGTCTATGGGACATGCTATCATTAAAATTGCCACAGTATGTATATTTACCTTGCTCACAAAGTAAATCACCCCTCATCTGCAGTCATTTCCTAAAGCTCACCAGTGAAGGGGCCTCCAGGAATTCTTGGACTGTTTCTTTCCACAAAGTCCTTTCACATCTGGCACAGATTCACAACTAGATTTTAAAACCAGAGACTTCTTATAGCCCATTCAACTTCAGAGCCTATGCGTTGGGCATATTTCTAAAAAGCGCTACGTGGCGAGTGTGGGTAGGGGTTAGGTCCAGAGAACAAACTGAGTGGGTTGTAGTGCTAGGGACACTGGGGTCAGAGGATCTGGGATCAAGAAAGAGCTCAACCAAGTATTAGCTGAGTGAATTGACTTACAACTCGGAGTGTCAGCTTCTTACTGTGGAGATAACAATCTCTACCTTTGGGAAGGCTCAAGTTAAGAAAAGGTATGGGGAAGCGCGTTGGGAGCTAGAAAATCGTACACACGGGCAAAGGGTGGCTCCTGCACTTGAGTTGAATCAAATAGTTCTTGAAAGAAGACAGTCTAAGTCTGGAGCTTTGTTGAACAGATACTCCTTATTGATTTTTCTCTAACGGGATTTAATCTATACTCTGTTGTCTTGTGTCTAATTTTTTCAAAAGATAAGCATATTGAAAAGACCTGTGCTTTAAATTGTTCTGGGCAGGGTCCTGCACCTTGCTGTGGCTGATGTCGAAACTGGCCCTAGCCAGAGAATATCCTGTGTAGTCCAAGGAATAGGTGTCCCTGCCTGACTGCCATGGTGGACCCCTTTCTCTGCCCCGCCACATCCCACCCCTGCCAGGCCTTTGAGCTGCCTCATCAGTTGGCCAAAGTCTGTAGGGGCTGATGGCTGTGGTCACATATGTGCTGAGAATTTGCAGGCCTTTTAGAAAGAGAGGTGGTTTGACATTTGGAGAATTATTATAATTTCTATCACTTACTGTTTACTGCATGCCAGGTGCTGAACTAAGCACTTTACATGCATTAACCCATCAAATCTTCACAATAGCCCTGTGAAGCAGGAACTCTTAGCATCCTCATTTTAGAGATAAGGAAACTGAGCCTAGAGAGTTTTCGGTCAATTGTCCTAAGTCAACAGTTAATGTAGTGCAAATCAGGAGTCCCACGTGGGTCTCTCTGACCCCATAGGCTGCTCTTAGCAGAATGCTTCTCCAGTACCTGCCTAGCCTGGGACTGGACCCAGCAGCCAGAGCCTCAGATCACATAGCAAGATCAAACTCAGCTCTAGCAAAGGTGTCCTCCTCTTGCTAAAGGAAGGAAGAGCAGAGGGCTGGGACTGCATTTGACTTCCATCTGTGGTCGTGATGTAGCAAACCTGACATCAGTCCCAGTCTGAAAATGCCACAGGTCAACTCAGCAGGTGTGTGGCTGTACCTTTCCTTCAAAGTCTATTTATTAAACATGTAACTGGCCATTTAAAATATTTCTTTTCAAAATAGGTACCCCCACATTTTTTGGCAGTTTAAAGGGGCAGGGTGAGCTACACAGATTATTACAACTCTTCTTTTGACTTCTTTGATTCTGACTTCTTACTGTTCATAATGTATAAGTTAATTTCTAAAGAAGTAAAGGAAGAAAGAGAGAGAGAGAGAAAGGCAGAAAGAAAGAATGAATTAACAAATGAATAAAAGAAAAGAAAGGAGGAAAGTTTATTCAAGAAAGGTAAGTAATGGGAGAGAAGGAGTGGGAAAGCTGAGTGCAAAGTAGCACGAAACCAAAGACTTTTATGTCTTCTGAACCCACCCAATACCATCCCATAAATCTTGACATTATATTCTGCTAAATGTGTCAGAAATGCAACTGTGCTTGCAAATAATTGCTGCCATTGAATGAATCTCCCCTGGCATATCCATTGGAGCTCAAAATAACCCATGTAACCAAAGAGTAAATCAGTGACTGGACGTCCAGTGCCAAGCATAATCTCAGGCAACATTTGACTAGGTTCAATATTTATTTCCCAGCCTTGAGTCCCTTTGAAATGATCTGGAATCAGTTCAGACAGGGCCAGCCCTAATTTTATGGTGCTCTTGGAACCCTTCCAGCAGCATGAGGGCTCAGATGTCAGGGAGTTCCAGAAAAACGAGATCCCTCACAGATTTCACAATTTAAGGCACCCTCCTTCCAATATTTTGTAACATGTGGGCCTTTTGACTGAAGATGCAACCTTTTGACAGGACTTTGAGCAGCACCTCTAAGAAGCGTGCCTCACCCGTACCCCATCTCCCACATCATCTGTAAGGATGGGACAAGTAAAATTTACCTGGTTAATAGCTTGCATAAATAAAATCCCTGAATATCCACATGTGGGAAAAGAGTAGCCCTCAATTTATTACCCTTTTTTTCCCAAACAAATGACATTTTCCACACGATTAAGAAGGACATATTTGGGAAGCTTCAAGACACATTAAAACAGCTGATAACCCTGCTCCAAGTTTAATGGATATAGGGACATGTCAAATAAATAGTGGCCAATTCTCAAGCTTTTGGATCTCAAACGCTCAATCAATAGAAAACCAAGCAATTTTAGTGTACATCAGAGATAAATCTCAAGATGGCAGGATTGACTTTTAGCTCCCTGTTAAAGGGTATTGAACTGACATTGAGTGACCTTACACTTAGCCAAAACATTTATTATAAAAGTCTGACACGGTTAAGTGAAATGATTGATACCACCCATTTTGCCCTAAAATGTAGCCTTTCACCTTCCTTAGTTGGGAAAAGAGTAAAGGACATCACCCATAAAATTAAACATTTTCCTTTTCTTTATTTCTCCTTAATCTATAGATGATTAATGTCGTCCTTCAGAATAACCGTGTGCATTCTGGGGTCTGAGATAGCCAGGTTCATATCCTAGGAAATTCATTACCAGCTTTTGAGCCAATTTTTAAGCTCCTCTATAAGCAGTTGCCTTATTTATAGAATTGGGAGGATTGGAATTACATACTGTACTTAAAGCAATTAGTAAAGTTCCCAGACTCATACTCAAATTCTAGTTTTATTGTTGTATTATTATTATTATTATTATTATTTATGTTGACTTCTCACTTCATGATTCCATAAGTTATGCTATTAGCAGAGGTAATAACTACAGTAATAACTATTGGTACTTTGTTGATACCTCCTAGGTACCAGGCACTGTATGTAATACTTTTAATTCAGTTTCTCATTTAATTCTTGTAATCACCCTCTGAGGTAGGTGCTATTATTATCCCAATCATTAGAAATTAGGAAATTGAGGTTCAAGGAAATGAGTGACATTGCTTCAGATCACACAGTTGGTTAGGATCCAGACACACTACATTACCCTGGCCTCCCTGCCCTAAGTCACATAGATTATTGCTTTTTGTGCTGTTATACTCTTAGAGGAACAGAAAACTGTAATAATCTGGGGGAAGTCACTTTCTCTGGACCTTAGGTCTGCCATCTGTCAAATGAAAAGCATTGGTAATGGATTGTATCAGACATTTTAGGATTCCAGGATTCTAATAGAATCAGTTGTTGTCAAGGGAAACAGCTGAGAAAATGTGTAAATGGATTTTATAAATGTTGGAAAAGGAGGCTATGTAATGTATGGCAAGTTCTGCATGGTCACGCCTTCAGTCAAGCTGGAAGGAGGAACGGTTTTGTACTTTCCATAATGGCTTAATTCCCTCTCCTTCGGCTCTCCTTTCAAAACTCTGCTATGGAGTAAGCTGTCCAGTCACCCAGATGTGCCCTTCCACAGTGTACGTGGTCAGTCTAGCAGAACCTAGCATTGTCCTTTATTTGGATCAACCTTAATTTTCTGCTCCCAACCTTGATTCCTCTGAGACATTTCACAACAACCCCTTCTTCCCAAATCCTAAAATATATTCTCCTGCCATTCTGGGAATAATGTTGTGATTAAAAATGTGTTTATATTTGGTCCTCACACTTCAGTGTGGACATAAAATAAAACCACTGATCACTGTTGTTGCAGGGTTAGAGTGTTTAAAATATTTCATAACCTGGCCACAAGCTAAACAGTTTCCAGATATAGCTTGTTTTGAGGCTTGGTCTTCCAGGGTGGAGAAGGTGGGCAAAAGTAGGAAGAAGTAGATGGAGGATAGAAGAATCTGGAGGTGATGGAGGGAACTCTGAGCAACTGACTGGACCCAAGTCCTGGGCATTTCATTTCCTGACAACCTGCTGCTGAGGTCTAGTGCTGTGGCATAGTCACAGTGTCCTAGCTCTGAGCCTGCATTCACCTCTTCCACACAGCAGTCTGCTGGTCCTGGCCTTCCAAACCACTGTTTCTTCTGGTGGTGTGAAGGACATGCAGAGATATTACATATGCTGGGCTCTTCAGAAGGAGCCAGGACTCCACATTTTGGCCTGCCACTCTTTGGGGTTCACACTAAGGAAATGGTGAGAGAAAGAAAAAAATCTGCCTTTAGTTCCTGTGCTTGTCCTTTTATAATGTGTTTATATACCCTATCCTGTCGGGAGGATCATTTGATTTCCCCAGTAATTTCAATCGAACCAGAGATCATTGCAGGGAAATTAGCATTGGTTAAATAACTAATTGACTCTAAGGAGACAAATCGTTAAAGTGGCTAAATTAGAAAAAAAAAAATTTTTTTAATGTGTTTGTTTTACTTGACCTTAATGTATAGACACAGATCAAGTCCGGAGTCAGGCAGATGCCTGACAAGAGACTTCTGCTGACCATCTCATGCCTTCTGCCAATGTGAGGAGTATAAACAGAAAATCTCAATTGGGTGAAGCCTTTTAGGAATGAGGGAGGAGGACATGAATTTATGGTGTGTTTTATGAAGTATTCTTTCAACATCACATATCAGAAACTAAGAAAACTCTTAATCTGAAAGTAACTAGCTTGATGGTTTACATCTACTCATTAAAGGTCAGTCGAAAGTCATTCATGGTTGGCATTTTCCATGAGAGGATTGGAGTTCAGTTGTTAAGCATGATTTGCTGTCCTTTAAATATTACTTACCAAAAACGTGACCCAGTTTTTCAGGGAAAAGGTACAAAAGAAATCCAAATCTTGATTTTCTTCTGAGGTCTCCCTAACTTTGCAGTTCAAGTCTTGGAGATTTTACCAAACCTGTTTTTCAGGGATTTGAAATCTCTCATAAAAATTAACTGCAGCTTTTATGCAAGTTAAAAACAGAATTCATGTAGTTCTTTTAAAATCTTGCAGGTCTTTAAAAGAAGGACTAATAAAAATATACCTTCCAAATGGCTTTTCCTGTGGCTGTGCGGCCTGTTTAAGGACCCATTACAGTTCAGCAGCTCATCTTACCCCTCCCCCCCACACGGTGGCACAAAGTATTTCCGGTTTTACTCAGAGCTCTCAATGGAAAATGTCAGCCATTATTTGTTTATTTTTTTCCTTACTGAAGATTGAATTAAGGAAAGGTATATGGTAACTTCACAGTGTAGAGCTTGAATTCCTGGGTGGATTGCCACATTACTGAGGTCTCACTCACCCTGTGCTCAAGACCAGCTCATGTTGTCCTTGGAGCCTAGAGCCTAGAACATCAATCTCATCCTTCCAGGCTTTGCAGACCAGGCTACCACACAGAACAACCCGGTTTCTTTTGCACCCCAGTAACAAAAAGAGGACATGGTTCCAAGGTCATATGTCATATACCTGTCCAGGGTCAGTCTAGCCCAATGGGAAGCTGAGAAAATACCAGTATGGTTGCAGCCTACTTTAATCATTCTCAAGGAAGGGCAGGAGGAATCTCTGTCACTCTCTGCAGACACTAGCCTATTTGGACTCTGCTTAGTACAACCTCTGTGCTTTTGTCTTGTCTTAGAGTGATGTTACCAGCCCCTACCATCTGCAGCATTATGGGAATGCACTAAGATTAGCTCTTTGGTGGAAGGAGAGATTATATTACAGAAAATGCAAAGATTCTTTCATTCAGTTATTTATTCATTTAAACATATAGTAAACATGTACCATGCCCAGTGTACAATTTTAGGTACTAAAGTTAGGAGCCAAAGATATAAGCCTTGTTCTCATGGAGCTGAACCTCCAGATGAGGTGAAGCATGCAATTTTAACACAGTGTATACAGTAAGTAAGTCAGTACTAAGGGTGTTGGGGGGCAGAGGAGAAGCATCTAACCCAAGGTGGGGAGGGCTTTATGGAAGACTTCCTGGAGGGTGTAACTCATGGGTGAGGTTGGAGCAACAGATGCCACAGAGAGTCCTAGCGTAGTAATTATAATAAACGATTCATTTCCAGAAAAAACAGATTTTGATGACTCTAATTTAGTCCCAAAGGACCAAAGCCTTTTAGGATATAGCTTGGTAGCTTTCCTTTCTAGCTGTTTCCTTGAGGAAGATGACACCCAGTATGGTCTCTATGGGACTTTATCTTGCTTATGATCAAAACCCAAAATATTAGATTACGACTTTGCCAAGCTTGGATTCCTGTCCCCACCCCCTATTATTTCTAGATGTAGGACTAACTTGGTCACTGCTTCTTGGCAAGGCCACAGTCTGGCACAATGAAGGATCTCACTGGAGATGCCACTCTGGACGGTGACTCTCTTCGTGTCCTGTTTTGAGTATTGTGCTTTAATTGTGTCATGACTGTATTTTCCACAGAATAAGAAAGAAGTAGTGTATGGTATCAGGAGGGTCCCCTTCTTTCAAAGCCAAGACAGAAACCTCAATGATGTTGCCTTCTGGACAGAGCAAAGCTTCTTTAGTCTGAAAGAGAGGAATCTGACAGCCTCACTGGTCTGTGACTCAGCTGAGAGCCTAGCAACTAGCAAGGGATAAAAGCCCACATGTTTTCCTCTAAAGGGCAACCCAGGTTCCCTTGAGCCCTGAAACTTTCTTCCTGATTTTCAAGGCTTGGTTGTCTTATTTCCTGTTTCCTTGTTTCTAACATTCCTCAAACTGGAATGTTAGAGAATGAAGCAGAGAAAGGAGAGGGATGAAAGTATTGGCATCTAGAGGTAGCCTGTAAAGGCTAGAGCCAGTGTGCAGATGGTAGCATATAGGGAAAAGGAGACCCATGGAAAGTGGGGATATGAGAATTTAAAAAGTAAGGAAGTTTTGGCCAAGAGGGCTGGGGTGAAAATTTGGTGTGACCTCTGTTCAGTGAGTCTTGTATTCTTCTTTGCTGACATTTTGTCCACTTAAAAAATGCATTAGTATATTCTTAGTTTATAACTGACATGAAAATTGTGGTAATTTGTGATAGTAAAGGATTTTCTCCAGTCACTTTATAAGTCATTACAAAGGTATTGGTGTCCTTGATGAGAAACAAGGTGGAACCTTTTTCTTCTAAGTAGTCATAAAGGAAAGCAGCATGGCTCAATGAATGAACAGCAGATTGTGTGTCAAGAACCTATACTGTTTCTGGCTTTGCTTCTTGTAACTCAGAAAATAATTCTCTCTTCCCATTCTTTTTGCTTTAAAATGTGGCTAGTGGTCCTCCTGGAAACATCTGAATGAGACACATGTGTAATGGAGGTATGTGTGCAGGGATATGGTATGTTTACCTGACACTTGGGAAAGGAAGCTCAGGCCATCAGTGAATCTCAGGTGACCTCTCAAAGGTAACTGGAGAATGAAGGAGTGGGGAGACTAAGGCACAGCAAGGTCAAATAACCCTGCTGATGAACGTGTATGCCATTCACATTTGTTGACCCGCCCTTTAATTTTTATGCATTCCTTAATTTTATTTATTACATGTTAAAATTCTTCTCTTGACATTGCATTTGAAATTATTTTATGGCTGAGGCTTTGAAGGTTTATAATGCAGTGGCCTTCTAATGGCAGGTCAATCAGAAAGACTTTCCTTTGGCACTGTTTCCCAATGATCTAACTAAGCCACTTAAAACTTTACATGGGAGTCTGGAGAAATGCTTCAGTTCTGTCCTGGAGCTGATTGGCTGAGGTGACCTTAGCCCCTCAGAGAAACATTAGGAGCAATGACTGCCATAGCCACACTGCTTTTGCAGCAGAGAGGGTACATGCTGGGGATTTCTCTGGCTGATGCTTCTGTGCCAAGTTTCACATAGCCTCACTTACTACTGAGGGGTTGAGAGAACCATAGTGAACCCAAGCGTGATGATTGATTGACTGTCTGGGAGCTCTTTTCACACCTCGTCACCACCTGCCCTCCTCCCTCCATGCCCTGCAGTCTAGCAAGATCATTTCCATAAAGCCCTTTGAGAACTTCGAACAAATATGCACATCCATTTGTTCTATATCCATTCACAAATATTGGGCACCTATTAAGTGTCTTGCTGCATGCCAGACAAAATGGTGAGTATACACACGTGT
The DNA here is from genome assembly GCF_002288905.1 of Enhydra lutris kenyoni. Taxonomy (NCBI): domain Eukaryota; kingdom Metazoa; phylum Chordata; class Mammalia; order Carnivora; family Mustelidae; genus Enhydra; species Enhydra lutris. Next base: position 16,858,522 of record NW_019154124.1, on the reverse strand, counting down.
AACACACAATCCCTACTCCTCAAAGGAGTAAATACCATCATGTAGATGAGGCATAAGCTCATAGAATAAGATAAAAAATGATAGAGAAAGCATTCAATGCAAGTATATTGTACAGTAGCCATGAGAATATGGAACATGGGGAGGAAGATGGACGTTACTGATGACAGAAGTGTGTTAAACTCTCATCCCTGCCACTTACTAGCTTTATAACCACAGTGTCCTCAAATGTAAAATAGATGAGGATAGCTGCAAAAATTAAATAATACGTATGAACTGCTTGTCACAGGCCCTGATATGTAGTGAATACTCAATACATATCTACATACCTATGTAAAGACTACTGTTACAGAAGTCTCCCCTTACCTGTGGGGGTTATGGTCCCAGACCCTCAGTGGATAGTACCAAAGCCTGTATGTGTGATTTTTTTTCTTATACATACATACCTATGATAAAGTTTAATTCATGAATAGGCACAGTAAGAGACTGACAATAATAATTAATAACAGAATAGAACAATTATAAAAATACACTGTCATAAAAGTTATGTGAATGTGATCTCTCTCTCAATGTCTTACTGTGCAGTGAGGTGAATGACGTAGGCATTCTGACATAGCATTAGGCAACTGCTGACCTTCTGATGATATGTCAGGAGGAGCATCATTTTCTTCTGGACCATGGTGGATCGCAGGTAACTGAAACTGTGGAAAACAAAATCGTGACTAAGTAGAGACTACTGTATTATTATGTTGTTATTATTATTATTATTATTATTCTAATTATAAGAGCTATAAATTTCAGAGAAGGAGGAGCTCACAGCAGGCTGAGATGAGAGGAAAAGTCCTATAAACCAGGAAGAAGTGGGTCCTTGAAGAATGAGTTCAAATTAGACTAGGCTGGAGTAAGGAGACACCACTCAGGCAGGAGAGCCAGGGTCTAGAGGCAGCAATGGATGGGCTTTCTGGGAGAATTCACTGGAAGGGCCTGTGAGGGGGCCATGGGAGACGAGGTGCAGGCAGATTTTGGCAAGAGGAAAGCCTCTCTTTCCTCGACCAGATGGCCCCCACTGGCCTTGGTCTGCTTTCCCTCATCTGACTGACATCCAGCTGGAGGAGATCTGGGCTGTGGGCTTTTAGAACATTTTTCACACAGTCATTGCTGGCCACAACTTAGCAGGTACAGATCTCCTACTCCACTGTAAGTAACCTCATGACTAATAATTGAGAATCTTGTTGCTGCTTTTGTTGTTGTGGGGGGAGTGGAGACACCAGATATGTTAACTGAGAAAAACAAGTGGGCAGGTAAAAAAAAATCATGGAAGTAAAACAGCATCTGTGATTTTCTTATGGATCTTCCCTTCTCCTTCCATAAGCCCCTGTAAAGTTCTGCTCACTTATGACTTTGGAAGCCTTAACATTAGAAAACATCTCCTTTGGGGCATCTGGGTGGCTCAGTAGGTTAAGTGTCCAACTCTTGGTTTTGGTTCAAGTCATGATCTCAGCGTCCTGGGATCAAGCCCCATGTCATGCTCCATGCTTAGTGGGGTCTCTGCTTGAGATTCTCTTCCTTTCCTTCCCTCTCTGCCCCTTCCTCTCAAATATATAAATATATAAATATATAAATAAATAAATTAAAAAAAAAAGAAAAAGAAAATCATCTCCTTCCCACAAAGGGACTCATCAAATGTTATTGATACTTGTTTGTTAGTGTATTTTCAGTTTTGTGTCCATTACAGTTGTCTTTTTTTTGTTGTTGTTTCTTACTAATAACATATAGTGGTGAGTTTCCCCTAGCCCTAGAAAGCCCAAAAGGCATTATGTGCCTCCATTACCATTCACAGACCTGCTTAGCTGAATGTGAAGAAGGCTGCTACAGCCAAATTGCTATTTTGAAAGAATGATTATGTGTCCCTTGGGAATTTTTTGAAGTGTGTTTCTTGATAGCCTCATGGAGAAGAGAAGCAATAGTACATTTTCCATCCAAATAGGTATGGAAAGCTCATTGCAAATGAGTTTCTGAAATTAGGGGTCAATAAAAGCTGGTACCTGGGCCATCTGTCTAGTGCTTTTCTTAAAATAGGATAATGGAAATAGCTCAGTTCCTAATGTACATGCTTAACAGCCCCTCCCTTGTTCATTTTAAAAAGGAGTTAGTGTAGCCTTTGGAAGTGTCACTGAGACTCCTTAGGTCACAGAGAATCAGCCTGCAAAATCCATGGGTTTCAAACTCATTATATATTAGCTACAAACTGGAGAGACCAAGCTATCTGGTGCAAGAATGCTATTGTATTCTGTCTTAACCCCATGATTCATGTTGTGCAAACAGAGAAAATAGGATGTTATTTACCTACTGATCTCTTGGGAAGAGGAAGCGCTGTCCAAGAAGAACATGTAGGGGATTGTTTCAATTTTAAATTTGTAAGTTAGTATTATTTAATTTATGTCTTCTATTTTTAAAATAATTGTTTCCTTTGTAACATTGGCTTCAGGCACAATGACAAAGAACGAACATTTTCTAATAAGTAAGATGTTAAATAGCAGCAGTGATTCAGCTAATTGACTTCAATACAGAAACAGGGTGTTCTTGGTTTTTTCCAGGGAGAGGGGATTTTCCCAAATGAATGGCCCCTAAACTTCATGTCTATTTGAGAGGTGAGGGGATTCTGTATCATTATTAAAAGGACAAGTGCTATAAACTTAATAGACTTCTTAGTGACTCAACGTTAACTAACCCCAAATCAGTCAATAGATCTGTGAATAGGAAAGAGACAACCTTCTCTGTTAGAAATGTGTTAATATTTATTGTGCTATGGGGGTTGGGTTTTCTGGGTGGGGCTCTACTTGTAGCAAAAATTATAGGAAAACCTTTAGGCAGAGTCTTGGGAAGAAGTCTATAGTCCCACTTTACCAGCACCGTCCAAGAAATAAAAAGAAGGCATTACTCTCTCATGTGTGATGTAGAGGTCTCTTTAAGCCTTTCTCAGAACAACATCTGCCACAGGAGACTGGCATCCTGTTGGCCAAAGGATTTGTGGTGAAAGAAGTCCCAAGGATAGACCCATCAGAGGGGAACAACACAAAGTAAAACTCTTCTTTTTAGAACTCAACTATCTCTTGCATAAAATAAGCCATGCTTTGGATTTTTAACGTTCTCCTTTTTATCATTACCTCTTTCAGTTGCTAGTCCCTGACAAAACAAACAAGTGCTGGTATGCTAGACCTCTTTGGGTAAATAGTTAAGAATGACTGCAAGGGTTAGCCTTATATCCTGAGGTGGTTATTCCATTTTCTTAGAATCTTAGGTCAAGAGCTCTTAAAACAGTCTCTTTCTCAAGAACACACTTTGGTCTGCTTCTCAAATTTGTCAGGTCCTGGTGTTGAATTTATAGTCTCCTTGGGTCCCCACTTTTTTCCCCCTCTTTCTGATCATTTTTCTCTTGGTTTTTATTTTCTGCTTCCATGTCACAGCAAGCCTCAAGTTGTTTCTCCTGTTATTTCTGTGGCTTCTGTCAATTTCTCAGAACACATCAACCTAAGACTAAAACTTAAGTCCCACATCTATAAGTTAGTGTGTCTATACACAAAATATAAAGATAACATTCTATTGTATGTAGGAAAGGAGACTCTGTATCACAATTACAAAAAGAAAGTGGGTCCCCTGCTACAGTGACCTATTAAAAACCCATCACCAGTATTAATTGGTGTAATTCTCTTGGAAAACAATTAGATGATGTCTGTCACATTGGAAATTGCACATGACTTTTGACTCAACAGTTCCACCATTAGGAATTTATCTTATTGTTATAAGCTTGGCATACCTAAAGACATACACAGGAATTTCACTGGACATTATTTGAATAAGAATAAAAATGAAAATGACTTAAATATCTCAGAAAATAGGACTGAATAAGTAAATTATGAAATAGTTTTACAATATTATATTATATAGTAGTTAAAAGGAAATAGATCTATTTAGGCTGATATGGAAAAATAGTGTGGATTAGGTGAATCTGAAAGTTTCAGAACTTTTCACATAAAATGATTTCATGTATGTTAAAAAGAACAGTGTAATATTGCATTATAAAGTATGAAATAAATATATATGAGTCCATATGATATAAAGAATTAAAAGGGACATTTATGAAAAAACTAGTGAAATCTGAATATGGTCTATAGTTCAGTTAATGATAATAGGAGTATATCAGTGTTAATTTGTTAGTTTTGACAAATATATTACGACTATGGAAAATATTAACAATGGGGGACTTGGATGGAAATTCTCTGTAATATATATATTATTATTATATATATAAATAAAATTTCTATAAATCTAAAATTATTTTTTTTAAAGTTTATCTTAAGAAGGAAGTGGAGGGGCTTGAGAACATATAATAAACATATAAACATATAAATAGAAATTTCTGGAATGGTATCCAAGTAGTTCCTAAAACCACTTACCATTGGGAAGTGGCATTGAGGCCTAGGGGGTGGGGGTATGGGAAATGACAGAAAGAGAGGGAAAGGAGGGTGAAAGTGGGAATTCTACCTTTTCACTTTTATCCCTCTTCACTATTTAATCTTTTCCCTCATGTTTGACATTTATAAGCTCACCATGTTTATCAGACCACTTTTATCCCTCAGCTTACTCTCAGCTCATCTTTTTGAAACAAAAGAGGAGATACGTCATTCAGCTCTTGTGCTGGGGAACGTCTTAGGGCCTATAGCTCTGTGCAATTATATTAGCTTAAATTCAGTGTTTTTGGCTGCCATATGATGAATCTTCTACCATACATCTTACATCCTAAGGTTTGAGTGTCTCTTCAGATTGTAACTTGCCATAATGTTAGTCGTAGGGCACCAGTTCTTCAAATCAACAATCCTTGCTTGAGATCTATTCCAGTGAAAAACACTTATGTACTTATGTATATCCCTATCACCTTTTTTTTTTAAAATGAATTTTGCATTTACGTTGTCATATCCAACTCACTGTAGTAATAACAGAAAAGTTTTCATTCCACACTGATGTCATCTTGAGATCATAGATTGGTTCATCAGAGAACTTCCCAGAAAAAATCACATCCATTTAATTGTGTAGGCGGAGGAGAGAAGGATTATGTCAACTAGAGAAGATTAAACCTTCAGCTGTATAGAAAACAGTAAAACAGATAAAAAGTGAAAGCCAGTTCATATAATTTAGTTCATAAATAGAAGTCAATCTGAGACAACCTTTCCTACCTCCTTTCAAGAGGCAATTAAGATTATAATGTTCAAAATGTATGGTTGAAGTCAAGAATTTTTGAGAATGTTTGTGAAGAAACAGAGGTGCATAGACCTTGCCTCGTGATTGGGCTTGAGGAGGGAGTAAAGAGGAGTATGTTTGTTTAAAGAGGACTTAGAAGGAAAGGAATATGATATGATGTCCCACTTCCATGAGGAGTATTTATATGTTAATGGAGATACTTTGAAGTAGAAAATTATCTTGTTGTTTGGCTAAAATCAGTGAATTGTGTACTATGTTTTGAAGGAAAAAGTTTAAAAAGCTCACAGAAGCTAATTTCTTAAACATAGACTTTTGTGGAGATTTGTCAAGTTTTCTTCATAAATCCATTTTTTGCTTTGACTCTTGGGTTAGGCTGATAGTGTTTTGTTTCTTGGTTTCTTTATATTTAAAGTACATCCCTAGTAACTATGTATTCTTAAAAATATCTATTCTGACAATCTTTTTTTTTTTTAAAGATTTTATTTATTTATTTGATAGACAGAGATCACAAGTAGGCAGAGAGGCAGGCAGAGAGAGAGAGAGAAAAGGAAGCAGTCTCCCCACTGAGCAGAGCCAGATGTGGGGCTTGGTCCCAGGACCCTGGGACCATGACCCGAGCCTAAGGCAGAGGCTTTAACCCACTGAGCCACCCAGGTGCCCCTATTCTGACAATCTCTCTTTAGCCCATAAGCAATAAATAAAATTATTGCTATGGTTGGATTTAGGTCTACCATTTTATTATTTTTGTTTTGTTATCTTTCTGTTCTTTCTCTTTTTCTCTCCTTTGGAAGTATTTGAATTGTTTAAAAATGTACTTTAGGGGCACCTGGGTGGCTCAGTCATTAAGTGTCTGCCTTTTGCTCAGGTCATGATTCCTAGGTCCTAGGATAGAGCCCCACATTGAGCAAATTGGGCTCCCTGCTCAGTGGAAGCCTGCTTCTCCCTCTCCCACTTCCCCTGCTTGTGTTCCATCTCTCTTGTTTATCTCTGTCAGTTAAATAAATAAATAAAATCTTTTAAAAAATGCACTTATAATTATCTGTTGTATTTTCAGATATACTTCTTTGCATTGTTTTTAGTGTTATTCTAAAGATTATGATACACATACTTAACTTTTCACGTTCTACTACATAGAATTAACGTTGTACAATTTCATTGTAGAATGTAGAAACTTTACAACAATGTGAGTCCATTCTACTACCCTATCTTTTGTGCTATAATTATCATACATATTTTATCAATATAACTTATGACCCCAATAGATAATATTATTTTTTTTTTGGTTAAGCACTTATGAATTTAAAATAAAGGGGGAAACTTTCTTTATATTTACTCAGATATTTACCATTTTTGATGTTTTACAGTTTTTATTGTACACTTGAGTTTTCATTTGGTACCATTTCCTTTCAGCCCGTAGTTTCCTTTAGCTTTTTAACATATCAGCTGACAATAAATTCTCTTAGTTTTACTTATTTTATTTTAATTTAATTTAATTTCTTTTAAGATTTTTATTTATTTGACAGAGAGACACACAGTGAGAGAGGGAACACAAGCAGGGGGAGTAGGAGAGGGAGAAGGAGGTTTCCCACCAAGCTGGGAGCCTGATTCGGGCCTTGATCCCAGGAACCTGGGATCATGACGTGAGCTGATGGGCAGATGCTTAACAACTGAACCACTCAGATGTCCCTTCATGTATTTTATATCAAAATGTCTTTGTCTTCATCCTTGAAAAATATTTTCACTGGATACTGAATTCAGGATTATTAGTTTTTTCATGACCCCACCCCCGACCTGTTCTTTAAAAAAAAGTCCCACTTTCTTCCAGCTGCCATAATTTCTAATGAGAAGTCATTCCATTTGAATCATGGTTCCTATATGTAGAGTATTTTTATCTTACTGTTTTTAATATTTTTTCTTTATCTTTGGTTTTCAGCAATTTGGGTATAATAAAACTGGGCATAGTTTTCATGTTTGGAATTCACTGAGCTTTTCGGATCTGTGAATTTAAGTCTTAACAGCAAATTTGTAAGATTTTCAGCCATTATACCTTTGAATATTTTTAATGCACATTTTGTCTCTCCTTTCCTTATGGAATTCTAGTTATACACATATTAGACCTTTAAAAAAAAAATTCTATGGGTCCATGTGTTCATGAAGCTCTGTTTCATTTTTTTCTAGTCCTATTCCCCTGGGTCTTTTAGACTGGATTTCTTTTTTCTATTTTCTTCAAGCTTACTGACTTTTCTGTATTTTCCATTGTATTATTAGGCACATTCAGGAATTTTTAACTTTAGATATATAGTGTTTTTTAGTTTTAGTATTTATAGTTTTAAAAATAGTTCCTGTTTATCAGAAGATACTTAATGCCTTTTCATTTATTGTGAGGATTATTTTCCTTTTATTTTGTTGGGGACAGTTTCTTTATTTGGTAACAAAGTTTGAATTATACCCTGAACATTGTGAATGATTGGGGATAGGTATTCTGAATTCTGTTATGGTTTTTTGTTCTGTTCTATTTCAGCAGGCAAATAACTTGGTGACTCAAACTACAAATGCTATCTCTTTTATGGTGGCTTAGCCTTCAGTTTAGTGTTATTTTTTGTTTGTTTGTTTGTTTTTTCTTTTTTTGCTGAGATGCTTGGAGATTTCCATATGCATGTGAGATTCATGGGTTATTCAGATACTTGAGAAGAGGGTACCTAAAAAATTGAAGGCCCTTTCTCTTTGGATCACTGCTTGGAATTTCCTTCTCATTGTCTTATAGCTGTGGTTGCCCCTACTTCTGTCTTTTGGTCCTTTCCCCCCAAAAATGTGACTTCCTATTAGAAATACAGTCACTCTGTGAAACTGACTTCAGCATGACTTCAAGCAGAAAGTGTGGAAATTGTTAACTCACCCAACATCAATTCCTTTTCTCAGTTCTCAGCTTTTACCCAGGACTTCACTCTGGAAATCTTTGGATATTTGATTTGTGTTTGTATAATTTATCCATACTTTATAGTTATCTGTGGCTATAGTCTGATCAGAGACTTCTTGGTCATACTGAAAGCAGAAAAATAGTTTAAAATAAAGCCATTTTCCCCTCTAATAAAGTGGAAAAGTGTGATCTGTTTGTTACCTATAGGAGTTCAAAATTTAGGACTAAGAGTATATTGGGAATAAAATATAAACTCAGCTAATGGGATGCCTGGGTGGCTCAGTCAATTAAGTGTTTGCCTTCGGCTCAGGTCACGATCCCAGGGTCCTGGGATCGAGTCCCACATCAGGCCCCCTACTCAGCATGGAGCCTATTTCTCCTCTGCCTGCTGCACAGCCTACTTTTGCTCTCACACTCTCTCATTCTTTCTCTCTGGCAAATACATAAATAATATCTTTAAAAAAATAAAATATAAACCCAGGTAAGCTCCATTGTGGTTTCCACTTACATAAAATCACCACAAAACTATGTGAACAGGCTAAACATAAATAAAAAATATTAAAAAATGCTCCAGAGATAATTTTTCCACTCATTAGCAATATTTGAGGAGCTTCGTTTGAAGTCTGTGATGTAACATTCAGGAATAGGTGAGAGAAGATTTGTCTAAAGGTTCTGAAAATAGGTACCAGTCCACTGATGTTCTCTAAGGCTTTAAGTGGCTCTTCCAGGAACTTGAAGGCCTCAAACTTCTCAAATGAAGTTGTCTAAACTCTATAGAGTAGAAAAAGTCATACTAATGTATGTGAATTCAATAATGGCAGTGGGAAATGGTTATATGTGGAGCAATGTCAGAAGCCCAAATAAGTATTTATGGAAAGAATACGTGAACCACTGGTTTAAATTTTTATATGAAGAGAAAGTATGAACAGAAAAGTTATTATATATAATTGAGAAGTTCTATGTGGAGTTAATTCTGCATGCATGACTTCTGAATCAGAAGTAGGAGGAATATTTTTAAAAGAAATGAAACCTGAGTTTCTTAATCTTTTCTGAAATGTAGAAGCTTCAGGATCTATTTTCTGTCTCTACCTGTTATTGTTGCTGGTTGTCCAATGAAAGGACAAGTATCTGAGATGCCGAAAGGGAGGGAAACTGCATAGAGATGAGGGTCGTTTCCAGACTCTGGCCCACAGCTCAACAGCAATTCATTAAGCTTTGACAAGTATGAAATTTAGTTGCTGGTGATGTGTGAAACTAAATTATTGAGGCTTGAATGTCTTTTTTTTTTTTTAATTTTATTTACTTATTTGACAGAGAGAGAGATCACAAGCAGGCAGAGAGGCAGACAGAGAGAGGGGAGGGGGGAAGCAGGCTCCCTGCTGAGCAGAGAGCCCGATGCGGGGCTCGATCCCAGGACCCTGAGATCATGACCTGAGCGGAAGGCCGAGACTTAACCCACTGAGCCACCCAGGTGCCCCAAGGCTTGAATGTCTTTATAGCCAATGAGCTTGGAGGAGGGAAATTAGATTGGGGTATGTTCATGAGTTGAACCAAGCTGGTTTACTAGTTTACGCATCTCTGCTGATGGTGTACTTGCTGTTGGTGAGGACGTAGCAATCTCTGTAAAGGTCTTTGAAAAACTCCAGGGAAGCTCTGTGTTTTGCTCCTAGAGGAAGTCCCCAGGCAAACACATTTGGAGGGTCTTGAGTTTTATTGGGAACCAGGGATTTGTCATGGCTCAAAAAAGCTTTTGGAATTGCTCATTATGGAGCCTCCCCTTGAAAGGTCTCCATATTTTTATTCAGCTTGATGTTTTAGTTGACCTGGGGTCACTTTGGCTGGAAGATTTCTTCCATTTTCTTTAGGTTGTTTCTGGAGGACAAAGTCACTCTTTGATTTCCCTTTACAGAACTCAGGCAGCCTGCAGGCTGTATTGGGCCCTTCAAACCTCCCAGTATTCTCCTTCCTTTTTGGGGGAGATAGAATGGCCAAAGATTTGTTTACTGCGTTTACTGCCCTTGAGAAGGTATTTAACTGAACCAGTGGGTGATTTGCTGCTTACATTTAGTAGAAATTTAGTAGATTTAGTAGAAATTTCCCTAGGAGGGCACCTTCTCAATTATTTGCCCCTCACCTTTTTATAATTTCTGATCCTCTAGACTTTACCCATCATCCAACACTCTGTTACCCTATGATTCTGTGACAGCTAGGTTTCAGGTCTCTGTAGCAATGTGGACACTGATTGAGACACTGGGGTTACTCTGGCAGAGATGGAGACATCACTAGAATAGCTAGACACCAAAGACATCTAAGCATTCTCTTTTAATGGCTATCATACTTTTCACTTCACTGTATTCCAGTCTGAACTGGTGGATTTCTACCACTTCTCCAGACTTTAACCTTGGGAATTCTGAATTTTACCCTGGAATTTCAAATTCCCTGTTTCTGCCTGCTGCTTTGTTTACCTTGCACCAGAAATTATCTTGTATGTTCCTCACTCCAGACTTCAGAGCTGATTTCTAATTTTGATCTTCCCAGAGAGAGGGTTTCAACAGGAAATCTTTTTTCTCCATACCAACAAGCTTTGATGAACTAAATTGTTCACAGCTATTCTGGGGAGACAGTTATCTTAAATGGAAAGAAAGGAAACATGGCAATTTGTTCTAGAATATTATGTGTTTAAAAAACTATAAGGAGTTTCTTGCAGTTGGAGTGCAGTAAAAACAGAATGACAAACACTGCTATGGGAATATGGATTGGTACAAGTTTTCTGAAGGGCAATATGGAAAAATATTTGAGGGACCTTAAAAATCTACATATTCTCCTTCTAGAAATTTTATCCAAATAAAATAAACAAAGATGCATTAAATATTTGTTTGAACTGATTCCATTATGAGTAATTAACATAACCCATGGGCTCCAAATGGAATTAGATAAATACAGTTAATCCTTGAACAACATGGGTTTAAACTATGCAGGTCCACTCACCTGCAGATTATTTTTGTAATCAATACAGTACTATAAAATGTATTTTCCTTATGATTTTCTTAACGTTTTGTTTTCTCTAACTTACTTTTTAAAATAAGAATACAGAATATAATGTGTAAAACATACAAAATGTGCTAATCAACTATATTATCATTGAGGCTTCTGGTCAATAACAGGCTATTGGTAGTTAAGTTTTTGGGGAATGGGAATTATACCAGGATTTCTGATTGTACAAAGGGTCAAAGCCCCTAGCCCCAATGTTGTTCAAGGGTCACCTGTACTAAGTGGAGACATGAAATTACTGATAGTTGATACATATTGACTTAAACAAAACACCTTTTTGTATGATTCGTGCTAATAAATTGTGGGATATTCACATGATAGACTTCTCTGTAGGTATTGAAATATCATATTTAAAAAAAATACTTGATGTTCATAAATAAAATACTATATACCAAAGGTAGGATAAAAAGTATATAGTATGATCTCCATTTTATTTTATTAGAATACATGTTTTTATATATATGTACATACATGATTAGAAAATGACTAGAAGCACTTTTTCATGTGTCTGTTGGCCATCTGGATGTCTTCTTTGCAGAAATATCTGTTCATGTCTTCTGCCCATTTCTTGATTGGATTATTTGTTCTTTGGGTGTTGAGTTTGCTAAGTTCTTTATAGATTTTGGACACTAGCCCTTTATCTGATATTTCGTTTGCAGATATCTTCTCCCATTCTGTCAGTTGTCTTTTGGTTTTGTTAACTGTTTCCTTTGCTGAGCAAAAGCTTTTGATCTTGATAAAATCCCAATAGTTCATTTTTGCCCTTGCTTCCCTTGCCTTTGGCGATGTTCCTAGGAAGATGTTGCTGTGGCTGAGGTCGAAGGGGTTGCTGCCTGAGTTCTCCTCAAGGATTTTGATGAATTCCTTTCTCACATTGAGGTCCTTCATCCATTTTGAGTCTATTTTCGTGTGTGGTGTAAGGAAATGATCCAATTTCATTTTTCTGCATGTGGCTGTCCAATTTTCCCAACACCATTTATTGAAGAGGCTGTCTTTTTTCCATTGGACATTCTTTCCTGCTTTGTCGAAGATTAGTTGACCATAGAGTTGAGGGTCTATTTCTGGGCTCTCTATTCTGTTCCATTGATCTATGTGTCTGTTTTTGTGCCAGTACCATGCTGTCTTGATGATGACAGCTTTGTAATAGAGCTTGAAGTCCGGAATTGTGATGCCATCAACTTTGGCTTTCTTTTTCAATATTCCTTTGGCTATTCGAGGTCTTTTCTGGTTCCATCAACAGACGAATGGATAAAGAAGATGTGGTATATATACACAATGGAATACTATGCAGCCATCAAAAGAAATGAAATCTTGCCGTTTGCGACGACGTGGATGGAACTAGAGGGTATCATGCTTAGCGAAATCAGTCAATCGGAGAAAGACAACTATCATATGATCTCCCTGATATGAGGGAGAGGAGAGGCAACATGGGGGGTTAAGGGGGTAGGAGAAGAGTAAATGAAACAAGATGGGATTGGGAGAGAGACAAACCATAAGTGACTCTTAATCTCACAAAACAAACTGAGGGTTGATGGGGGGAGGGGGGTTGGGAGGGGGGGTGGGGCTATGGACATTGGGGAGAGTATGTGCTATGGTGAGTGCTGTGAAGTGTGTAAACCTGGCAATTCACAGACCTGTACCCCTGGGGATAAAAATATATTATATGTTTATAAAAAATAAAAAAAAAAAAAAAAGAAAGAAAATGACTAGAAGAAACATTCATTTTAATACCATTTCTCTGGATGATTGGATTATTCATTTTTTGTCTTACTGTTTTTATACTTTCCTGTCTTTCCCAAATATGTGTGGTTACAATAATGTTAGTTTCTGTATTTCCTCCAGAAGTCCTATAACAAGCATTTATGGTAAGCATGTTATTGCATACTCTTCAAAATGATTTGAATGAATTCACAATAATATCTTCAATAGAATTCCATCAATTATTTAAATATCCCTTAATGGAAGGTTTTTAGGTTGATCCTTTCTTCCTTCCTCCCTCCCTCTCTCCGTTCTTTCTTATGTAAATAACTCAAGGCTCCCTTTCCCATATTTTGGATTATTTCCATAACATATATTCCCAGAAGTTAAATCTCTGTTAGGCATGAAAGGGGGCAGGGAGAGATTAAACTGGAAGCTGAATGTTACCCGCATACTTCTTGAGAACCTCACCTCTGAGCCCCGTCAGCCTTTTGAGGTGCTGCAAAGACACTGGCCTAACACCATTTCTTGTTGTTAATGGAAACATTATCATTTTCCACAGTTCTGATTCCAAGGCAGCAACATTTAAAGAGCTCAGCTCAGGTGGAACAGCTTAGTGTTTGCATTCCAGCTTAACCTAGGAGAGAAACCTCACAAAATCAGATAAAAACGGTGCCAATCGGGGCACCTGGGTGGCTCAGTGGGTTAAACCTCTGCCTTCAGCTCAGGTCATGGTCCCAGGGTCCTGGGATCGAGCCCCGCATCAGGCTCCCTACTTAGTGGGGAGCCTGCTTTCCCCCTCTCTCTGCCTGCCTCTCTGCCTAGTTGTGATCTCTCTCTGTCAAATAAATAAATAAAATATTAAAACAAAAACAAAACAAAACAAAAAAAACGGTGCCAATCTGTCAGGTCAGCCACATACCTTCCCAGTTTTCATTATTTCTCTTTGCTCAGGTGACATTTGTATACCTTTGGCTGCCCAGTGCTTGCTTGGCATAAACCCACATGGCGACTCATGGCTATGGGGTTCAGAGGAAGACTGTGTGAGTGCTGGGCTTCCCAGAGCCCTTTGATGTGTGAGCAGCATCTGACAGTGCTGAGGATCGGTGCGATGAAAGAGACTTTATGTTCTCCAACCATGGGTAAATCATGCGTTGGAGGAATACTGTCTCTTCCTTCAGAAAGCTTTGGTGCCTGGACACATGACTTTAAACTGGTATCTACTCTCATTTTTATTTGAACACAGAAGGGTGTAAGGCAGTCAGAGGACACAGAAGGGCAGCCTCCAATAGCCTTCATGATATTTAGGAGGTATATCATCTCCATCCCTCAGACCTGGATGTCCTCATATGAATGGATATCTGCTGAGGGCCTGGTACAGCTGGGGGGGGTTAGGCCGAGCCAGCTGCAGGAGATCCTGGGGGGTGTGGGAGCTTTCTTCATTGACGTAACAAGTGTATTGCAAAGCCTAGGAGAAATCAGCTGCTGTCTGCTGGTTCACAAGCTTTTGTTGAGCTCTTGACTATTTATCAGATGATGCTAGGCCTGAAAATAGCAGATGAATAAAACATGCTTCCTGCTCTGCAGGAGCTCACATGATCGGATAAGACATGCAAGTAAATGGATCATTGGTAGCCCGAGAGATGGGGACACAAGATGAATAAAGAGAAAGTTGTGGGGGACACAGAGGGGAAGTACCAGAATTGGGGATGTTTCCAGGGGAGGTGAGACTTGAGTCAGGTGTTATGAGTGGTAGCTGCTGACAGGTGGTTGAAGAAGGGGAAGACATACCTTTTATGGAGGGTCAGCGGAAACTCTATTGCTGGCGTTGGGGAGGCTCCTTTCTGGGCTCTGGACAGACACATGTTTATTGACCGCTCGATTATGCCAACTGCCTTTGCACCTGTTGACAGTGGGCCATGGCTGCCTTGTTGGTACCCTCTGAACAGAAGAGAGCTACTTGCAAGAAATAAACCACATGCATCCAAGTCCAGTGGCCAGCTGTGTGCTTCTATTCTTCTTTGGGTCTTTTCCTTGTTTTTGGAGTTTTTAGATGACAGTAATGTGATTAACTACTTCTAATTGTGAAGCTGATTCATGCTTATCATTAAAATTTCAAATAGTCCATGCAGATGTAAGAAAGAAAGAATTACATCAAATCCTTCAGCATACAATCACTGGTGTTAACATTTGGCAAGCATCCTTCCACACACCCTTCTATATACCCTCACTGAAACACTTCTGGTAGAAATGTCATACGATTCAACTTAGCAGGCATCTCCCGTACCATGACTGTGCAAGAAATTTGGCACACGCCAGTGAGCAAGACTGATAGGGGCCTGCCTAGAGGAGTTCCACTTCAATTTTAACTTAGGGTGGACTCTGGAAAGAACTGATTACAAAATCACATGTGGACCAGAAGCCTTTCCCATTATAGGGCCTTTGCACAAGCGTTGTTTCTTTGCTGTTTCCCTGCTTCCCCTATACTAGGGATAGATAACTATATCAATAGTTATATTGTACAAACAGTATATACAGGAAATTGTATACAGTTATCAACAGATACAGGTTATGTCCCTGTCTGTCCAGTATATTTAATGGAAGTATTTTTTCTCTTGTATGGAAAAATCATTGATCCATTTTTATTTTTAACTAATCATTTTAATAGGTTTTTATTATTTAAAAGATTTTTTTTTCTCTTATGAACAGTTATGTAACAAATGTTCTTTTTATACATCTTGGCCATTTATGTTAGGATTAAATTTCTAAAAGTAGAATTACTAGATCAAATGTCATTATACACATTAAACTTTTGATATGTGTTGCAAAATATACACTGCCCTTCCATGAGATTCCATCAACACTTTGTAAATTACCATTTTCCCATACTCTACCAACACTAGGAATCCTCAATTTATAAAACTTTTGGCCATCTGATGAAATTTCAGGTTTTTAAAAAATTTGTTCACATTTCAGTTTTAATTGACTTTTATTTGTTACTAGTTCAATCATTATCATCCATTCATTTATTCTTTGTCTTCCTTTGTGAATATCCTATTCATATCCTTTGCCAGTTCTTTTTTTTTTTTTTAATATTCCTATTGTGGTACTACTAATGATTTACAAGTGCTCTTCATATATCAAGGACACTAACACTTTGCTGTACTTGTTGCAGATATTTTTTCTCACATCATTTGAGATTTTATTTTTCATGTCGTGTTTTTGTCATAGAGAGGTAAAACAACACAATAATATCATATCTAATCACCTTTTCTTCTGCGGTTTTGTATTTTTATGAAATTCTTTTCATTTCTGATCATCTTGACTCATTGCTTGTGTCTGAGTGAATTTGAGGCTTGAATGAAAGCCAAATGGCTAAGAATTCATTCTAATAAGACAGAGGCTGTATCGGTAAAAAAATGAGAAAACATCAAGAAAATGTGTCTGAGATCATTTCTGCCCTCTATCCCCACTGGTTGCGGGATCTCTATGCTGTGGTTTCTGAACAATCTGAGAGCACACGTAGGTAAGACGGCCTTTCCACAAACACAAGAAATGAAGAAAACCATCTTTTCTCTGTGAAGAAGGTCCTCTGCCAGTCCGAGTGTGGACTGAGCAGTACCAAGGGCTGAACCGAGCCTAAGTAACAGAAACAATGGAAGCAAATGGTTGTAGAAGATAAAATCCATGCTGAAGAGCTAATGTGTCTACTCTGTGTCCTCTAATGTCTTACAGGATAGATAATCTTGTCCTCATTTTATATATCTTAAAAACTAACCAACAAATAAGGCTTACAGAGGTGAGATGTTTGATCCAAGGGTATATAGCTAGTAAGTAGAAAAATTAGGTTTTGAACTCTGATCTGATATGATGGAAAAGCTAGTGTTGTTAAGTATTCATTAGGCATTGCACTAAGTGCTTTACATATACTAGCTCTTTTCATGTGGCAGCGATCGTTTGATGTAAGCATTTCTGTATTAAAGATGAGAACGGTGAAGTCTAGAGCAGCTAAGTATCATGCCCATGATCATATAGCTAAGGGGTTCTAGAATTAGGGATTGAAACAAAGCATTTTGTCTTTTCTCTCATTTTATATTTTATTTTATTTTAAGATTATTTATTTATTTATTTGACAGAGATGACAAGTAGGCAGAGAGGCAGGCAGAGAGAGAGGGGGAAGCAGGCTGCCTGCTGAGTAGAGAGCCCGATGCGGGGCTTGATCCCAGGACCCTGAGATCATGACCCGAGCCGACGGCAGAGGCCTAACCCACTGAGCCACCCAGGTGCCCCTGTATTTTATTATTAAAATACTTTATTGTTTATATTTATGAAATGCTTATGCTTATTAGAATTTCAAGTAATACATGAAACAAATCCTTGTTTGTTTCCCTCACTCCATTCTGCTTGCTCCCAATATATGTTCTGAATTAGCAGTTGTCCTTGGGAGAATTTAGCACACTCTTCCCACCCCCATGCTTTGAAGGTTATGTCCCTGTCTGTTATCTTCATGAAAATATATTTTTTTGGCAACTAATAAATGGAGAATGGGAATAATTTATATAATTACCAGGCAATATTGGGGTTGTCAAGTGTGACCACAGTACCTGGGAAAAGTTAATAAGTGAGTGATTGTTTAATTACTTAACTACTAATGATTTTCCAGGAATCGAACCATTTGATTTTGCACTCGAACATTTTCTATTAAGTCAATTGGAAATAACTGTGAGACAGCAGAGTTGTGAGCTTCAGAGGTCATTGCATTGGGGTGGCCATTATTGATTCCACCATGGGGTTCCACTAAAACATATGTAGAGGCATTGACCAATTATTTTAATGCATCCTCCCTTTTATTAGGCATGACTAACACACTGGGCAATCAAAATAAACTTGTGTTTTCCAGATCTTGCTCCTCAAGCTGTAATTTTTTTCTCTGATGTGCTTATATTTCCTTTCCTTTTGACCTTACTGGAAAATATTTCCTCCAAACTAGGTCATTAAATTTGAGTATATAAATGAGGAACATTAGATTTCAGAAAATCTTTTGATGCGTAGAGATCATTTGTATTTGGGCATTTTTCCCACTCCTTTTCCCCAACACACACACATAGAGACAATTCTAACCACCCCCACAATTTCTCTCTCTCCTCAACTAATTGGTTTTGGGATATTCAGCAAGCATCAAGACATGAATAATTCAATGAGAGTTATTAGAAAGAAACAAAGGTGAAATAATTTTTTTTCCTGGATACAAAGAAAATGTTTCTTACCCTTAGAGTTAGGCCTTTTAGCAGGTGTCAGAATCACCTGGAGAGCTTGTTAAAACACAGGTTCCTGGATCTCACCCCCAGATACTCTGATTCAGGAATCTACTGTGGACTCTAAGAATTTGCATTTCTTCGGGTGCCTGGGTGGCTCAGTAGGTTAAAGCCTCTGCCTTCAGCTCGGGTCATGATCCCAGGGTCCTGGGATCGAGCCCCACGTTGGGCTCTCTGCTTGGCAGGGAGCCTGCTTCCCTTCCTCTCTCTCTGCCTGCCTCTCTGCCTACTTGTGATCTCTGTCTGTCAAATAAATAAATAAAATCTTAAAAAAAAAAAAAGAATTTGCATTTCTTACAAGTTGCCTGTGTTTCTGATTGCACTGGTTTTAAAACATGGTCACAGATTCTTCTACACTTCTTCTCTTCGAGCTTTCCTCTACCTCTGCTTCTCTATCACCTCCATATTCAGTTAACCAGTAAAGCCTGTAGATTTTACCCTTTAAATGTTTCTCACACTTGATGATTTCTGTGCACTGACTACCACTGGCCTGCCCTCTCCATCTCTCACCTGAGCTATTGTAATCATCTCTGTATTCTACTCCATGTCTCTCATATTGCCCCTGCATTAAATCTATCTACCACTCTGTGTAGACAGTGTAACCATCTAATACTATAATCAGTTCCTTCTTGTCTTTCTGTCCTATAAAGTTCTCATTTGTGTTTTAAAACTCACTTCAGAAATTATCTCCTCAAGGAAGCCTTCCTTGAAACCCCTCCTGGGATCAATGGTTCTCTTCTGTCTCATGTATTCCCTGGTATATATTTTTAATTTAGTTTATTTTCCATTTATTGCAAATGTGTATGGTGATTTCTTCCCTTAGAATGTAAGTTGCTTTGGGCAGAAATTATACTTACTCATCTTCCTACCACAACCACCTGAGGTAGAAACATAATACATGGGAGACTGTACTGGGCAGTAACACTAGATCGAGCCGTGATGACATACTGAGCCAAATGCTATTAATTTGTTCAACAAATATTACTGAGCACTGTTATAGGCTGAATTGTATGCCTCTCCACCCCATTCAGATGTTGAAGTCCTAACTCCCGGTACCTCAGAATGTGATTGTATTTGGAGATAGAGTCTTCAAAGAGGTAACTAAGTGAAAAGGAGACTTTAGAGTGGGCCCTAATCCAATAGAACTAGTGTCTTTATAAGAAATCCTTTATAAGAAAAGGAGATTAAGACACAGACACAAGTAGGGAAGGCTATCTACAAACTAAGGATAGAGGTCTCAGAAGAGACCAACCATGCCAATACCTTGATCTCAGACTCTTAGCTTTCAGAAAGGTAGAAAATACATCTCTTAAGTCATCCAATCTTTACTACTTGGTTATGGCAGCCCTAGAAGATACAAGTACCTATTATGAATTAGGGGTTATTCCAGGTCCTGGGAAGATTTAGATGAATTCCACACACGGGTTCCTGCCCTCATGGAGCTTGAAATCTACTAGGTGTCTCTTAGATGCAAATGATTATTCAATTCAACACAATAAATGGGCTCTACATGCATAGGCATGGATGGGCAATGATGATGCAGCCAAATACTGATCTCAAGGAATTTACGATGTAACTGCAGAGACAATGCTTAACACGTGTAGTGAAGTGAAGAGACGGTGCAAGACTACTTAAGACTGAAGATAAAAATGTCCTTAGGACTACCAGAATGGGGAGGGATTGTTTAGGATAAAGTGTTTGGGGAGAGCACCTAAACAGACCTCAAGGAGGTAGAACTTCAGATAGGAAGGGCTTAGACTGAGAGAAATGCAGCCTACACCCATGGAAAAGGGCAACATGAGCAAAGATACAGAAGTGGTTAGCCCAGTGCTTTCAGTAGTAGAGTGTACACTTAGCAAATCATCTGTCAGAGAATAAGGAAAGTTAATAATTGCCAGTATTTCTCTGTATTTTCTCTGTGCCAAGTGCTGTGCTAAGTGCTTTGTAAATGTTGTCTCATTTAATATTTTAGACAAAGCTATAAGTAGATAGATATTTTCATTTTACAAGTTAAACCCCAAGGCTCAGAAAATTAAAATAATTATCTATGGCTATTGCAGGTCATTTGTTAAAAGAATAAATGAAAGAGGGGTGCCTGGGTGGCTCAGTCATTAAGCATCTGCCTTCGGCTCAGGTCATGATCCCAGGGTCCTGGGATTGAGCCCTGCTTCAGGCTCCCTGGTCAGCGGGAAGCCTGACTCTCCCTCTCCCACTCCCCCTGCTTGTGTTCCCTCTCTCCCTATCTCTTTCTCTGTCAAATAAATAAATAAATAAATAAATCTTTAAAAAAAATAAATGAAAGAGATGACACCTAACAGTAATTGGTAAGTAAAGAATGTGGTATCTTTTTGAAGAATCATTAAAATGAAAATAATTGAAAGCTTACTCTGGTGGCTATTTGTAGAGTGATGTGGGTCACTGGTTCTCAAACTTGGCTGCATGTTAGAATCATACGGAGAACTTTGAAAACTCCCACTGCCCATACTATAACTGAGGACACAAGATCTCTAGCAGAAATCTGTTCCCCCAAATCCTTCTTCCATGTCTACTCTTCTCCCCTGGCCCACATACACTCTAAACCTATTCCCTCCACCTTTTCAATTTTTATTGCAGTTTTTCTTTTTGTTATATTTTATTTATCCCTATCTGACTAATTCTTTTAAAAATGTGGTACCCACTAGGAGTTTTCCTCTTGTAGCAAATCTGTGGAGTACTTCCTATCTCTTCATTAGTAGGACCAGATAACAAGCTAGTCATAGACTTTCTTTAACTTTTCTCCTAGTTCCTGAGACCGTTTCTCTTCTCTTCTCTTCCCTTCTCTTCTCTTCTTTTTTCTTCCCCTTCCCTTCCCTTTCCTTCTCTTCTCTTCTCTTTCCCTTCCCTTCCCTTCCTTCCCTCCCCTCCCCTCTCCTCCCCTTCCCTCCCTTCTTTCATCCACCCATCCATTTAACTTTAGCACTTGTATGGCAGGATAACTCTGGCATATATTGTAAATATTTACTTCTCTTGTTAAATTATTTGTTTACGTAGTTATTCCATATCCTATATCTATTGTAAGCTTCCTTTTGTATGTCTGCCTATTTTTTCTCATTTTACCCACCGAATCCCCCAGGTGGTAAGAACCACACCTGTTTTATTTACCCTGAACACCAAGTAGCACAAAGCAGCTTCACAGGTAGTAGTAAATATTTTTTCAAGAAAGATGTTAATAGTCCTTTCTACCAAAAGGAAGGTTAAGAACCTGTGTAGCCCAGCTAACATATTATGAATTTTAAATTATGATGGAAAACACAGCTGGCAGGTTATGGGCTGTATGTTTTCTTCTGCCCACTAAGACCGGGCATGATGAGCTGTTCTGTAATCATGGGAGGGGCATGGGTATGCAGGTAGGCTCAGAGAGCTCTTTGGTCTGGCTTGGAGCACAGTGACTCTGCTTGAATGACACCCCTTCACTCCATTTCTGTTTTCCTACAGGTGACACCATCAGACCTCTTAAATAGCAGTTCTCAGATTCATTACCTCAGGAGTTCATGCAGCCTGAAAATATAAAAAGGGTCAAGAAAACTTTAGATAAATTAAGGGAAGACAGGTCTGTTGATTGGTGGTTTTGAAGGGAAAGGGAATTTAGGGATGTGTATTATCTCTACCTCTGATAATATCCTCCAGATTAGCCCTTCCTTAACAAATTTCTCTTTGGTCCTGTCCTCAGAGATGGCCAAACTGCATTTCTTCTGTGTTTCGGGGGTACAGAAATACAGTAAGGCCACCAATTCTACATGTTTCTGGCAGTCTGAGACCTATGGGAGCAAATGATGCTGCCCTGTGTGTCATCACTGAATCCCTAACAAGAAGTGGAGATTTTGGAAAATCCCAAAGGTGTCTCTTGTTCTGATAGTCATTAAGTTTTATTGTGTTTTATTGGCTTACAACAGCAGAAATTTATTTTGTCATAGACCAGGAAGCCAGAAGTCTGGAATCAGTCTCCTTGGACAGAAATTAAAGTGTCCGCAGGGCTGCATTCCTTCAGAAGGTGTGAGGGCAGATGGACTCTGTGCCCTGTCTCTGCCAGCTTCTGGTGGCTGCCAGCATTCTTTAGCTTTTGGCCACTGTGATCTTTGCTACTATTCTTAATTTTCTTCTCCTCTGCCTTTCTCTTTTAAACTCTTGGAATGGTACTTAGCATCCACCAGGATAATCCAGAGTAATCTTGTCAACTCAAAACCCTTAATTTAAGCACGCCTGCAGAAATTTGGTCATTCAGCGTAACCTTCACAGGTTCTAGAGATTAGGGCCAGGGATTAAGACAACTTAATTTAAAGATTATGGTAAAAATTTATTTCTCTCATAAAAGAATCCTGGAGATAGGCAACCCAGGGTTGGTAAGGTAGTTGTACAATGTCAGCAGAGTGATTGTTCTGAAGTAATTGGCCAAATATATTATGAAGGAAACTTCTAATCAGAGCTGTACAAAGGCTTAATGAAGTGCTGAGCAAGGATTCTGTGGTTGATTCTATTAATACCAAGAAGGAAAGCATCAGGAGAACCCTAGGGGGCATTTTGAAGAAGATGCCTCCATTTCTGCAACAAAGATGCCCATCCAAAGAGACTGTTTATTTAAGAAGGGTGCAGACAGAGTTTGCCATCATGTCACTTCACTACTACCTTTCTGGGGAAGTGGAGAGGACAGCTTAGAATTTCTCTTAAAATGTGTTGACTTTAGTCCTCCTTATTTTACTTTTCCGAAATGTTCCAGACGTTGTAAATAACTTATGCAGAATGAAGGATGGCAGGTCAGTTTGCTGCCAAATCGAGAATGAGAAACTGGGGGACATTTGTGCAGGAAAATTCCACTCAGCCCAAGCAGCCGGGGTCTAGGGGAAGCTGACATTTCAGGGAGGATGAATACAAACAGCATTTTCCTGGTGCTGTTAATCACGTGGACACAGAAAGAGCAGGCTAAAGAAACTCGTCCAAAACCAGACAATAGCAACTTCCTGTCACTTTGAAAAATAATAATGACCACACCGACTATGGGATGAAGCTCCAGCAGTAACAATAGACAAAAGAGAGGAAGTACGCCTTTGAGACTTGAGATTCCAAATGGCAGTCACCACTTGTCAAGGATTATTGTGTGCCCACTGACCTCAAACTATTTCCTTGGCCATCCAACAGTGAAAGCTGAAGAGCACGAGGGCACCAGAGATTCTTCCTGTGTGAAAGGTGGGGTTTCAATGCTCAAATGCTCACGAGGCCTGAACTCTGTCACTAAAGCTGAAAGGCATTATTTTCTTAGCAAATGACTTTCCAGTGGGTGGAGGGCCATGGGCTGCTTTGTTGGGAGCAGGCATCCATAACTCTGTCTTTAGTTAAGTGGAGAACAGTTTTTAGTATTCTCTGAAATTAGAAAAACAAAATGCTCATGCTTCAAGGAAATCAGCCCCAAATCAGAAATAGCAAATATCTTTAGGGTATTCGATTTAATACATTGGCCGTGAATGCTAATATGATTAAACAGATGTGGGATGGGCTGCAAAATCATACATTCTGCTCTGAATTTTCATGACCTGGTTCATTGTTTTATTTGAGTGCGTCAGGGTCCTCTGAGTTTCATGCACCCTAAGCACCCCTAAAGCAGGGGTATGCCCATGAGCAGGCAAGGCCTGCTGCCATTTTAAAACGAGTTCCTGGTTATTCTTGCTGCCAAATATGAGATGATTTTTCCCTACATGTGGGATAAGCAGTGATAAAACTGCCCAATCTGAGCTTTTTATGCTGAATAAAAAATGAAAATTACTTAAACATGAGGTAACAGAGCATCTTAAGAGTGGATCCGGACAATTTTATCAAAAAAGACCCTATGGCATAATGGAAAAGAGAGCTCAATGCCATTTCTGGTAATTATAGTCCAGAGGGAGAAGTAGTGAATAGGCTGAAGGATGCTCAATGGTGAGGTTAGGGAGGACAGTTATGCTTTTGAATTATATTTATCTTTAAGGTTTTTTTCTTTAAATTTTTTTTGAAGCTGGTAATAGCAATTTAAACTCTAGACGTATAAGCAAAATTTTATGAAATGCAGCTCTGATAACACCCCCTATGTTTATTTTTATGTGTGGTAAGAAGAGATAGGGTGGAGGATGGAAGTTGCTTATGCTTAGATCCCAAGTTCAGCAAGATATCTAGTTAAAGTCAACTGAAATTGTACAAGTTCACATGGGTTTCCCTGGTTTATTTTTATGTTTAAGGGCTTTGTCAAGATTGTAGAAGAACTGCACATATTTAAAAGTGTATAATTTTGATACATCCTGACCTATTTTTATACTCATGAAACTCTCACTGTAATCATGATAGTGAACACAGCCATCACCTCCAGAAGTCTGGGTCCCTTTATAATCGCTCCCTCTTTTCCCTCTACCTCCTATCTCCAGATAATCACTGTTTTGTCATTATGGATTGGTTTGTATTTGCTAGATCGTACATAAATGGAATCATGTAATATGAATTCTGTTTTGCCTGGCTTCTTTCCTACAGCATAACAGTTTTAAGATTCACCCATACTGTTGTATGCATTTTAAAAATTAATTAGTTAATTAATTGATTAATTAATTCCTTTCTCTTCCAGGCAGTATGAAATTGTATGAACACACAAAAATTTGTTTATCCCTTTTTATTGTAGATTGTAATCCACTGTATGGATATACCAAAATTTATCTGTCTACCTGTTAATAGACATTTGGGTTATTTCTAGTTTTTGGCAATTACAAATAAAGATTTTAAGGGCATTCATGTAAAAATCATTGCATGGACATAGTTTTCCTTTTTATTTTTTCTTTTCTCATGGGTATTTGTATTTACCTGAATGGAATAGCTGGATTTTATGGTAGGTACATGTTTAATTTTTAAATTTTGATACTTCCCTTTCATTGAGTTCAGTATATTTTAAAATTTCTATTGAGAATTCTTTGACTCATGGTTGTTTAGAGGTATGATATTTGATTTCCAAATGTTTGTGAATTTTCCAGATACCATTCTGTTTTTGATTTCTAGCTTAATTTTACTATGTTCTGAAAGTATGTGGTATAATTTCTATTCTTTTGAATTTGTTAAGCCTTGTTTTATGGCACAGAATATGGTCTATCTTGATGACCATTCATGTGCACTTGAGAAGAATGTGTATTCTCCTGTTGTTGGATGGAGTATCTATAAATGTCAGGTCAAGTGTTTTGATTATGTTGGTAGGCTCTTCTATATCTCTACTTATTTTCTGTCCATTTTTCCTATTAGTGATAGAAAGACAAGTGTTGAAACTTTAGATATAATTGTAGATTTGTGTATTTATCCCTTATTTTAAATTCCTATTCGTAAGTATTTAGGATTGTTATGTCTTTGTGGAGAATTGGCTTCTTTATCGTTATTTATTATTCCACATTATCCACTGCAATATTTCTCATTCTTGTCTTTTTCTCATGATATCAATACAGCTTTCTGGCTTTCTTTTTATTAGTGTTTACATGCCATATCTATTTCCATTTTTTTAACTTTTAGTTATTAATTTATAGTCAATAAATTATAACTTATTGGTAAATTAATTTAGCGGTGATTTTCTTGTAGATAGCACATAATTGGGTCTTATTTTTGTTTTTATCTAATTGGATAATCTCTGTCTTTTCACTGATGTGTTCAGATAGTATACATTTAATGTAACTGAGCACAGTCTACTTTCAAGTAACAATATATTGCCTCACATATAAAATTAGAACTTTACAGTAATATATTTCTATTTCTTACCTTGTGGCCTTTATACTGTAATTGTCCAACCTTTTACTTCTATATGTATTAAAATCTTGCACTGCATCATTATGATTTTTGCTTTAAATCAGGGATTGGCAAACTAAGGTCCAAAAGCCAAACTAGCCTGCCAACTGTTTTGGTAAATGAAATTTTACAGTATCATAGCCATACCAGTTCATTTACATACTTTTTCATGGGTACTTTCATGGTAGAACTGCAGAGCTGAGTAGTGCCACAAAGACTGTATGGCCCACAATGCCTAAAATATGTGCTCTCTGACCCTTTCCAGAGAAAAGTTTGCCATTCCCTGTTTTGAATGACCATTTGTCTTTTAAAGTTATTCCTATAATAAATAAATGATAAGGGACACCTGGGTGGCTTAGTTGGTTAAGTGTTTGCCTTTGGCTCAGGTCATGATCCCAAGGTCTTGTGTTCAAGTCCATGTTGGGCTCCTTGCTCAGCGGGACCCTGCTTCTCTCTCCACTTGCGCTCTCCCTGCTTGTGTGTGCTCTCTTTCTGACAAATAAAATCTTAAACTAAATGAATAAATAAATAAATAATAACTAGTTATCTTGTAGTTACTATTTCGGATGTTATTTTTTTCTTTTATGTAGATACATATTTCCATCTGGTATCATTTTCCCTCTGACCAAAAGATTTCTTTCAACATTCTTTTTTGTGCAGGTTTGATGGTGATGTAATCTTTCAATGTTGTATATCTAAAAAATTCCTTATTTCACCTTTGTCTAAAATAGATATTTTTGTCAGGTGTAGAATTCTATGTTGATAGTAATTTTTTATTACTTTAAAGGTGTTGCTCCCCTGTCTCCTTCTTGCATTCTGTTTGATGAGAAATACACTTTCATGCTTTGTTCTTCTACACATATTATGATCATTTTTTTGTGGCTGCTTTTAAGATTTTTTTATCACTATATTTGAGAAATTTGATTATGATTATGTAATTTGAATTATGTATGAAATTTGAAAGATAGTTTTCCTCATATTTCTTATGCTTGGGAGTTTGTTGAGCTTCTTGGATCTCTGGATTTTTAGTCTCCAACAAATTTGGAAGTTTCTCAGGCATTATTTTTACATCGTTTCTTTTCCCCTTTGAAGATTCCAATTATATTTATATGTTGGGCTCTTGAAGTTGCCCATATCTCATGAATATTTTGTTTATTTGTTTATTTTTTCTCTGTATGTTTTGTTTTGGATAGTGTTGCTTAGTTTCTTTAGTTCACTAATATTTTCTTCTGCAATATCTAATATGACAGCAATTCCCATAGTGTATTTTTCATCTCTGAAAGATCATTGTATGTTTTTAAAAAATAATATGTATATTCCGCATTTCTACTTAGCATGGTCAGTTTTCCCTGTAGCATTTTTGTCATATGGAATATAGACATAATGACTATGTTGAGATCTTTATCCATCATTCTGTCATTGCTGTTAATTCTCAGTTAGTGTTGATAGTTTTATTTATCTTTTCATTATAGGGCAGACATTCTTGCTGATTTGCATGCCTGGTAATTTTTTTTATTAGATACCAGACACTGTGAGTTTTACCTTTTTGGCTGCTATATTTTTTTGGTGTTCCTATAGGTATTCTAGAGTTTTGTTCTGGAATGTGGTTGAGTAACCCAAAAATAGTTTGGTGCTTTTAGGTCTTGATTTTAAACATTGTTAATCTGGATCAGGGAAGCAGATAGTGGAGGGCTATTTTTACCATTGATAAAGGAAGACCCTTCTGAGTACTTCTGTTTGGCAGAATCCCGATAGCTTCCATGTTTTTTACCTCTGGTGTTACTCCCATTATTATGTTACAATATCTGGGAAAAGAGATTTTGTCCATATAATTGTTACTATTAAGTTGAATTTAAGATAGGAGATGATCAATGTAGACCTAACTTCTATGAGCTTTTTAAAGGCAGATACTTGTTTCAGAATGGTTGCAGAATGGTCAAATATTCTAAGCACAAGGGTGATTTGATGTGTCATATATGTCATTACTGGCTTGAAAATGTAAGGGGGTCATGTGGAAAGGATTTGTGAGTGTCCTCTAAGAACTGAGAGCAATCCCTGGCCAACAGCCAGAAAGAAAATGGGGACCTCAGTCATATAACCTCAAGTAACCAAATCCTGCCAATAACCAGAATGAACTTGGAAACAGATTCTTCCCCAGAGCCTCCAGGTAAGAGCCTAGCCCAACTATGCCTTGGCTTTTTATGATACCCCAAGCGGAGAACCCAGTCAAGCTTGCCTGTGCTTTTGATCTATGTAACTAAATAATAAGAAGGTATTATTTTCAATCTTCTCAATTTGTGGTAAATTATTATACAGTAATAGAAAACTAATATGGTAGCCTCTCCAATATCCTGAAAATTATGAGGTTTTCCATTTCAGGCCAGTGGAAATAGGCACTATTCCCTGCTCCATGTATGCTCTAAGTTTTGTTCCCTCTGATTGTCTGTGGTTCCTTCCCTGTCATCTGATGGTTACCTTATAGTCCTGTGCTGATCAGTGCTCGGGTGAATACTCCAGGGGGTCCTTTTGCAGATCTCACATTCTCTCTCTGTACATCTCTTTCCTCGCTGACACTCTGTCCTGCAAACTGTAGCCTCCCCCCACTCCTGGCTCTGTCACCTCTGCTTGGGGGGAATATCAGGCTCTACCTCGATGTCTTCTCCTGGTGCTGCAGCCTGGAATCTCTGCCCCGCAAGTGAGTTGGTGATTAGGGCTTCCTGGGTTTACTGTTTCTCAGATCACTGTTTTTTGTTGCCTCATGTGCTATGTCTTGAAAGCCATTGTTTCATATATTTTGTCTAGCTTTTGATTGCTTCAGGAGTGCAAGTAAATTCTTTTTCTAGTACTTGATCTTGATCAGAAGCAAAGGTCCTCATTTAAATACAGTTAGGTCAGGCTGTTTAAATCCAAGTTTGGGGACTAAAAGTCTCCAAAGTGCTCACCCTGCAGATGGTGGGTTATCAGCATCCTCTGTGTTTAAAGATTGAAGATATCATGTTAATTGTAGCAATATACCAATACGTTTTATGTAGATGGACATTAAAATATCAAAACAAATTCTAGTACAGTCAACTGAGTTCTGAAAGAGTGGTAGGATAGATTGTGGGATAGATAGATAGATAGAAATTGTTGGTTTCTTTACAGTTTGATTTGCCTATCTCACTTTAAGAGTCAGGTTAATTTGATTTCCAGTTTCAAGTGCAGGGATCTGCAGTGATCTGATCTCCCTCCCTGCTGAGTGAGTGCTTTATCCTTATAGTGATATCACCTCTTCGTTTAGAAAGGGATTCCTCTGTTTGGCATCCTCAACCACCCTTCAGATTCTTTAGAAGGCATTTTCTTGGATAATCTGTATCATTCTCTTCTTTACTCACAAGTTTCTGCAGCCAGGTGCCACAGGGTCTGGAGGTGAGTGTGAGAAGGTGAAGTGGTTGCTATGAAGCTGTCCTGATGGTTGAAACATTTAAACTACTTTAGGGGCTTTATTTTATACCATGGTGATGAGCAGCTTCCTCCCCTGTACCAGGGAGAGGCTTTGAGTCCTTGCTCTACCTGGGCTGCTGCTTTCTCCAGCTCACCTGCCGCACAACCTGCTAAAGCCAGGTCTGTACGTGTGCTTGGGGGCAGGGGAGATTCTTGTGAACTTGCTTTGAAGGGAAAAAAAAAAAAAAGAAGTTACTAATATTTTCCTTAAGTAACAATGCTCTTCTCACATAGAAACAAATGCTTTCAAAAGGAAGAGCTTTTATGAAACTGGGCAAATCATATAACTTTAAACCAGAATGGAGTTAAAGAGGCCAGAGCCACAGCATTCAAACATATAAAGGGGTGAGAGAACCATGTAGATGTTGTGAAATAAGTTTGTTAATTCTAAATATGTGCTTTAAAGGGTGGTTTTCAAACTTTAATGTGCATGTAAATCACATGGGAACTTATTAAAATGCAGATTCTGATTCTGTAGGTCTGGGGTGGGGCCTGAGAGTCTCCATTTCTCATAAGGCTCCAGGTGATGCCTATGTTGCTAGTTTGGGGACCACACGTTGAATAGCAAGGTTCTGAAGGCATATATTCAGGAAAAATATATGAGAAAAACAGAAATAACAGTATAATCAGCTTTCATTTATTTATTCAGCACCTAAAGGACTATCAAATATAATACACTATACTCAGTGATTTGGGGAAAGAAAGCCTCCCTGGGGTGCCTGGGTGGCTCCGTCAGTTAAGCATCTGCCTCTGGCTCAGGTCATGATCCCAGGGTCCTAGGATCAAACCCGGCATCAAGTTCCATGCTCAACGGGGAGTCTGCTTCCCCCCCCCGCCTCTGCCCCTCCTATCCTTCCTACTTCTATTTTCTCATGCTCTCTCTCTCTCTCTCTCAAATGAATAAAATCTTTTTTTTAAAAAAGAATAAAGCCTCCTCTTATAAAAGAAGTTTAAAATGTATACAAAGCATTAGCCTGTAAGTAGTATAGTATAGTATCTAGGGGTTAAAGATACACAGGCTTGAATCTTACCGTGTTAAAAAAATTTTAAGATTTTATTTATTTATTTGAGAGAGAGAGTGTGTGTGCGTGAGAGAGAGCTATCATAATCAGGGGGGAGGGGTAGAAGAAGAAGCAGACTCCCCGCTGAGCAGGGAGCCTGACATGGACCTTGATTCCAGGACCCTAGGATCATGACCTGAGCTAAAGGCAGACACTTAACCGACTAAGCCACCCAGGCACCCAGTCTGTAAAAAATAAATCAAATTACTTAACCATTATATGGTTCACTTATCTCATTTGTGAAATGAAAAAAATAAAAGTAGTGATAGCACCTACAGCTTAGGCATGTTTGAGGATTAAATGAGTTAATGCATATAAGGATACTTAGAATAGTGACTGGCACATTGAAAGAACCAAAAAGTGCCTTTATAATATAAGCTGAAAGGTGAGAAAAGTCATAAAAGGGATTTAGATAAAATATGAATTTCAGTCCCAGCCAATGGTCAGTGACCATTTTTTTCCAATCCCCATCTGGAAATCAAGTTTTTTGTTCTGCCAAATGCCAGACAGACGTAAAGGGAATCGATTTTCTCAGCTGTCTAAGAAGATGTGGAAGGAATTTGAGAAAAAAGATGTGAAAAAGTTATCATCAATGTTGCTTTCTATTTCTGATTTTCCTTCTTTTCTTCCATAAACTTGGAAGAATTGGATTTGAGCTTTCACTCTGCTGCTTATTACCTGAAATAATGATACATTTCTTAATCTGTCTGTGCCTCAGTGGCCTTATTTGTAGAATGGGGATAATATCAGTGTGATGGTATAATTGTGAAAATTAAAAGCAAAAATATGGTAAGTTGAATAATGGCCCCCAAAAGATATCTAAGTTCTCATCCCTGGGAAGGGTGCATGCTATCTTAGATGGCAAGAGACTCTGCAGATGTGATAAAGAACTTTGAGATAGAGGGGCATCTGGGTGTTTTTCGAAAGAGGATCTGACTCTTGGTTTTGGCTCAGGTCATAATCTCCTGGGTCGTGAGATCAAGCCCTGAGCTGGGCTCCACACTCAGTGGGGAGTCTGCTTAAAGGATTCTCTACCTCTGCCCCTTCCCCCACCCTCTTTTTCTTTCTATCTAAAATAAATAAATATTTTTAAAAATAATTTTGAGATAGAGAAATTATTCTGGATTATCTGGATGGATCCAATGTGATTATAGGTGCCCTTATAAAAGGGAGGCAGAACAAGATTTGACATACAAAAAGGCATCATGACCACTAAATCCAAGATGCCACATGGCTGGCTTTGATGATGGTAGAAGGGGTCGTGAGCCACAGAATACAAGTAGTACAGCTCTGGAAGATGGAAAAGTCAAGAAAACAGATTCTTCTCTAGAGCCAGCTGAGATACAGGGGGAGTAAGGCTGACACCTTGGTTTTGCCACAGTGAAACTGATTTCAGACTTCTGACCTCCAAAACTGTAAGAGAGTAAATGTGCATTGTTTTAAGCCACAAGCGTTGTGGTGATTTGTTACAGCTGTCATAGGAAACAAATACAAAAATTATGAAAAGCAGCCATGGAGCACTTCCCAAATTCTATTTTTCATCTTTTCTCAAATTAGAAAGCCATCACTAGCTTAAAAAATCTTTAAGGTCCCAGTAACAATCTTAGTTTTTCCTGAAGAAGTCTAAAGCCGTATACCCTCTTTGTCTGTAAGATTACTTTGTAAATGAAGCAGTCCTCATGGCTCTTCAAAAGTATATTAAGAAATCTGGGGACTATACTGCTCTGGGAAAGAAGTCAGAAGATTAGATGACCAGATGTACAAAGTGAAAACACTTTGTGGACTTCACTTTTCCACAGCAGAGTATTTGTCTTGTGGTCTGAATCAAGTCATATGGATCCTGCCAGAAACTTTAGAAGCTTCAAAATACAAAGATCTAGTTATTTCAGAAGAGAACTTTAGAAGGGAGGAAAAAGGAAGGGATAATGATTTGTGAAGTGATTGAAAAGCATTGCTTATGAATCCTTTCAAATTTCAATTTGGAGTCTAAAACACATTTTGTTTAGTTCCGTTTCTTTAAGTTGATGTTGACAAACTTCTGGTATTTGAGTCAAGGAGAAAGTTTGTGAAAAAGTTAATTTTTAATATTCTTTTTTTTTTTAGATTATTTATTTACTTATTTGACAGACAGAAATCAGAAGCAGGCAGAGAGGCAGGCAGAGAGAGAGGAGGAAGCAGTCTCCCCGCTGAGCAGAGAGTCTGATGCGGGGCTCGATCCCAGAACCCTGGGATCATGACCTGAGCCGAAGGCAGAGGCTTTAACCCACTGAGTCACCCAGGTGCCCCAATTTTTAATATTCTTGATATAAACCATAATTCAGCCATATAATATTAAACTCATGATCTCTTAAATCTCCAAGAAAAATGTTCAGAAAAATAAAAGGATCTTTTCTTCCCTTCGCGCACACTCCTTCCCCATCCTTAGATGCAGGAACACACCCAGACCAGTCTGACACTAAAGGAGAACAAACAGAGGCAAGTCAGCAGTCAACACCAGTCTTCATGTGTTCTCACACTACCTACTCCCTTTGATCTTCCAGACTCCTCTAGCTGATTTTCTTAAAGAGATGATCTGAGTTCCTAGCATAAAGGTTTGTGATTATTCATTCATTTGAGTATTTTTGAGACTCTACCATGTTACCATGTTACCATGTTAGCTTTAAGTAACACCTAATTAGACACGTTAGTTTTGCCAAGACTTAATAGAGAGTTCAAAGCCTCCATAAAAACAGGGCATATGATAACCATTTTAGTTAGCCTGGCAAGTAGCCTGAGCACCCTTTGAAAACTCTCTTCTTTAATTTGGAGGGCCCAGAAGTTGATCCTCAAATGAGATATTTATGGCAGCATTTAGGAAAATGTAACATGCTATGTTAGATAATTGTTACAATAATTGCAATAACCACATCCCACCACAAAACATTTGGAGAACAGTCTGTACAGTGGAGGTTCATGTAATGAAGGAAGGCTTCTCTCTAAAAGGATTCTTCCTCCATCCTATAAAAGGATTCGGACTGTTCCTGACTTCCGGCCTCCATGTAGAAAAGAAGAATCTTACTTGCACTGACTCTTCATGGAGTGCTCTCCACCATCGCGCCCCCAGCGAATCCTTGCATATCTGACAATAAGTTTGAGTCAGGACTCCTATATGCAGTATCACATAAACCAGGAGATACAAATGGCACATTTTTTTTTTAAAGATTTTATTTATTTATTTGACAGACAGAGATCACAAGTAGGCAGAGAAGCAGGCAGAGAGAGAGGAGGAAGCAGGCTCCCCGCTGAGCGGAGAGCCCCATGCGGGGCTCGATCCCATGACCCTGGAATCATGACCTGAGCTGAAAGCAGAGGCTTTAACCCACTGAGCCACCCAGGCGCCCCCAAATGGCACATTTTACCTTTCTACCTTCTCTTTTGTACTTTTTTTTCTCTTTTATTCTCTCCAGCCAGCCCTTTTGTTCCCTAGATCACCAATCTCCCAGTTCTAATCCCTCATTTTAAGGGTCACAGGTATACTACTCAACACCATCATGAATCAGGAAGGGGGAAAATGCTGTTTTGAGTATTGTACATAGGTGTCATGAAGTTCATGCATAAAGGCACATCCCTACGTTTCAGTTTAGAGAGGAAAGCTGGGGCCAAATCAGGGAGGACCTTGTGAAGGCATTTCAACTTCATCCTGAAATTAGAGGTGGTTTTTTGAAGAGATTTTAAATAGGTGATTGTGCAACTAGAATTGCTTTCAAGATAGATTATTCTAAGAGTAGTACAGAGGACAGATGAACCTTCTACAAGGTTGTGGGTTGGGTGGGGTGAGGTGGTCAGTATGATGAGGGCAGGCTTGGGAGCAGACAGGTTCATGAGAAAGGTATTGCAGTGGTGTAGGCCAACAGTGATCAGACTCTGAATTAAAACAATTACAAGGGGAATGGAGTAAAAGGAATTGGATGGGTAATTGATGGCATTAACACGATGACATCTATAGGAAATACATGAAAAGTACATGAAAGTGTAAGTCCAGGAATCAAATGGAAGAATCAGACAGAAGATGAGAGAGCTGGGTCAAAATACCTTCCACATTTCTCCAGACGGAAATAATAGTTTTTCTAAACTAAATTGTTATTGTCTGTACTTCATTATGGCCCTTACAATATTCTACTTTTTGTCTAGTTTTTTATTAATGTACTCGACTCTGCTACTGAGTGGTAAATATGTAGGGCACAGTGACTGTTGTTTGTTGTGGTATTACTCTCCTAAAATGTCTAATTCTGTGCCCTAGAATAAATAAGAACTAACTATGGTGAAAGAACGGATTAAATTTTATAGTACACTATAGTTTGTGAAGCACTTTTAAATGTATAAATCATTAGATACTTGCAACATCTTTGGGAAAGGTGTATGACAGTTATTATTCCCATTTTTCAGGTGAGAAAACCTATGGTCGGAAATATTAATATAATATAGCTAGTAATTGGCAGAGGTGGGTTCATATATCTGATACAGCATCTACCATATGCCTATACTGTTTTTCATAAATGTCTCAGTGTCTTCACTCATGGCTGCTTGTTTTTAATAAATAAGGTAACAGATTTTCTAGCCGTTACCAAGTTAACTACCACAAAAATAAGAGATAGAAAGGAATGGAGAGGGCTCTGGAAGACAAACCCACTGAGTAAATGATAGGGTGCTCATCAACTTTTGGGATCATTTTCTTCCTTCCAAGCTCTCTCCCATGTGTAGGCACTGAAAATCTGGAAACTATTTCCTATTACTAGAAGGGTTTAGGTTTTAATTTTATCAATGGAAGGCACTTGCACAAAGTGTAGCATGTGAAAAGGGAGAGGCCATTTTCTATACAGAGTTTGGGCAGGCATATGGTTTTCTCAAGGATTTCCAGATAACCCCCTGAGAGTCACCTGCCTTTGTACCACAGTTAGCTTAGGTCATGGATACAGTCTCCTATGAAGCCTTCATTTCCTGAGTTATTAAATGCTAGCAGTGGTATCCCTGATCTTCACACCACCTAGCCTTTGCAATGCTTGCATAAGCTGATAAATCCTTATATTAAATCCCTTTGTACTTTAAATACCTATATTGGTTCTGTTTTCCTGATTCATGCACCATTCAAAGAAAATACAAGTATTAAAAAAAGTGTTACAGGGCACCCAGGTGGCTCAGTCGGTTAAGCGACTGCCTTTGGTTCAGTTCATGATCTCAGGGTCCTGGGACCAGCCCCACATTGGGCTCCCTGCTCGGTGGGGAGTCTGCTTCTCCCTCTGCTGCCTATGCATGCTCTCTCTCACTATCTCTGTTGTTCTGTGTGTGTCTCTCTCTCAAATAAATAAATAAAATCTTTAAAAAAATGTGTTCCAGGGTTGCCTGGGTGACTCGGTGTGTTAAAGCCTCTGCCTTTGGCTCGGGTCATGATCCCAGGGTCCTGGGATCGAGCCCCACATTGGGCTCTCTGTTCAGCGGGGAGCCTGCTTCCCCCTCTCTCTCTGCCTGCCTCTCTGCCTACTTGTGATCTCTGTCTGTCAAATAAATAAATAAAATCTTTAAAAAAAAAATGTGTTCCAAGCTGAGGTCATGTAGTTAAGAGGCAAATAGCCCTGTTGGCCTCATCAACCTTTATAACATACTTGCAATAGTCCCTTATGTGAGAATACAGGGGAACAGATCATAGATTGACAAACATTTCTACTCAGAGTGGTTTTAATACAGACTTCCAGTGGCTTGATGCTGGGGATTGATACTTAGGACATTTAGTTTCCCAGAAAACTTTAGGTGAGCCCATTCCCCTAAAACACTGGCAGGAACCTGAAGTTTTACCATGGGTAGAATGGAGTTTCACAATGGCCATGTACAGGAATGAAAGATTGCTAAATTTGAAATTTCATGTATAGTCATGTTCAGATGGGTTGCAGATAGATGGATTAAAAAAAAAGATTTTTCTAGTAACCCATGGATTGATGGAAAGATATTCAAATAGACTGGCGTTAGAGTGCTAAAAATTTCCATGCATTCCTTTGTTTGTTTGTTTGTTTGTTTGTTTCAAATAAGTAAAATGAAGTTGTTAATGCCTAGAAAAAAATATCCAACAATATGACCTTACCTTTCATCAATACTGTTATTGTCCTTTGCTTTTCTGAATTCTTCTGGTCAATGCAGATAATAAAAACCCCTTGTCAGCCATCCAGCTGTGGTGATGACCTTTCTCTCAAATGATCATTTCTTATTCATTTGCTGCTTTGTGCTAATTTTCTAGGCTAGACAGCATAGTTGCAAACACAGAATACACTGGCTTTGGTTCAGTTCTTAATATCTTGGTGAGGGAGGAGGGGAACAGCTTACCTTTTTCTCAGGTCACTGGATTGCTGCCTTTTATGGTGCTAGACAGGCTGAGTTATTCAGTAACTCTTGGGCATTTCCACTGCTCTCCTAAGGCACGTAGGCACTTTTGGTTTTGTAGAAAATTATTTCCCCACAAATATATTTGACACTGAATCAAACCTTGATGAGCCAAATTTCATTTTTCCAAACTCTAGGGGTGGGTAAACCTGGCTTTGTGTTCAATTCACTGAATATCTCAAAACTATTTTTCAAATGTCCTGGGTTTGGCCAAAACCAAATATACTTTGCCAAACATTTAATTTAATTTAATAATAAAAAAAAAACCATCTGTATTATAATGAAAATTTAATCCATATGTTTGATTCACTTTTTGCACTCAATCCATCAAAATATTTTGTAAGAGTTATCTGAAGTCCAAAAGGCCTTCTATGCCATTAAAAAAAAAAAAAATGAAGCCAGTGTAAGTCTTTCTGCCCCACCCCAACGTGTTTTTCTCTGCTATTAGGGGAGTTCTGTTTTCCCAGTCCCTGTCTGACTCAAGCCTTATCTGTACTCTTTCTCTGACTCCCCCATTCCACACTATTTCCACTCTGATTTGATCACTAATCGAAGTGGCTCATGAAGACCTTATCCATTTTGCTTTCTGGTGTTTCCTGAAGAAGGAAATAAGTGAAAGGGGGGAAAAGACAAAGAAAAAGACCCTAGCTTTTCCTTTGAGGAGGAACCTAGTTACGTAAACTCAAGCTATAGTGACATGTATCTTCTTTGACTCCAACGTTGAATGACAAACCATGCACCACACTGATGTGGGTACATTTGATGTTGAAGAGGGACTAGAGAGATGATTTAATTTCCCCTAACTATGATTTGTAGAGGTAACCCCAACAGAGACTTTATGGGGAAAAAAGACCAAGCATTTGAAAGCTGGCTAATTTCTATTCATTTAAATTTTAAGTGGGATTTGAATAGGAAGATACTTAGTTGGTCAATTGGAGAAGAAACTAAAGGTTTAATATATCAGTATACTTTGCAGACTAGCTATGCTTCACCAGGTAATTGGCAAACCAGTGGTGGCTGAGGATGGGAGGACAGGCTCAGCGAGGAAGGGTCAGAAAGGGAGGTTGGTACCCATGGCTGCTCTTTTCAATGAGGTAATCCTTCCTCAGTATTGCACTGCTGTCCCTGTGCTTACTGCCAGTAGCCAAAGATCTCCAGATGCAATTGATCTCATAGATCAGAACAGAATTGGCTTGGACAGCCTGTTCTTTCCCAGTGATTAGGACATAGCATATTTTTCTTCCCCCTCCCCCTCAGCCCTATCTTAGTCTCTTGGCTGAAAGTTCTTTTGTCTTTGGATTAATCTAGGGTTAATCTAAGTTTACTCACTTCCTGCAAGCCGTGAGCTGGCAAGGTAGAGAAAATCTTCAAATAACTCTGAAAACTGTGTTCTCATCGTTCATGTGTGCTCTGATTTGTTTAACCTCTGTCGATATTGGACTCCAGCTAACCTGAAGAAACTGGGCACAGGATGTAGCAGGATTAAATCAGAGATTAGTTCTGCATCTTATCTAAGATAAAATTCTCATTTCAATGTCAACATGCTAGGAGGCCTCTTGACACTTTATTTTTATCATAGAGAGCATCTAACAAGAATCATGGAACATGAAAGGAATTTCAGAAGATAGCTCTTCTATGCCTCTGCCTCTAGGAAAGACTGCACTTAAAAATATCCCCTTAATAGAGAGCTCCTTCTCCTTCTTTAAACCCTCCCTAGTGACACCCACAAACTCTTTGCTAATGTGTTCTGTATCTCTCTAAGTAAGGCAATTCCCTAATTAAGCTGATTATGAGATTTGGGGGGTGGAACTGGGTACCTAGTGAGATACTTCTGTCTCCCAAAGAAACTAAGAAGTAAACAGCAAGAGCTGAAAACAATGCTGTGGTCTGCAAGTCAGGAGAACCATGTCCTTACTGGACCTAGGAACAAATTCTGGTTTGACTCTGAGTTAGTGATGTAACCCATTTTGGCCTTAGTTTCCTCATTGAAATAACGAAGAAGATCCCTCAAGCTGTAAGATCCCTTACAACTCTGTAAGATTTTTCTAACTTGTGATTTAATTCTCTTGGGAAATAAGTTGCAAGGCTGAGAAGGAAAATGTAATCACTTCCCACTGGTTAATTAACCTCTGCCTCAGAATTCCTTACACACACAGCAATACACACACCAACCCAGGACATAGACTTTTGTTTTTTTGCTACATCCCAGTTTCATTCTTAGAGTTACTAATAGAGTTTCCTAAACTTGTAACCACCAGAGACAAACATTGGTCCTTTGGAAACCAGGGTAAAGAGCCTGAGAATCTGAGTGTCCTCAGCAATTGCTATGATATGTGAGCACTGAAGGCAAGCCTTTGTCCACTGACTTGCAGCTTGCTCATAAGGGGCCTTCGTTATCAAGGGGGTTAGGCACTCTAGGTTCCTTCTCACTATATTCCCCCATCCCTTCTATTTTGTTTCTAACTAAGGAACTTCTTCTTCTTCTTCTTTTTTTTTTTTAAACTAAGGAAATTCTAATAGAGTCTAAATTCCAAGGGAAAACATATAATAAACAGAAAAGACATGGTTTTTACATAAGGAAAAATCCCCAACATTTTAGGATTATTGATTTTAATGTTTCAGCGATATTACTACTGCTTGGCAGCCTTTACTTAGGGAAAGACAGAGTTCCCACCTGAGCCTGGGTAATGCTGAGCAAGCCACTTACAAAGCAATTTTGAAGTTATGAACGGAAAGTATAGGTATGGTGTAATTTGATGCTGACAAGTAAGAATTGAAGAGTTGAAGCTTGTGCCACACTAACAATTTAGAGTCCCATATTAAGTGGAATGACATAAATACGAATGACACAGACACAGGAACCTTCTAAGAAAATCCTCTCTCTTCTCAACGGCTGAGAGGGAGATGAACAGCACAGGGAGGAGATAAAATGAGAGAGGATTACAAAGCAGAAGTGCACAGGTGCTTGTTTGTGTTATTTCAGTTCGCATGCACCATCTTCACATTGGTTACCTCCCACTGCACTGAAGCAGACCTGACCGGGTAAACAGTGACCTGTGTAGAGGCCACACATCTCCAGGAAGCCTTCATTGCAAGAAGCTGCTTTGTTTCTTTCAGATGAGACACATGAGAGGATCGTGCTTATTTTAAGCATGCTGCCAGTATTTAGCAAATTATTGAGACCCCTTCCAAAAAACTCCAGTTGATAGACTACAAAAAGAAAATATATTTCGTGCTTTCTCATCTCTTGTTGCAGCTGACATTAAACTGTATTACCTTGTTGTGTTGCCACCTGATTTAAGACTTATTTTCCAAAGCCCTTCAACATTGAGAAAAAAATCTTACATCCTCTAGGAATTGTGACAATTGTCCTTATACTACTAATAATCCTACCAGCATTTAGTGAATGCTTGCTGGGTGCCAGGCCCTGTGCTGAGTACTCTTTGCAGGTTTTCTCATTTAAACTTCACAAAAACCCAGGGAAATAGATAACTACTTTATCACCGCGTGGAAACGTTGGCTCAAAGATGTTAAGTAACTCACATGAAGTGAATCATCACTTTTGAGATTGTTCAAAAGAAAAGTCTCAGACTCTGAAGGAAATTCTGAAAGTATTTCCTGGTCATCTTTAGACAATGGAATCATTGTGGGAATGTTTATAGCTTTGTGGGTGTCTTCTGTAAAGGAAACAATAGTTGTTTGGATACATAAATATTGGAACTTTTGTTGAAAATCAGGATCATGAATTTATAGTCTCACTCCTTGAATTTCTTCCCTTTTGATGTTTTCCCCCAGAGTCTATAGTGTATTATTTTAAAGAGAGTGGAGTTGATGTTTCTTGTCTGATAATATGTAAGCTAGATCTTCAAGGATTAAATTTTAGTGACAGTTATGGCAACACAAATGCTCGTCTTTCTCTCAAATTTACAATTCACAATAATAAAATTAAATATCTCAGAGGAAACATCTCTCGGTCCAGTGAGTGAAGAGAAAGGTGCCTTCAGTTCCTAAAAGAGTGGGGTTGGTAGAGGTCAGTAGCAGGAAGGAGCAGAGCTTGCCAGCCAGGCCTGCATCCTGTTGAATGTTTATGACCCCTGTCAGTTCTTCCTAGGCTAGCTTTCTTGGTCTGCTGCTGGGCTGGGCCTAGGGCAATATCTTGCACACATATACACTAGGTATGTATTTGATGACACAGTGATTCTTCTGTATTTTTCAGTCTTAGTAAATGCCCAAACTTTAAGTTAATTTGAAGTAGACTTGAAAATCATTTCAGTGGCTGCTGTGTTCCAGAGTATTCTGGACTTATTACCATTGAAGAGTCCTCCCCCCAGGTCATACACAATCCCCAACTATCAAACTCCAGTCTCCTAAAAGAACCTATAAACGCATATATTTTGTTGGTTGCTTTTTGAAATGATTGGAAACAAACTAATCCCCATTGCTTTTCTTTTTATTCTTTATTTTAACAGTAAAACTTCATATTTTTAATTTTGCTAAGACCCCCTCAGTCTATTATTCTAAGCCTGGGGAATACAGACCAGAGGGATTTGAAATTTAGAGATTTGAAATTATCTCTACTCCTTTGCAGTATTTCAAACAGAAAGAAAATCTTACACTTACTAAGACCATACAGGGTAACATTGCTTTTTGTCCTAAAAGTTAAATAAATTTTGATTGGATATTATAGGTCTTGAATTTTGATTGGATATTATAGGTCTTGATTATTAAAAATGAATTAATTAGTCAGCTACTACTTAAAAATATTAGTTTTTTATTAAAGTCTTAAATGTGAGACCTGAAACCGCAAAAATCCTGGAAGAGAACATAAGCAGTAATCTTTCTAACATTGGCTGTAGCAACACTTTTCTAGATATGTCTCCTCTGGCAAGAGAAACAGAAGCAAAAATAAACTATTGGGACCACATCAAAATAAAAAGCTTTTGCACAGTGAAGGAAACCATCAACAAAACAAAAAGACAACCTACTGCATGGGAGAACATATTTGCAAATGATACATATTTGGTAACAGGTTTATATCCAAACTACATAAAGACCTTATACTATGCAGCACCAAAAAGCAATCTGATTAAAAAATAAGCGAAGGACCTAAATAGACATTTTCCCAAGGAAGGCATACAGATGGCCGACAGACACATGAAAAGATGTTCAGCATCATAGTCAATAGGGAAATGCAAATCATAACCACAGTGAGATATCAGTTAACACCTGTCAGAATGGCTACAATCGAAAAGATAACAATAAGTGTTAGCAAGGATGTGAAGAGCCTGGAACCCTTGTGCACTATTGGTGGGAATGTAAATTGGTGCACCCACTATGGAAACAGTATGGAGTTCCTCAAAAAATTAAAAGTAGGAATACCATATGATCCAGTAATTCCACTATTGGGTATATACCCAAGGAAAATGAAAACACTAACTCAAAAAGATATATGTACCTTTATGTTTATTGCAGCATTATTTGCAATAGCCAAGATCAGGAAACAACCTAAGCATCCCTCAGTAGACAAATGGGTAAGGAAGATGTGGCATGCATACATATTACACAGCCATAAAAAGGATGAGATCATGCCATTTGGAACAGCATGGATGGTCCTAGAGGCTACTACGCTGAGTTAAATAAGTCATATTGACAAATCTTAATACCATATGATTTCACTTATATGTGGAATCTAAAAAAAAATAAATGAATAAACAAATAAAAAAGCAGAATCAGACCTATAAGTTCAGAGAACAAACTGGTGGTTGCCAGAGGGGAGGAGAGAGTCAGAAGATAAGTGAAGTGGGTGAAGGGAAGTGGGAGATACAGGCTTCCAGTTATGAAATGAGAAAGTCATGGAAATAAAAGGCAGAGCAAAGTAAATACAGTCAATGATATTGTAATAGTGTTGTATGTGGAGATATAGTAGCTACCCTTGTGGTAAGCATAAATAATGTATAAACTTGTCAGATCTCTATGTTGTACACTTGAAACTAATCTAACATTGTGTGTCAACTATTCAAATTAAATTCTTTTTAATTTCAAATTTTCTGTTTAACCCAATATTTTAAAATATAGGATTCTTGGGGGACAATTTAATTGGTCCATGGATTTTAAAATGTTGCTTGGCACATAGTAGTGACTTGATAAAATTGTATCAAGTGAAGAAATAAGCTTTATTTTTAATTCAGTCTTATTGACCTTCTAAAATGGAATAGAATTTTTTCTTCAAATAGCATCTTAGTTTGGACACAAATTCTGCAACAGAGAAAAGTGAACTGGCTTTCATTAAAGTTGGGGTGTATGTGAAGGTGACAGAGCTCCAGAGTTCTGCTCTCTGTCCCCTCTTTGACCTCATGGAACCTACCTCTTCTGGTATTTGTATGGACTCTTAAAGCTCTGTATGCTACAGTTTTAAAATGACTGCTCTAAACCATCCCATCCCATCGTAAATCTCTATGCTTCACCTGACTCCTACATCCATTTTGATCTCAGCTATTTGGTTTGAGCAAAATGAATTTTTGTTGTGTAGATAGACAATCGTAACTATAAAGAGAAAAAGTCTTATACTAGTTTGCTTGGGCTCCCATAACAAAGTACCTCAAACCAGAAGTCAAAGATGAAGATGTGGGCAGTGTTAGTTCATTTTGAGAAATGAGAGAGAAAAGTGTTCCCATGTCTGTCCGAGCTTCTGGTGGTCTGCTCTCAGTCTTTGGAGTTCCTTGGCTTGCAAAAGCACTGCCCCATCTCTGTCTTCATCTTCACATAGCACTCTGTGTATGTATGTGTGTGTGTGTGTGTGTGTGTGTGTGCGTCTCCAAATCC
The DNA here is from genome assembly GCF_002288905.1 of Enhydra lutris kenyoni. Lineage (NCBI taxonomy): Eukaryota > Metazoa > Chordata > Mammalia > Carnivora > Mustelidae > Enhydra > Enhydra lutris. The sequence goes on along the minus strand of NW_019154124.1, from coordinate 16,814,699 downwards.
CCTTTTTATGAGTACAACAGACATACTAGATTAGGGCATACTCTAATGACCTCATTTGAACTTTTTACCTCAGTAAAAATCCAACCTCCAAATAAGCTCACATTCTGAGATACTGGGGGTGGGGGCAGTTGGGACTTCTACATACAAATTTTTGGAGGACACAATTCAACCCATAACAGACACTTTTGATAATGTGCAGGAGTCAGAGGATTCAAGGGAGATTCTTGGTTTTCTTCACTGGCTGATGAATAGAACTCAGAGAAGCCTAATAAATGAGTATCAAAATGAACTAAGTAAGCATAATACCCTCTAGTTCCATACACGTTGTCACAAATGGCAAGATTTCATTTCTTTGGACAGCTGCATAGTATTCCATTGTATATATATACCACATCTTCTTTATCCACTCATCTGTTGATGGACATCTAGGTTCTTTCCATAGTTTGGCTATTGTGGACATTGCTGCTATAAACATTCGGGTGCACGTGCCCCTTCAGATCACTACGTTTGTATCTTTAGGGTAAATACCCAGTAGTGCAGTTGCTGGGTCATAGGGTAGCTCTATTTTCAACTTTTTGAGGAACCGCCATGCTGTTTTCCAGAGTGGTTGCACTAAGAAAGGAATTGACTATTTGGACGTTTAAGGTGGAAAACTGTCATGAGCAAAGAGTTTTCTTATGGCAGGCAGGGTGGGGGAGATTTAAAAATGCCGTAATTTTACCATTTATATGACAACTCTTGTTAATAGAGTATCTTAGTGCTCATGATATTTTGAATATTCTAATTATAGAATAAGCAGTTTCCTATTTAGTTTTTTCACTGTATTTTTAGTGGCCACATAAAATCCTTCAAATGATGCATGGTAATTTAGTTAACTATTCCCTTATTAGAAATTTGGATTGTTTTATTTTTTCATAATTACAATTAATGCTGTGACAAACATCTTGGTAAATTCCATATTTTGGATTGTTTCCATAGGACAGGTTCCCAGAAGTGAAATTACTGGATCAAAAACTAACTTCATTTCTATGCTTCTTCATACATATTGCCAAATTGCTTTCTTACAGAGCTGCATCAATTATAATCATAGCAGCTATAGATGAAAATGCAGTTATTACTGTATGTCTCCAGCAGTGGATTTTATATTGTTTTTATTTTGATATTTTTTCCAGTAAAGTGGTAAATTTATTTTTTTATCTATTATTTTTAAAAAAGATTTTATTTATTTATTTGACAGAGAGAGAGATCACAAGTAGGCAGAGAGGCAGGCAGAGAGAGAGGGGGAAACAGGGTCCCTGCTGAGCAGAGAGCCCGATGTGGGGCTCAATCCCAGGACCCTGAGACCATGACCTGAGCCGAAGGCAGAGGCTTAACCCACTGAGCCACCCAGGTGCCCCTAATTTATTTTTAATTTGGATTTTGTTGCTAGTGAGATTGGCCATCTTTCTAATTTTTTTCCTAGTTTTTGCCTATCATGAACTGTTTTTCCTTTGCCCATTGAGATATATTGCTATCTCTCTTAACAATTTGTTTAAGCTGCTTTTTACTTTAAAGATATTAACCCTGTGTACATTAAAATGTTATAAATAATTTCTTTAGTCTGTGACTTCTTTTAATATACTTATTTATTTTTTATTTATGTATGGTCCTTTAGGATTTAGTAGTAAGCCTGTTGAACTTTCCCTTTGAAAATATCTTCATTGTTTCTAAGCTTGCAAAGCCATCCTCTCTTCAGATGTTTGTGGGCTATCTGATTCCACTTTTTTCTATGACTTGAATTTTTTAAAACAATTTACTCTCTAATCCATCTGGAATTTATTTTGGTTATGCTCTAAGAAAGAGGCTTGTTTCTTTTTTTCTCATTGATTTGAAGGGATTCTTTATTTAGAATTCTCTTTTGGAGAAAGTAACTTTAAGGTGAAGAACTTAAGAGTACCTAGTATGAAGTCACTAGGAACAGTGAGATGAGATCTTAGCTGTTTGGAAGAAGTGAAACAGGAAGTTGAGGGAATAAAGGAATTGAGGTGGGGGCAGGCCTGTGAAACTAATGGATGAAGTTTGGTTGAAAGTAGGAAAGTGAACAAAGAAATTACCTTGAGCTGTATTTATTTGCAGAATGCCAATATGCCTAGAAAGTTTAGTGAAGATGTTTTCTATAAGATCACAGAGTCAACAGCATTATCAGTCTTCATTGATATATTTTTTTACTATGAATTAATAGCAAGTTCTAAAATAATAAAGGAGAAAATTAGGAAAATATTCATCTCTTCTTTCATTCATATAATATTTATTGAACACCTGCACATGCCAGCATTAGGCTAACTGCTGAGGTCATAACGTGAACAAAACGATTGAGATGGACTGGGACTACACCTCTACATATGAAATCTCTCAGCAAAAGACTTCATACTCAAAACATTCAAGATCCTGCCAGTATGGCCCCCGCTTATCGTTCCAGTTACATTGCCCATTCTTCTCCTAAGTGTATCATGTATTTTTAAAAAATTTTTATTTATTTTTTTAAATTTCTTTTCAGTGTTCCAGAATTCATTGTTTATGCACCACACCCAGTGCTCCATGCAATATGTGCCTTCCATAATACCCACCACCGGGCTCACCCAACCTCCCAACCCCCTCATATATTTTAATCACAACAGACTCTCCTATTTTCTGAGCATTTCTAGTATTTTGGCCTTTGGACTTCTATTTATGGTGCTCCATTCTCTTTTAATACTCCCTATCCCATATTTCCAGTTAGGAGCTCTTGAGTGCTACTGCCACTCAAAACTTTTGTTCATGATCTGAGACAGATATGACCCCTTCATCCTGCTTTTTCCTTTTTAATGGAACTTTGCTCCTCTGGATAGCATACTTGGATTTTAGCTGATTATTTTTCTTTCCCCTCATTTCCTCCTTATTAAACTATAAGCTTCTAAGAGTGAAGGTAAGAGCTTCTTCCATTTTTCTAATTCTTACAGTTCCAAAGATGGTACTGTATGACAAGTTTTGGCCAATGGGACATGAATGGAAGTGGTATATGTCCCTAGAAAAATGTGTGTTCCAGATGGTACCTCTACAAGATCATGAGTGTCCATCAATGTGGGTCACATTGGAACACATGCCTTTGCCGACATATGTTGGATAGGTAGTTTAAGCAAGAAATAAACTTTAAGCAAGTAATATATTAGAACTGTTACTGAAGCATACTCTAGCACTGGAGATGGAAATTTTTTTTCTGTAAAGAGTTAGATAGTTAAATATTTTCCATGAAAGCATCTATGGACAGTACATAAATGAATGTGGCTCTGTCCCAATAAAACTTAATTTATAAAAATAGGCAGTAATCTGGATTTGGCCCATGGACGTAATTTGTCAATACTCGGTCTATCATATCCTGACCATACATCTCCACACGTCCTTTTGTTTGTCCCAAATCTCATTAAAATGCTTTGGTGTGTGTTGTGGGGAAGGAGGGGCATAAGAAACATTTGCCATTAAATTCATGAACAAAGTAAAGAAGTTCACACACCATACTGTAATTTAATGCCCACTGTTCAAGAAGTCCAAACTGTTGGGATTGAACAGGAGAAATAAATCCAAAAAGTTCAACTGTAAAATTATTATAAAAAATAACAAATTCAGGGCGCCTGGGTGGTTCAGTGGGTTAAAGCCTCTTCCTTCGGCTCAGGTCATGATCCCAGGATCCTGGGATCAAACTCCTCACTGGCTCTCTGCTCAGCAGGGAGTCTGCTTCCCTCTCTCTCTGTCTGCCTCTCTGCCTACTTGTGATCTCTATCAAATAAAAAACAAAATCTTAAAAAAAATTCAGAAAGATATCCGCATAAAAAATTAACATAACAAAGTAAAAGTCTTTCCTATAGACTGAATATTTATGTCCCTCCCAAATTAGTACACTGAACCCTGATTACCACTGTGACAGAATTTTGAGGTGGGATTTTTGGGGAGGTGCTTAGGTCATGAGGGTGGAATCCCCATAAACGGAATTAGTGCCCTTGCAAAAGAAAACCCAAAAAAGTCTGTCACCCCTTGCACCATGTGGGGATACAGAAAAGATGTCTGTCTATGAACCAGGAAGCTCTCACCAGCCACTGAATCTGCTGGTGTTTTTTTTTTTTTTTTTTTTTTTAAAGATTTTATTTACTTATCAGAGAGAGAGAGAGCGAGAGTGAGCACAAGCAGATAGAGTGGCAGGCAGAGGCAGAGGGAGAAGCAGGCTCCCCGCTGAGCAAGGAGCCCGATGTGGGACTCGATCCCAGGACACTGGGATCATGACCCGAGCCGAAGGCAGCGGCTTAACCCACTGAGCCACCCAGGCGTCCCTCTGCTGGTGTTTTGATTTTGAACTTACCAGCCTCCAGAACTGTGAGAAATGTTTCTGCAGTTTATAACCCACCCAGTCTATGGTATTCTCTTATAACAGCCCAAACAGATGAAGACATTCTCTTTATGCAAACAGTAACCTCTTAGAAGTTTTAATGGAGAAAAGTATAATTTATAACACAACAACAAATAGTAAAATATTTAATAATAAGTACACTAAGAAATGTTTAAGATTGATGGAAAGAAAATTTTGAAAATCTAGAGACTAATAAGGAAAACATGAATAGAATGGAAAAGGATACCTTGTTTATGGATAGGAAGGCTCATTAGGGTAAAGATAACAATTTTTACCTAAAGTAATCTATTAATTCTGTTCATACCAATAAAAAGAGAAAGGATATGTTAATTTGATCCTTTGAGTTGACAATAAACTCATTTATTTGCTAAAACAAATCTAAAAGTTAATAGTTATTCTTCTCATTCTGTGCCTAACTCATATAGCCCCCCCACCAAGATAACCTCTATTTTTCATTTTTAATGTGTCTTCTAGCATTTTTTATAAAATATAAGCAAATATGAATATGTATTCCTACTCGGCTCTTCTAATCCCAAAGTTATCATGTGTGTATATATACACATGTATATGTCTCTCTCTCTCTCTCTCTCTCTCTCTCTCTTTCTATATATATATATATATATATATATACATACATGGCTTCTAATTTTTTTTTAAGCTTCATAGTGTTCTCTGAATGGATGTGCTATTACTTATTTAACTAGCCATCCTTACACCTGGGTAGTTTTTACTATTATAGTGTCACAATAATAATATTGAAGACAACATTTTCATGTGTACAGATACATGCAGAGGATAATTCTCCCATGCCAGATTGCTGGGTCAAGGTGTGTAGACATTTATATACTTTTGTACCTTTTGATGTTGCCAAAACAAAGTCTTTTTAAACATTTGGATTTTTTGTCAATCTGCTATGTTAAAAAACTACATCTCACTTACTTATATTGGAAATCTTCTTATGTTAAGTGTTGCTTGTATTTCATACTCTATGAACTTCTATGCATATAATTTGTCCATTTTTTCCCCATCTGATTGTTGGTTATTTTCTCCTCAGTTTCTAGGAGTTTTTTTGAACAGAAAAATTGGCCCTTTGTGATAGAAGTTGCAAATATTTTTTCCTAGTTAATCTTTCATCTTTTAACCCTGTTCATGATAATTTTGCCATTCAAAATTTATTTTAAATATAGTTACATTTACATGTCCTTTAAAAAAAAAAGGTTTATTTATTGATTTACGGGGGGGCACTCAGTGGGGGAGGGACAGAAGGAGAGGGAGAGAGGGAATTCTAAGCAGACTCCCCACTGAACGTGGAGCCCATGAGCAGGGAGCTCGATGCAGGGCTTAATCCCAGGACCCTGGGAAGCTGAAGGCAGATGCTTAACGACTGAGCCACCCAGGCACCCCTGAATTACTCATCTTATTAAAAGGTGAACTACAACATCAATAATAGAGGAATCACCACAGGATCTATATAGGGATACTACAAGAAAAAAAAATGTGGAAATAAAAACCAAGAAAAACTACCAGGTGGGAAAAATATTGTTACTAAAAGGGCCTGGCATAGGTAAAAACTTTGATTCGGCATGTTGCTGTCAAGGAGAGAAGAAATTATAGATGTGGAAGACAAACAAAGGAGAGCCCACATATTGGACATTAAAGGCATAATTGGTGTCTCTAAAGTGGAAAACCAAAACCAAATATAATTCAAGAAAACTTACAGAAGGGGCGCCTGGGTGGCTCAGAGGGTTAAAGCCTCTGCCTTCAGCTCAGGTCATGATCCCAGGGTCCTGGGATCGAGCCCCTCATCGGGTTCTCTCCCTGGCGGGGAGCCTACTTCCTCCTCTCTCTCTCTCTCTGCCTGCCTCTCTGCCTATTTGTGATCTCTCTCTGTCGAATAAATAAATAAAATCTTAAAAAAAAAAAAAAGAAAAAGAAAACTTACAGAAGTGGAATCTAGAAATTTTAAGGGCATGTCATGTCTCAGGGAGAAGTTGGCATAGAAAAATAACACCAAAATGTCCCTGTAAAGTTAGTAGGCCTAAAGAACCAGGGAAAAGATGAAGTCACCTAGAAGACAGAAAATGATGCTGGCCTCAGACTTCTTCACAGCAACATTCAGTTATGGAGTAATATCTTTCAAGTACTGAAGAAAAGAATGTATGAGTCAAGAATATTAGACTAATTTTTCATTTACACATAAAAACAACAAGAAGAGCAACAACAAAATATTGCTTAACATGGAAAAGTTGATAAGGGAAATTTTTTCATATAAGCCCATTCTGAATATAGCAGTAGCAGAGGAATTTTAGGCAAACAATAAATAGCTGAATGAAGAAATAAAAAGAAATAGTGTGATCAATAGAATATAAATATTATAAACCCTGAAAATGTAGAAATAATACACATAACAAAAATTCATGGGGAAGGGGAATAAAAAGCTACACATAATGAAGTTATGCCTGACTTTCTAAAACTAGGATTATTTAATAACCTGATAAATAATAGAGATAGAATTATAAAGGTGTAAAGGCAAACATTAAAAAAATAAAAAAAATTATTCATATAATTCAGTTGGAAAGAGGAATGTAATTATTTATAAGATATCAGGTGGACAATAATAAGGAAAGAAGACCCATTATTGAATTAGATTATACTGATATTTAAAATCTCTGTATCATGAAGATTGAAGATAAACTCACTCTTTTCTGTAAATGAAATATTTATAAAAATTAACCAAATTTCAAGCAATAAGGCAAAACTGAATAAATTTCAAATGGTTGAAATAGTTCTAACCAATATATTCTAATTACTATGCAGTAGGATTATAAATTAAAACCATAGAACAAAACCAAATACTACTTGGGAAAGAAAAACTCTCTTTTAAATAACATTTTAAGACAAAGAGGGCCTCAAAATTACAATTGCTAAATATCTAGAAAATAGTGACAATGGTAATGGGTTGAATAAAGTAACCAATTTTAGAAAAGTAACAATATAAAAGCAAAACAAAGCAAAGGAAAGCCAGAGGAAGGAAAATGAGGATAAAACAGAAGTTAGTAAATTAAAAAGTGGATAATAGAAATAACAAATCCAACAGTTGGTTCTATGGGGGAAAATTTTTTTGTGAAGATATGTTAGTTGACCTAAATGAGAGAAAAGGGAAGAAGGCACAAGTACAAAATAAGAAGTGACACTAGTGAAACAGTCATATATATAGAAGAAAATTAAGGAATTACAAGACTCTCTGTTTATTTGCATTTATAAAAATTGAGAATCCAGATGCACTGTGTAATTTTCTAGAAAAGTATAAATTACCACAACTGATGAAGAGGAGATAAAAATGTCATCCTACCATTACCATAATAAAAATAGAGAAAACTATTCAAGATAGCACCCCCCTCCTAAGAAACAGGGAGCTTGGGACGCCCGGGGTGGCTCAGTGGGTTAAAACCTCTGTCTTCAACTCAGGCTCAGGTCATGATCCCAGGGTCCTGGGATTAGCCCCATATCAGGCTCTCTGTTCAGCGGGGAGCCTGCCTCCCCCTCTCTCTCTGCTTGCCTCTCTGCCTACTTGTGATCTCTTGTCTGTCAAATAAATAAAATCTTAAAAAAAAAAAAAAGGAAAGAGGGAGCTTGATGAACTCAGAGGGAAATTCTACCAAACATTAAAGGATAGAGAACTACTATGCCGTTTAAACTCTTCTTAACCACAGAATAAGAAGTTAAGCTTCCAAATCATTTTATAACAAGTAGAATATTGATTTTAGGATTCCACACTTACTGTGGTGAGCATTTCATAATGTATATAATTGTCAAATCACAATGTTGTACACCTGAAATTAATATAATATTGTCTATCAACTGTATTTCAATAAAAAATTTACTCCTAAATTTATAATATTAATAGATAAAATAAAACAATATTGCAACCCCTACAGAGGTTTAAAAAACATTTAATAAAGTTCATTTCTTATTCTTGAATTTAAGAATCTCGTAATAGGTAGAAATAAGCCTGTGTTTGTGGTATATATATTTTGCTCAACCAATATGCTTCTAACTAGGGAAGTATTAGAAACACTAAAACATTAAAATATTAGAAACATAAAAATTAAGAATAAGACAAAGATGCCTCTATTATCAGTGTTTTTTCTGAACTTCTAAGAAGTTCTACCCCGTGCAATTAAATAAAAGAAATATACGAGATTTATAAAGAAGAAAATTGAAATGCTAGGAAAAGACTTGAGGACTATTAAAAAAAAGACTTGCATAAATGAAAAGGCATACAATAATCAATTTTGGATAGCAAGCATCAAAATTAGAAAGATGTCAATTTCCTGTAACCTATAAATTTTATATGATTCCAATAAAAACTATCAAAAGGATTTTTCTTGTGGAACTGTACAAGCTGTTGCTAAAATTCAAATGGAAAATAAGCAAGAATAGCTAGGAAAAATTCTGATAAAGAAGATAAAAGGAAAGAGAAGCTAGCCTATTATCTATTAGCTCTTGTATAAAGCTATGGTAAGTAGAACAATCTGTTACCATGACGTGAATCGGCAGATCAGTAATACAAAATAGAAAGTGTAGAAATAGATCTAAGTCCATATGGTTATGTAGTACATGATAAAGATGATACTTCAAATCAATGGAGAAAAGATGCATTACTTAATAGTATTGGAACAACTGAGTGGCTATCTAGAAAAAAATCTGAGAACTTGGCATTTTACACTAAAGTATATTTCCTAATGATTGCACGTTTGGACACAAAATATGAAACCGTGAAAATAACTAAGAAAACTCTGGTGAATTATTTTTATAACTGTGGAATGGGAAAGACCTAAATTTAATACAGAAGCCAGAAGTCATGAAAGAGTGATAAATTAGGCTGTATTAAAAGTATTTTTGTAAAATGCATAATCCAAGACAAAATATAAAAGACACACTAGAAGAAATATTTGCATCTCACAACACATGTAAAGGATAATTTGCTTATATAGAAAGAGCTTCCACAAATAAATAAGAACATGTCTAAGACTAATAGAAAAATAGAAAAAGGTTACAAGTGGTGGTTAACAGTAAAGGAAATGCAAATGATTCTGACAACTGTGATCAGACACGCAACCTTCCTCAAAATTATAGAAATATAAATTCAAGGGGCACCTGGGTGGCTCAGCTGTTAAGCATCTTCCTTCAGCTCAGGTCATGGTACCAGGGTCCTGGGATCAAACCCCACATTGGGATCCCTGCTCGGCGGAAAGCCTGCTTCTCTCTCTCCCACTCCCTCTGCTTGTGTTCCCTCTCTTGCTGTCTCTCTCTCTCTGTCAAATTAATAAATAAAATCTTAAAAACAAAACAAAACAAAAAATATATTTAAAAAAGAAATATAAATTCAAGTAAATTAGATATTTTTACTTATATTCTCAAAGATCTACAAAATTAATAACTTCAAAATATTTTAAGTGAAAAAATGAAGGTGTATAAGAGTGTGTATAATATGCTACCATTTGTTTTAGGAATGGAAAAATAATGTATATAAGAATGTACCTATATATGCATAAATACATCTAAGAGAATATTTAAGAAGTTGGTGATGTTAACTGCATCTGGGATTGGGAAATGAGCACCACATCCAGAAGGGAGACCTTTTAGTGTGTACTCTTTATAAAAGCAACCTGAATGATTTCCATACAGTAACCTACATTTGTTGAAAGTGTACAATTCAGTGAATTTTCACAGTTGCAAACACCCATGAAACCACTGACACAATGAAGATAAAAAACATTTTAATCACCACCAAAAGATTCCTTGTGCTCCTTTGCTATCCACTTTTGGCCTCAGGTAACAACTGGTCTGCTTAGTTTTTTTTTAAATAACAGCTTTACTGTGATAAAGCTACCTACCATATAATTAACTCATTTAAAGCATACGACTCAAGAGTTCTGAGTATATTCATAAACTTGTGCAACCATTACCATAATCAATTTGGGAATTTTTCAATACCCCAAAGAGAGAGCCTATACCCATTAGCAGTCACTCTGTTTTGGCCCAACCTCATAGCCATAGGAAACCACTACTCTCTATATCTATGGATTTGCTTATTCTGGACATTTCATATTAGTGAAATCATATGGTATGTGGTCTTTTTGATTGACTTCTTTCACTTGGTATGTTTTCAGGATTCATATGTTGTAGCACGTATCAGTACTTCATTTCCTTTTATTGTTGAATAATATTCTGTTTCATTGATAAACAAATTTTATTTATCCATTTATCAGTTAATAGATAGTTGGGTTGTTCTCAGTTTGGGGCTATTATGAATAATGTTATTATATGAATATTCATGTAAGTTTTTTGTGTGAACATGTATTTTATTTCTTTTGGGCATATAACGAGGAGTGAAATCACTGATCTGTTTTGTCACTACAGATTAGTTTGTGTTTTCTAGAATTTTGTGTAAGTGGAACCCTTTATATACCCTACTGTGTCACATTTCTTTCATGCAGCAAAAAGATTTTGAGACTTACCTATTGTGTTAACATGTATGAGAGGTCCATTCCTTTTTATTGAGTAGTGTTTGGTTATGGAGATATAACACATTATATTTATTCATTCATCTGTTGATGGTCATTTGAATTGATCCAGCTTTTGGCTTTCATTAATAGAAGTGCTATAAATCAGGACACCTGGGTGGCTCAGTTGGTTAAGCGTCTACCTTTGGCTCAGGTCATGATCCCAGGGTCCTGGGATCAAGTTCCAAGTTGGGCTCCTTGCTCATGAGGAACTTGCTTCTCCTTCTGCCTGCCGCTCCCCCTGCTTGTGCTCTCTCTCTCTCTGGCAAATAAAATCTAAAAAACAAAAACACAAACACATCTGCTATAAACCTTTACATGTAAGTCTTATGAACATATGTTTTAATTTCTCTTGTGCAAATACTAGTCCAAGGGTGATATGGTAAATATTTCATGTTTAACTTCCAAAGAATTGTCCAACAGTTTTCTAAAGTACCATTGTACCATTTTTCATGAGAACTCCACAACATCATCACATTTGGTATGATCAGTCTTTTAAATTTTATCCATTCTAATATGTGTGAAGGGATTTCACAATTCCCTGATGACTAATGATGAGACTTCTTCACGTGCTAACTGGTCATATACCGTCTTTTGTAAAATGTTTGTTCTAAACCCTTTGCCCATTTTTTTAAAAGATTTTATTTATTTATTTGACAGAGATCACAAGTAGGCAGAGAGGCAAGCAGAGAGAGAGGGAGGGAAGCAGGCTCCCTACTGAGCAGAGAGCCTGATGTGGGGCTAATCCCAGGACCCTGGGATCATGACCTGAGCCGAAAGCAGAGGCTTTAACCCACTGAGCCACCCAGGCACCCCTCTTTGCCCATTTTTAATGTGGTTGTTTGTCTTTTTATTATTGAGTTTTGAGTTCTTTATTCTGGATACAAGTACTTTGCCATTTATGTATTACAATTATTTTCCCCATATTGTCTTTACTTTTTGATTCCTTGATGATTGTTGAAGAGCAATAGTTTTCAATTCAGATAATGGCTAATTTGTCATTTGCCTTTATAATTTGTGGTTTTGTGTACTATACTAAGAAATCTTTGCCTATCTTAAGAACACAAAGGTTTTCTCCTGGGAATTTTATTGTTTCAGGGTAATTATTTAGTTCTATGGCCATTTTTGGCTAACTTTTGTATATGGTGTGAGATAAAAGTTGATGTTCATTTTTTTCCACCAAAGGATTTCCAGTAATTTCAGAATCATATGTTAAAACATCTTCCTTTTCTCACTGAAATGTCTTAGCACACTTGCTAAAACTAATTAAGTCTGTATGTGTGGCCTAGTTCTGGACTCTGTATTCTGTCTCATTAATCTCTAGGCCTACTTTTATGCTGATAACACATTGTCTTGAATCCTATAGCTATATAATGATTCAAAAATAAGATAATTTAAGGCCTCCCTCCAACTTTATTATTCTTATTTCCAGATTTATTAGCTATTCTGGATTACTTATCTTTCCATATTAATTTTAGCCTTAGTTTATCAATTCCTATGAAAATACTGCTGGATTCTGATTGAAGTCACAGCTGAGTCTCTATATTAGTTTAGGGAGAACTGATATTTTAACAATTCTCTGTCTTCCAATTCATGAACATGGTAGATAGCTCTGTAATTATTTAGATCTTTAATTTGTTTTAGGAATGCACTACAATTTTAGTGAAAAGTTTTCCCTTATTTTGTTGTATTTATCTCTAAGTATTTCATGTGGTTTTGATGCAACTATAAACTTTTTTTTGGAATTTAATTTCCAGTTTTATTTTAATAGCAAGTTTAAATATTGCTGTTTAAAATATTACCCACAAAATCAAGTGGCTATAAACAATAATCAGCATTTCTTTTCTTCTTTTTTTTTTAAAGATTTTATTTATTTATTTGACACAGAGAGATCACAAGTAGGCAGAGAGGCAGTCAGAGAGAGAGAGGGAAGCAGGATCCCTGCTGAGCAGAGAGCCCGATGTGGGGCTCGATCCCAGGACCCTGAGACCATGACCTGAGCCAAAGGCAGAGGTTTAACCCACTGAGCCACCCAAGCGCCCCAATCATCAACATTTCTTATATCTCACTGTTTCTGTGCATCAGGAATTCAGGTATTGTTTACCTGGATGGTTCAGTTGTGGACCTCGCATAACATTTCACTCAAGACATTGGTTGGGGCTGCAGTCATCTGAGGGCTTGACTGGAGCTGAAAGATCTGCTTTCAAGATGTCTCATTTATGTGGCTGGCAAGTTGGTGCTATCTTGGGTGGGACAGCTCAATTTCTTTTTATATGAGCCTCTGCAGAGCAAGTGATTCAGAAGAGATGGGAAGAAGTTGAAGTGTCGCTTATGATCTAGACTCATGTAAGTCACATGCTGTTACCTCTACAATATCTAATTGGTTACACGGGTCAGCACTATTTTATATGGGAGGGAAATGCACAAGAGTATAAAAACCCAAGACTGAGCAACCATTGATCTTTTTACTATCTCCAGTTTTGCCTTTTCCAATAAGTCATATAGTTGATATCATACATTATGTAGCCTTTTCAGATTGGCTTCTTTCATGTAGTAATACACACTTAAAGTTCTTTTGTGTTTCATGGCTTGATAACTTATTTCCTTTTCTACTAACTAGTATTGCATTGTCTGAATGTATCATAGTTTATCCATTAACTTATTAAAGGATATCTTGTTTTTTTTCTAATTTTTGGTAGTTATGAATAAAGCTTCTTTAAACATCTATATGCAGATTTTGTGTGCATATAAGTTTTCTCCTTGGGTAAATTCCAAGGAGACCAATTGCTGGATCATAGGGTAAGAGCAGGTTGAGGGTTTTTTTAAAATATATTTTTTTAAGATTTTATTTGTTTATTTGAGAGAGAGAGAGAACATGGTTGGGGGAGAGGAAGAAGGAGAGACAAGCAGACTTCCCACTTAGCAGGGACACCCTCCCCCATCCCTGACGCAGGGCTCCATCCCAGGACCCTGGGATCATGACCTGAGCTGCAGGGGGATGCTTAACTGACTGAGCCACCCCTGTGTCCTGAGCATGTTTAGTTTTGTGAGAAACCACACAATTACCTTCCAGAGTGGCTGTACTGTTTTGCAGTCTGACCAGCAGTGAGTGAGAGTTCCTCCTGTTTGACATCCTCAGCAGAATTTGGTGTTGTGTTTCATATTTTGGCCATTCTAATAAACATGTGATGGTATCTCATTGTTGTTTTAACTTGCATTTCTTGATGACATATGATGTGGAACATCTTTTTATATGCTTATTTGCCATCAGTATATTTTCTTTGGTGATGTGTTGGTTAAGGTGTTTGGCCCAATTTTTAACTGGGTACTTTGTGGTTTTTTATTGTGGGATTTTAAGAGTTCTTTGTACATTGTTGGATAATAGTCTTTTTCTCAGATACGTCTTTTATAGATATTTCCTCCTGGTCTGTGACTTGTCTTCTCATTCTCTTGATAGCCCTTCCCAGACCAGAAGTTTTTAATTTTAATGTAGTTCAGCTTATCAGTTATTTCCTTCATGATCATGCCTTTGGTGTTGTATATAAAAGTCATTGCCATACCCGAGGTCATCTGGATTTTTTCCCATGTTATCCTCTAAGAGTTTATTAAGAGTTGTATAGTTTTGAGTTTTACAATTAGTTATAGATCCATTTTATGTTGATTTTTGTGAAGGATGTAATAAGGTCTGTGTCTAGATTCATTTATAATTTATTTTGCACATGGAGGTCTGGTTGCTCAGATACCAAATGTTGGGAAGACTATTTTGCTCCATTATATTGTCTTCACTCCTTTGTCAACAACATATTGATATATTTGTATGGATCTACATATGGGTTCCCTATTTTTATTCCATTGATCTCTTTGTCTTTTCTTTGAACAATACCACACTGTCTTGATTACTGTAGCTTTATAATAAACCTTGAAATCAGGTAGTGTCGGTCTTCCAATTTTGTCTCTTTTGATATTGTGTTGGCTATACTGTGATTTTTTTCCTCTTCAGATAAACGTTACCATCAGTTTGTCAATATCCACAACATAACATACTGGGATTTTTACTGGGTTTGCAATGGATCTGTAGATCACATTGGGAAGAACTGACATCTTGACCATATTGGGTCTTCCTATCTATGAACATGGACTATCTCTCCATTTATTTTGCTCATCAGAATTATGCAGTTTTCCTCAAGTAGATCTCATACATACTTTTAAAATTTGTATATAGTTATTTTGTTTTGGGGGTTTCTAATTTAAATGTATTGTGTTTTTAATGTCAAATTCCACTTGTTCTCTGCTGGTATATAGGAAAGTGACTGACTTCTGTATATTAATTTTGTATTTTAAATTTTTTCTTGAAATTTCTCCTTTGACTTGTGTATTGTTTAATCTCCACATATTTTGAGATTTTTCTAGTTATCTTTCTGTTATTATTTTTTAGTTTAATTCCACTGTGGTCTGAGAAAAAACATGTATGTATCTATTCTTTAACACTTGTTAAGATGTGTTTTATGGCCCAGGATGTGGTCTCTTTTCATGGATGTAGTATTTATTGTATTTATCTTGCTTGGGATTTTTCATGCTTTTTGAATGTGTAAGCGTATAATTTTTAAAATCAGTTTTGGGATGTGTTCAGCCATTATTTCTTTAAACATTTTTTTCTGCCTCTTTCTTTCTCATTTCTTGATCTGGGACTCCAATTATATACATGTTACACTGCTTGATATTGTCCCACATGTTACTGAAGTCCCACTTATGTTTTCCCCTAGCCTCTCTATTTTCTGAGCTTGATTTTGGCTAGTTTTTATTACTATGTCTTCAAATTCACTGATCCTTTCTTCTGTAATATCAACTCTTAATCCCATTAAGTGAATTTTTTCATTTCACATATTGTGTCTTGGGCCTCTAGAGTACTTATGTGGCTTCTTTTTATATTTTCAACTGTTTTCTTCTTTATATCTTTTTTTTTTCTTTTAAGTTGTTGAGCTTTTATAATCATTCCTTTAAAGTTCTTGTCTGCTAATTCCACATTTCTGCTCTTCTAGGTCCGTTTCCATTAACTGATTTCTTTCCACTAGGGGTCACATTTGCCACTTCTTGACATATCTAGTAATTTTGGGGGGATGTTGGATATTAGGAATATAACATTATTGAGTGTATTTTGTTGTCTTCCTTTAAAGAGTGTTGAAATTTATTTTGGAAGGCAATTATGTTGCTTATATCCTGCTTGATCCTTTTGAAAATTGTTGGTAAGCTTTCTTAGGACAGGTCTAGAGTAGCCTTATTATATGACTAGTTTATTGCTACTATTAAGGTTTGGATGTTCTTAGAGAGTGTTTTTCCTTTTTTTTTTTTTTTTTGTTTGTTTGTTTGTTTGTTTGCCTGGTTTGTGGCATTCATTTATACATGCACAGTCTTGGATTTGGCTTGAGATTCACTGAAACTCCTAGGCATATTTCTGAAGCATTTGCTTTGTGTAGCTTTCAGGAATGCTTCTCCACAATTTCCAGCTGCTTCAACCTTTCTAAGCTCCTATCTTTTTCTCCTTTACTCAGAGATGAGCTCCTCCTCCTCCATGCCTTGAGGTTAGCAGATTGGTTCTAGGCAGCAAGTCATGCTCTCAGAAATCATAAGTCTGCACCCCTTGTTATCTAGTACCTGAAAAGAGGCATTTTATATATTTTGTCTAATTCTGTAATTTATTGTTTATGGGGGAAGGGATGCAAACATCATAAAGTTACATTCCTTCATGGGTGGAAGCAAAATATTTCCCCTTTTGATTTTAAAAGTAAAGTAAATGGAAAAAAATTATTAAAAGGAAGAGGAAATTCCAGACAGTAAAAATAGTAAAATTAATACTATTAGAGTATATGGAAGCAGGCCACATTAAAAAATTATTGGTTCATGTTTGAATCTGAACAATCTTTCAGAAAGGCATTTTGGCAAAATGAAAAATAACTTAAACATTTTGTTTTTGAACTAGCAATTCTTTTAGGGATTTATCCAGAGGAAGTAATCAGACATTTATAAAAGTATTCATTACAGAATTAATTATAATAAATAAAAATTTTAACCTATAATAAGGAAAAAATTTAACCTATATGCCCAGCAGGATAAAATTGATAAAAAAAATTTTTTTGTGCATCCACATAATGACTTCTTATTTACAAAAAATAATTTTGTGTAAATATAGCTTAATGATATAGGAAAGTATTTTAACAACTTCATTAAGATGAAAAAATCAGATTACGAAAAAGTTTTCTGAGCTTAATCACAATGATACTAATAAATAGTAAGTATGATATAGAGAATATGAAAGTATTATCAGTAGCCATCCCTGATGGTGTGATTATAGAAATGTTTTTCTGCTTTGTGGTTTTTTGGGGGGAGGTTTACCAAATTTTCTACAACAAATACAAACTTATTTAAAACATTTTTAAAAGCATTATTTTGAAATTCTTCATTGGATTGATCCACAGTTACATGATAATTGAAAGTGGGATAAAAATAGCATGGAGGACAAGGGGAGATGGAGAGGAGAAGGGAGTTGAGGGAAGTTGGAAGTCCATGAGAGACTATGGATTCTGAAAAACAATCTGAGGGTTTTGAAGGGGCGGAGGTGGGAGGTTGAGGGATCCAGGTGGTGGGTGTTGGAGAGGGCATGGATTGCATGGAGCACTGGGTGTGGTGCAAAAATAATGAATACTGTTACGCTGAAAAAATAAAAAAGTAAAAAAAAAAAAAAGGCCCTAAGGGATCCAATATAGTGTACTGTATAATGGAACAAGCCATGAAATACAACTTTGAATTCCATTCCACAATTTTTAGATGCAATGCTCTTGAACAAGTTTTATAACTTCTTGGAACCTGTATTGCCTTACCTGAAAAATGGGGCTATAGCTACTTCTCAGGGTTCCTGTAAGTATTAAATGATATAATCTGAAGAAACATTTATGTTTCTATGGATGGCAGTTAATGCATTGTATTATTACTATTATTTCTGGTACAACTATACTAATTAGTACTACTACTATTACCAATACAATCATTAGGATAAATGACCTTATGAGGATAGGATTAAGAGAATCCTGAAAAGGGAAGAAGGACAAGAACCAGAGAAGAACTTTATGAACTTCTCTCTAGGTTTTCTTGTTTTATGGTTTCTCTTATGACTAGCACTGTTAGAAAAAAGCTCAAATGGGGAATTATTTTCAAGATAATTAAGACACTTGTCTTTTTAAGATCCTTAAGATGGGTAGAAATCCCATCCCTGCTTAATTTACAAAGAGAATTGTTCTTTTTTTTTTTTTTGACAGAGAATAACACTTTAAGAAAATGTATATTTGGTAGGCTTTTAAATGAAATATAAAAATGATACATTGAAATATGTGAAGATCTGAATACCCTTCTCCACCTTCACTTCTATTGCCATGGGCCAAACCACCATCAATTCTGGTTTCCCTGCTTCTGCCTTTGCCCCACTGAACCCTATCCTCTGTTTAGTACCAGAATGGATACTTGTAAAACATTAGTGAAATCGAATCAGTAGGAGACAATTCTAGGCCAAGACAGCCACATGTACAAATACAAGGAGGTACAGAATTGTAAGGTATAGTTGGGAAGCTCTAACTTTGGCATTACTAGAGCGTCATATAAAATTTGGGGACCAAGGAAAGGAGAGAAGATGAAGAAGTCAAGAGATATCATATCCTGAAATTTCATGCATGGTCGAGTAAGATTTATGTTTTAGGTGATAAAAATCCATCAAACGAATTTCAACAAAAGCATGATAACATCAAATAAATATTTTAGGAAGATAATTCTGAGACTTTGTAGAACAAACTTGGGAGGAAGGAGAGAGAGGGGAAAGGATGAAATTAGAGTTAGTACATTTAAGAACTCATTGTGGTGTAATATGATGGTGGTGCATAAACTTTTTTGACTTTAGTTCACTGAGAGAGGACAAAAGATGTCTCAACACACCTACTCTAAGAATTTCACTCTGTAGTAATAAAAGAATTTAGGGAAACACAGATTCTGCATAGAACCATGTTTTTATTTTTATTTATTTTATTTATTTTATTTTTTTTTAAAGATTTTATTTATTTATTTGACAGAGAGAGATCACAAGTAGGCAGAAAGGCAGGTAGAGAGAGAGGAAGGGAGGGAAGCAGGCTCCCTGCTGAGCAGAGAGCCCGACGCGGGACTCGATCCCAGGCCCCCGAGATCATGACCTGAGCCGAAGGCAGCGGCTTAACCCACTGAGCCACCCAGGCGCCCCAGAACCATGTTTTTACTCAATGTGTGTTTAAGTGTATTTGAGTTTAGATATGATGTTTATTATTCAACAGTTCCCTCTAAACTTATTTGATCATTATGCAGCTTATTGGGAAAACTTTCATGGCCAGTCAACAGACTGAAGATCCTATGCTTACAATCATTGGGTTACAAAAGAATGGTTATTATGTAGAGATAAAGGGGAAGGATATAGACAAATGTATTCAAGAGGTAGAATTGAAAAGACATGGTTATTAATTGATATGGGATTTGAAGAAGGAGGAATGAAAATTGATAACTACATTTCTGGCTTTGATGATTTTGTGTGGCCAACAGAAATGGGAATTCAGTACATGTGCTGCTGAAGCAAGCACAGAGATAGGAATTCAAGAGGAAAATCAGATTGAGGGAAGTGGGAGATGGTAGTTTCTGCTTCAGACAGAAGTTTGACATTATTCTGCATTATCCAAGTAAAAATAATTAGTCGATAATGGAATAAACCATAGGGAAGATATTTGGGTTGAGTATGGTAAAATAACACAGAAATTCTCAAACTATGTAAATGATGTAGCCTCTCTGGGCAACATGCTGAAATATGCAAGGATGTTTTTTGCTGACACAATGACCAGGCCTGGTTCTGCTAGCATGACTGAGTGGGGACCAAGGACACTAAATGTCCTATAATACAAAGGACAGCTGCAAACAATAATTACCCCAGCCAAAATGCCAATAGTATCTCCATTGGAAAATACTGATACAGTAGAAGGGAGAGGGTATAAAGTGAGTAGAGAAGAGGCTACAGTTAAGACTGAGAAGGAGGAGAGAGCAACAGAAAGCAAGATGATTGGCAGAGAAAAGGCAAAAAGTGATGGAAGCCAATGGAGAGAGTTTCAAGAAGATTAAGCAGAATCAAAAACATATGAGAAGTAAAGAGACCAAGCAGAGTAAGCCCTAAAATGTTAAACAGATTGTACCAAGATCAGTTCTTTCTAAGGGGAACAGAGCAGGGCAAAGGCAAAGAAAGTTCTTGGCATCTTTTGAGTTATTTATACTCATTTCCATAATTATCATGAATTTTTTTTTATGAGAAACAAAGAGGACACTTTTTTTTTTTTTAAAGATTTTATTTATTTATTTGACAGAGAGAGATCACAAGCAGGCAGAGAGACAGGCAGAGAGAGAGAGAGGAGGAAGCAGGCTCCCTGCTGAGCAGAGAGCCCAATGCAGGGCTCGATCCCAGGACCCCGAGATCATGACCTGAGCCGAAGGCAGCGGCTTAACCCACTGAGCCACCCAGGCGCCCCCAAAGAGGACACTTTCTAATGTGGAATTAACATTTGTGGTTCTGCCTAGATAATAGTGACAAATGATTGTGTTCTTCCAACAGTTAGCACACTGCTCAGAACAGAGTTTTTCATTTACCTTAATAATGCTACTTTGTATTTGTAATGGCAATATTTTATGAGAACCTGTCTTACCCTAGTTATTGTGGTTCAGTTCCATAATTCCCATCTCATTTAACAGATGGGAAAAGAGAAGCAGAAAGTTTAACTCACCTATGAAGATGTACACAGAATATAAGAAATTTAAGCTATTCATTTCTTATGTATGGTATTTCAAAGCTTTCTGCTTCTTGGTTGCCCCTTGCTTTGCTTAGATGGAAATGATAAATTTGTTAAGGCCTTCTGAGCTTATTTGCTATGGACAGAGTTCTGTCTTGAATTCCTTAACTTATTTGCATCTTCCCTATTATATTTAAAAAAAAAGATTTATTTTTTTTAGAGACAGCAGAAGTGGGAGGGGCAGAGGGGAGAGGGAGAGAGAAAATCTCAATCAGGTTCCACACTCAGCATGGAGCCTGGCTTTGGGCTTGATCCCAGCACTCTGAGATCATGACCTGAGCTAAAACCAAGAGTCAGTCACATAATGGACTGTGCCACCCAGGCACCTCTCCTTCCCTCATTATTTCCTTTCTTTGCTCCTTCCTTTGTTCTTTTGTTCCTTTCTTCTTTAATTTCTTCCTTTGCTCCTTCTACCACTTATAATAAGAAAGTATTAAAATCAGTTTATGAAGATACATGAAACATACAGAATAGCATATATAAAAAGCAGAGATGAAAGAAGAAAATAAAGCAAGGGAGGGATCATTAAATAGAAAGAACAAATCTGTTGCTTTGGAACAGTGAGATAAAGCATCAGGGGGTAAAGTTGACATTGAAGGTGTTCCAAGAAATAGAAGTAGGGGCATGATTTTATGTCCACATGGATTATTGGTAACCTAGTAATAGTGAACACAACTGGCTCCTGGGTATGTTCTTAGCATGAAAATTAGGACTGAAAGCCACAGTCTCCTGATTGTTAAATAGTAAATCCTGCCTGGACCACACAGAGTTGACAAAACTGTCACATCCAAATCCCCTGCCTAAGGGAAAAGAAAAGCTTGCAAGCTTGAATGGCACCACCCAATGAGGGAATAAAAGAGACCAGAGTGGGTGGGATGAGTGGGGATGGAATGTGCCCAGGAAAGGTGGGGCTCTCCAAGTGTCAGGGAAGGCCAGAGGGAAAATGGAGTATGTTGATTGCAAGAATTCCAAGTTGTTCTTGGCAGCCCTAAGTGTCAAGAGGTCCCATGACAAGCCTGGGTTAAAGAGACAAGGAATCATCTAGAATGCAGTCCTCTTTGGGACAGAATGGAATTTTTAGCTGGCTATGCAGGCCTGGGGTGTGTGAAGATTAAGGAGGTGTGGCCTAAAGTGAGTGGGGGGAAAGAATCTAACACATTAGTCAAATAACATTCAGCTTGGGAGCAGAGGTCTTCTGTTAAGAAGTATTTACTGTCAGCAAGCTGTTGCATCAGAAGGCAAAGCAACATGCGTTGCAGAATTCTGGGGTATGTGGAATGCATGTTGCCAGAGTGAATGGTATGTGACAAGTATGCATTTGGGGCCGTGGCATACCATGAAGTGCACTGTGTCCTTGCTAGTTTGTGGTATGCCACAGGGCCACAAGCAGGTGGATGAGAGCCATGCTTGCCTGTGTCCCTTGTCTGAAGCTTCCTGCATACCATATCCCCTCAAACATTTTTGGATGGGCAGCAACTTTTTGGTTGTCCTCTTTCATCACGGAGTTGGTAAATTGACAGAAGATGTTGGTTTATGTGGATAAGGCACTGTCACTTGACTCTTAAGATAAGAACCAAAGGTTGATTTATAGGCAGCACAGCTGTTGCTTAGACATGCTTCCCACCTCATATGGGCCCTCCTCCTCGGCATGCAAATGATTTGGATCTGAATTAGTAGGAAGAGAACACAGAACTCTCTTAAGGTTTGTAGAACCTGGAGCTACAAAATACTACTCACTTGAAAAGGAACAATGTGGTTAAATGTATGGACTCTGAAGTGGATTGCTTGGGTTTAAATGCCTTTGTGATG
Organism: Enhydra lutris kenyoni; assembly: GCF_002288905.1. Taxonomy (NCBI): domain Eukaryota; kingdom Metazoa; phylum Chordata; class Mammalia; order Carnivora; family Mustelidae; genus Enhydra; species Enhydra lutris. Next base: position 16,792,011 of record NW_019154124.1, on the reverse strand, counting down.
TCAGGCTTCATATCCCTCACTTGAAAAATGGAGGAAAGAACAGAACTTTCTTTTTCATACAGCTCTGAGTATTTTGGGAGCTAATACATGGAAAGAATATTTGAAAAGTCCCTGATCCACACCAAATATTCCATAAATGATAGCTGGCATTGTTATAATCAAGATGCCCACACCAAGGAAAGGCCTGGTCCAGATGGTGAACTCCTGCTGCTAAGGACTGCATCTGGCCCTGTGTGGACTCTCCTGTCGGCAGGCTCCCGTTCCAGCCTTGTTCACTTCAGGCCTGCACTCTGTCCTTGCACAGTTCTGTGTTACTCCTGGAAAAATAGGAACGGACACAGAGCTGTCCCTTGGGCCTGGAAAGAGTGAGTGGCTAGTGCTGGCGTAGATCCCTGGGGCTGGGGGCCCAGCTCTTCTGTCCGAGGTGCTGAGTCATGAGCTGTGGTTGCAGGCCCGGCTGCACCACTGCACTTTTATCATTGGTAGGAAGACTTCTCATATTTCTTATTGACTCAAGATGTATTTGATATGGTTGCTTGGCCTCAAAGCCTGTCTGCCTCGACAACTGCAGAAGATCCAGAGATACACAGCCATCCATCAAATGTGACAGGACTGCCTCCTACAGCAGCTGTATTGTTGATGAAATGAATCACTTCCATAGCAAATCCGAAAGCAAACTTGTGCTGGATTTGACAGACACATCCCCCTTCCTTCTTCTCATTCCCTCCCTTCACATGCTTGCCCAGCATCTGATTAGCAGCCCAATTTTGGTAAGGTGGAAATGAGAAACACAAAGCAGGGTTATTTTTCTTGAAGAAAATCATTACATCTGACTTCTAGGTTTAGAGTAGTTCAGCAAGCATGTGTCTTCTCTTTGCTTAGCAGGAGTCTGTGGGGGAGGAAAAATGAGTGGGCAGGAGTGGTGGTTGCCCCACATGTGTACCCTGAGAAATAGATCCCGTTATTCTATAATTCTATTTAGTGGCCACATAGAAAAGTGTCCAAAATTCTTTCTACAGCATCCATTTCTCAGTAGCGATCAAGCTTCCCACCTGTAGGAACACTAATAGCAAAATGGAAACCACTAAAAATGGGGTGTTTGTTGGCTTTGTGACTCTGAGAGGGAACCATCGACAAAAATGAATTTAAGAAGTGGCCAAGGTGTTGGGTGATAAAGTTGCTCAATCTGGCTCAGCCTCATACATAGAAAAAATAGGCTTACAGATAGAATTTAAGAGACTCCAAAGGATTCAGTCCTTAGCTCCTTTTTGCTAATAAAACTATTTTTGGAGTGAAGTCACACTTGATCATCTTAATACCATGTGACCAATGGGCTCATGATGTTAACAGATGCTGAGCTCTGAATAATCTGAGAGAACTTAGTATGTAAGATATTGGAAGGATAAGGGGCATCCAAAGGACAGGAAAGGCCCAGGTGATGATATTCAAGAGAATAGTTATTGAACTCCTATTGCTTGCCCGCCACTATGTTAAGCTCCAGGCTACAGTACTGAACAAGTGATAGTCCCTACCTTCCGTGGAGGTTGGTCTGATGAGAGATATAGACATCTACTCAGAAAATTACATAAAATATGATAAACATGATGAATAGAAGTACTGTTTGGTGCTATTAAGGGATATTGCAAAACCCCTCTGAGAAAATAAAACCTATCACTTAAGGAGCCTGTGTAGTTCCTCGGGGCTCCTAAAGAAGTCAGACAAGAACAACTCCTGATATAGGAAACAGGGGGACAGAAGATGCCACTAGGGGATTAGCAAATTTCCTAAGAGGAAAACACAATGTGAACAGTAAAAGATAAACAGGAAAAGACTTATTACTTGACTACATAAATATTTAAACATTTGGCAGGGAAGAAATCATAAATAAAACTGAACCTTGGAAACTTGGGGGGTGGAAAAGGACCACATTAAATCCTATCTTATTGATTCAACCACTGAAAATGGAGGTTCCTCAAAACATTAAAAATAGAAATACCATATGATTCAGTAATTTCACTACTGGGTATTTACCCAAGGGAAATGAAAACAGTAATTCAAAAAGATATATACATCCCTATGTTTACTGCAGCAGTGTTTACAATAGCCAAGATATGGAAGCAACCCAAGTGTCCATCAATAGATAAACAGATAAAGAAGATGTAGTGTGCACACATACACACACACACACACACACGCAGGAATATTACTCACCCATCAAAAAAGATGAGAGCTTGCCATTTGTAACAACATGGATGGGCTCAGAGGGTATTATGTTCAATGAAATAAGTCAGACAGAGATAAACAAATACATGATTTCACTTACATGTGGGATCTAAAAAGCAAAACAAATGAATAAACAAATAACAGAAATAAACGAAAAGCAGAATCAGACCTGTAAATACAGAGAACAAACTGACGGTTGCCAGACTGGGGAGATGGGCAAAATGGGTGAAGGGTAGAGGGAGATACAGGCTTCCAGTTACGGAATGAATAGGTCACAGGAATAACAGGTACAGCATAGGGAATATAGTGGAATGGTATTACAACAGCATTGTATGGTGAGAGATGGTAGTTACCTTGTGGAGATTGTAGCATAATATATAAAGTTGTCAAATCACTGTTATACACCTGAAATGAATGTAACATTGTGTGTCAGCTATACTCAATACACACACACACATTCACATATAAAGAGCACTAACAAAAGAGAAAAATAGGAGTGCCTCATAAATATATAAATAGATGCTCAATATCACTCACAATGCAAATGCTGATTGAAACCAATGGAGGCAGAAGGGAGGTGCTTTAGAGGTCTGCTGGATTCAGGCCTTTCTGGGAAGGAGACTCAGAGAAGAAATGATGAATCAGCAAGAAGAGGCCTATGTAGCTATAAGAGAGCTTAGCTGATTACTCACCAGTTTATGGCTCAAATTGTAATTTCAGAGTTATTCTGGAAATAATAATGTGAGTTTCAAGCAAGGAATGGAAACCCCATAACTCCTTTGGAAAACTCAGTTTCCCATTTTTCTTGTCATGGTCACAGGAATGATCATGAAGGGAAAAGGGTACAGTTCTTTGACTGTAACAGGTGATCCAGGGTGTTCCTTAAGCAAAGTGTTTCTATAACACCAGTGTTGTGATTGAACACTACAGTGGAGGGTCTTGAAGATTGGAATGCTCAGTTTTGGAGAAGATTATATCCCTAGAATATGCTACCCAGCCTGGATTTCCAAACCCTATAAAAAAGTGACCATATCCAGTCTGCAGAGAAAGAGGTATTTGAGGTATTTTTATTTTATTATGATTTTAGGCTTTCAAGTGGCCAGCTGTAGTTGCAGTCACTTTCACCATCCCTGTCATCCCCTCAAATCCATATGTTGAAGTCCTCATCCCTAGTACCTCAGAATGTGGCCCTCTTTGGAGATATGGTCTTTACAGATGTAATCAAGTTAAAAATGAGTTCATTTGGGAGGACCCTAATCCAATGACTAGTGTCCTTATAAAAAAGAGATAGTTTGGAGAGAGACATACAGGGAGAATGCCATGTGAGCATGAAGACAGGCATCTACAAGCCAAAGAGGGAGGCCTGGAACAGATCCTTCTTTCATAGCCCACAGTAGGAATCAGCTCTGCAGATACCTTGATTTTGGCCTTCTAGCCTCCAGAACTGTGAGGCAATAAATTTCTGTTGTTTAAGCTACCTAGTCTTTGTTACTGAGTTATGTCAGCCCTAGCAGACTAATCCAGTCCCCATGTTCAGTCATATTCTTCCATATGCCCTCATCTAGTCTATAATAATTTTTTAATTTGAAGTGAAAAAAATATATATTCTTTGAAACTGTTTTCAGGTATGAAAGGTAATGGAGAAATGGTGAGGAGGAGGAAGAGGGAGAGGGATATCTGGTGATTTAACAAGTGTTTGTTGTATAAACATCTCTGGCACCATCCTGTATGTGAGAGGTATGATAGTGAATAAGACAGCATGGCTCCTCTTCCTGGAGCCTGTAGTCTAGCAGGAACCACCCTGAACCTAGACAATTCTGAGAGTGTAACAAATGTTTTCTGTGACAAGTGTATGCATAGCCTCTTGTGAGAGCAGATCCTACTTTTAGGATCCAGAAAGACTTCTCTGATTTGGAAGTGACTTCTGACCTGGATAATTGGTAGGAGTTAGCTGGTGATAGGTGTGGAAGATAAAGGAAAGACAAGGAGGGGAATGAGAGCAGCGTTTCTAGGTGGAGGCAAAAGTCTCTGTGCCTCGAATATAAAGAGGGAAGAAAACTTGTCTTCCATTTTGGAGCTGAAGACATGGCCCCAGAGTCATGAAGGAACTGAGCAAAGAGGGTAAGAATGTGTGAGTGGGAAAAAAGTTCTCAGTTGCAGTCCCTATTGTAGGTAGCATGCAGCTGTGGAAGTGACCTTGATTTGGGCAGGTAACCTTGAATGCTAAATGCAGGAGGAATAAATTGGCTGCCTTCAGCGACCCCTCAGTCTTCCTGACCCACTAGCCTAGTATTCTCATGCAGCACTTTCATAGCCTGGTCTGGAAGCTTCTAATTGTTTTTTTTTTTTTTTTTTTTTTTTTAAACAGAGCTCAACTCTGTGAGAGGACCAACCAACAAAGAAAATCCCACTTAGCTGATGGGAGAATTGTTGGGGCTTGTCTTCAGATGGAAGAGGCCACTCCCTTCTCTTCCATTCCCTTCCAAGAACCATAAAACTGAAAGGGCCTTTTATGTTTCTGATAAATGGTTTGGCAAACATTTTGAGTTTTGGAATTATACCTTACCTGACTTGCCTTCCACTAATCCCCCACCCCTACACCCCCACAGAATAAGTTGTGTCTCTGGGCAACACAGCCTGAGGAATGAATGGTGTCTCACAGAAGTTAATGTTCTCATGGTGTCTTCTGGATCTTCATCCTAGTTTTGCCATTTATCAGTCCTGTGACTGAAAAAAGTCACCTCTCATCCCTGAATCTCAGTTTCTGAGATAATAAACCAGTTGGACAAGAAAGGCTGCTAATAGGATTCCTCCCAACCTGAATGTTAGGATTCTATTATTCTTTCTATATCCAAAGGCAATTTAATTCATCCCCATTCAACCTAACTGTCATTGTCAGAGGTCAGGGGAAGCAGCCTTTGGCAATGTTGGGGAGTCCTACAGCTCCCCTGTTGTCTTTATTAAGTGTAGTGAAGAGTGGGTAAACATGAACCAGCAGAAACCCCATTTCCCCCTCAGCTCTCTCACCTGCCATCATCAATGATGCCGACCTTCCCCCTCCACCTCCCTCCTACCCTCTCCCACCCACAAATTCATCTAAAAACTTTTGCCTAGAGGGGAATTCAAGACTTATTTCTTTAATGGTCAGAATTGTGCTAGGTCAAGACTTTTAACTGTGTATTTAATTAGTCATCTGTATGCATGTAACTTAAAGGCGTTCAGCTGTGCCTTTTTTATAGGATTAATAAAGCGGGTTGTAAATCACCTATGCAGCCTATAAAAGTATTTATAGCAGCTTTTCTCTCCTTTTGCCATTACAGAAGCTCTGTTTGAACTAGCTGAGGTTTGCATGGGGAGAGTTCTACCCAGTTCCAGGAGGAAAGCGTTAACAGTCCTTTCCTGGCAAACCACAACTCCATCATTAGGCAATGCGAAATGTGCTGAAATGTTAAGCTCCAGCAAGGACGTTCCAAGGGGTTATTGCCAACAGCAAGCCTTCTATGTTAATGAAAATCAAAATACAAAAAGCCAGTCAACTGCAAGCACAAAACTTAAGCCGAGCTGGAGAAATAGTACCAGAGCTGGAATGCCATGGCTTCTTGACTTCTATAAACCTTAACAGGATTTGGCAAGCCCTTCTCCAAGCTCATACATTTGCACTGGCCAAACACCTTTTGGAACCACCTCAGCCAATTCCACAGTATCACTGAGTCTGTAAAGGAACAAACCACCTTTTGTCTGATAGACACGTAGAGCTTTTGTGGGTAAAATAAACAGTTAACAGAACTGCTTCTTTGTGTCAGGAGGAGGTTCGCTTCTCACACCCTTCTCTAGAGCCTACCAAAACAAAGCTCCCAGGTCTTAAAAGAAAATTAGATCCATGTCATGTTCCTAGTATCACTGCTCTTCAAGTCCTACCCAACTGGAATTCTTCCTCTAGTTGAATGTGATGGGAAGTAGCATTGACTGGGACCCTGTCACAGAGGTTGACAATTAGTTAAACACAGATATACCTCCGTTATCATTTCAGGGCTAACCCTGAAAAAAAGAGGCCATAGATTTTGCTTTTGCAGACACATGTTCTGAAACCTTGTAATACATGTTTCTTCTTTAGAAGAATCCTGACTCTCTAATGATCAGCACCTTCTCAAAAGGCAAAACAAAAACAAAAAACCAAAAATGGATTGTTAAAGAGATCATAGCAGCCTATGAAGAATCATCTCACTTCAGGTTTGGGCACTGAAGACAAAGGACAGGCTGCCTTCTCAGGACTGGGGAATTCTGTAAATGGGTGGTAGTTTGCGTATTTCCCTGGCCATCAGAGAGTAGGTGCTTAATCACTTCGGTGGCTCCTTTATGGATGGTAACTAGTACTCTCTTTGACTATGGCTAGCTTAGTTTGAACTTGTTTTTTGTTAATGGATCATGGTATACTTCTAGAAAAGACATTCTCCTTTTTATTTATTTTTTAAAAGGCTGTTTTTTTCTCTCTCTCAGAGTTGATAAGGATTAGAAAATACTTGAAGTGGAGATTGAAAGTTTCATTTACAGTTTTCTTTCATTGTATTTACTTTGGTTGTGACTGACTTAATTTTATTGAGGTACAGTCTACATATCATGAAATTTATTCATTTTAAGTATATCATTCGGTGATGTATTTTTGTAGATTTACTAAATGGTGTGGCACAATAATCATTTTTAAAACATCTTCGCTACTACAATAAGATTTCTTGCATCTGTTTATAATTAATTCTGTTTCTAATCCTAGCTACAAGCACCATTAATCTACTTTCTGTTTCTGTAGATCTGCCTTTTCGGCACATTTCATATACATATAATTATTCAGTACGTAATCTTTTGTGTCTGGCTTCTTTCACTCAAAATAATGTTTTTGAGATTTATTAATGTTGTAGCATGTTTCAATATTTCTTTCCCTTTTACTGCTGAGACCATTCTGTTGTTGTAAAACCACCTTTTGTTTATCTGTTCACCAATTTATGGACGTTTGGGTTATGTTCACTTTTAGGTGCTTATGAATAACGTTTGCCATGAACGTTTGAGTACAAATCTTTGTGTGGACATATGTTGTCCTTTCTCTTGGTTACATGTATAGGTCTGGAATTTCTGGATCATATGGTAAATTTATGTTTAACTTTTAAAGAAACTGTCAAATATTTTTCCGAAGCATCTATACCATTTTACATTCCTACCAGCACTGTGTGAAGGTTTCTACTTCTCCACAGCCTGGACAACATTTTCTATTATCTGTCATTTTAACAGCCATCCTAGTGGATATAATATGATATCTCAGTGTGGTTTTGATTTGCATTTTTCTGGTGACTAATGATGCAGACCATCTTTTTTTGTGCTTATTAGCCATTTAATATATTTTTGGTGAAATGTTTATTTATATCTTTGGTCCATGTTTAATTGAGTTCTTTGTGTTTTTATTATTGAATTTTAAGAGGGCTTTGGGTTTTTTTGTTGTTGTTGTTGTTATATTCTGGATACAAGCACTTTACCAGTTATGTAATTTGCAAAAATATTTTCTCCCATTTTGTGGTTTAGTTTCATTGTCTTGATGTCTTTTGAGGCACAAAAGTATTGAATTTTGATGAAGTCCAATTATTATTTTTTTCTTTTTTTTAAGTCATCCTTTTAGTGTTGTATCTGAGAAGTCTTTGCTAACCCAGGTTCCTGAAGATTTTCTCCTGTTTTCTTTTAAATGTGTGATATTTCAGCTTTTACATTTAAGTCACTGATCCATCTTAAATTAATTTTTGTGTATAATGTGAGGTCTGAGTTAACTCTTTTATGTCGATATATAATTTTCCTAGCATCGTATGTTAAAAAGATGATTCTTTCCCCACTGAATTTCCTTGACACCATTGTCAAAAATCAGTTGACTATAAATATAAGGATTTATTTCTCTCAGTTTGCTTGTATCTTTATATGTATCCTTATGCTGGTGGTTAGTTCTGATTTAGATTATTTTGAAATTCTGATTGTCTAAAGAGAATCACTGCAATTGGACATAAGAAATTGAGCTGAATTTTTTTTTATATAACTCTTCCCACAGCCAGAAATGGGAGAAATGAGATGATCTAAGAAATGGTTTGCATGAAAGGAGAACCCAGAACCAGAGCTATCTGTGTGACTAAACTGATTCTCATGTAGAGAAGACCCACTATATGAAATGAAAGCCCAAAGCAAATACAACACTTGAATTTAGTAAGGAAGCTCTCCAGGCAGGGGACAGGCGATGAGACAGCTGAGCCAGGTGGTCAGTTAGGGAAAATATTTCTCTCTCTCTCTTGCCCAAACTCTTCAAAGATTGGAGACATGGAGCAATTTAGTAAGAACCTCTATTTTTTAATGGAGATATCTCTACAAAACTATGATTTATGAAAAAAGAAACACCTCCCCATTTTCCTAAGAAAAGGAAAATAGGCAGAAACGAAGCTACCTTGATAAAGATAGTGGTGGTAGGCTCTAGCTTCTAGTATTCCTTTCTTCTTACTATTTCCATCCTTTTTCCCAGTTTCTCATATGTCAGGGATCTGCTACTGTTCTAGGTACAGACACAACCAGCTTCTGTGATCTTTTTTAAAATGGACATATCATCACAAATACTGTTGAAAGTGGCAACAATATAACAAATCTGGTTTATTATTATATTATATTATATATTATATATATTATTATATTTATTATATATTATATAATAATTATATTTATTATATTTATTATTATTATTATTATGCTTATAACTTAGAACAACATGCAAGGGACAAGGAAGACATTTGTACATGATTGAAGTCCATTCATAGCAGAAGTTTCCAAGAAATCTCCTTTACGGAATCATGAGTTATTGAAATTGCTTCCTCAAAGGGATCACTGTTTCCTAAGCTCCTCATAGATCAATGAAAGAAGTTCATTGAAGCAACAGAAGTTGACAATACAGAATAAAGGGCTTTTCCTGGAATCATGTTAAGAAGATGTGGCCATGCCTCTTCAAGATGCCTTGTCTAGAGCATCTTGTTTGGGATCTTTGAGACTTAGAGGGTAGGCCTGAGCTAGAATTAGTTTGGAGGCCTTCCATATCTATAGGTGAAATGAATTCCACATCACCCAATACTATGGTCCGAGTCTCTTCCTTGACCTACTAGGTTAGGTGAAAATAATAAGAACTCGGCAATCATGAATACATTACAAAGTATGTGGGCCAATACATTACTGGCACCTAGTGATTTTCAGTAATGTTGATTCTCTGAAAAATGTTGTTGATCTCCGTGAAGAAGGAGGCTTTCAGAGAGCTAGGTTATTAGGTAAGTTTTGATGAGTAACAAAAGAGACAGACAGTCCTTGAGCAAGGCACAAGTGAGCATTTGCCTCTGAAGCAAAGGTTTGGATCTAAATGTGTGAAAACGAATTGACCCTTCTAAATGTTGAACCCATATGGATTTTATATTAAATTTCCTTCTAAACAATCAAGCTTATAAAGACTGTTACCTAAAATGCAGAACAAGAATTGGATGGAACTCACCTGAATAGTACTACACTGCGCCCAACTCACAGGCAAATCAAACAGTAAGCCCCCATTTCCATGTGTACCACCCCACTGAGGCAAGCACTGAGGATAGGCAGAAACCCCAAACCCAGGGCTGGCCCAGGACAAAAAGTCAGGAAAACTATGTCTCCGAACCTCTTTTCCCTGCTTTTGTTTTTTCCTCTTCCCTGTTGGCCCCAGAGCCCTGCAGTGACCCCTCATCATGCCTGGTCTCCTCCTAGATCTGTTCACTTAAGAAATGCCTTCACCGTCCCATTCCTTCCTCCGAACATACCTGCCTGTGTGCCTTTCCGGGAGAAGGCAGCAAATCCACTCACTGCTATGGAATGACTATGTTAAGGCGTCTAGAAATGATTTTAGTTGACTGAAGCTAGTTGGAGAGAGACCTACTTAGAGACTGTTTTATAGCTGGGAACCCACTCTACCCACGCTACCTACTGTTCATGTCTTGTCCCTCTTTTCTTACAGAAGTCCAGAGAAGCCAGGCCCATCCAGGCCATGTGCATGGGGGCTAGGGGAGAGTGGCAATGCCTTCTGAGTTTTGTTCTGGATAATTAACCTCAATTATTGCAGTAAGACTCTTGTCTGGTTGTAGACAAATCATCCCAGGCCGGCCTCAGATGCTCTGGTTAGTCCCTGCTGTTGCCTGGGCCTCTGTTGTCAGCCCTGGACACACAGACACTGACAGCAGTTGCCACAGGCTGCACTCCGTTCTGTTGCTCGGACACTTTGTTCTGACCATGCTGGGCTCTGGGCTTGGCTTCCTTTCCACAGAAGCTGTGAAGTTCCCATTGTGTTGGGGTTGGCTGAGGCTCTGGAGAGTCACGTGGGGATGAGAGTCTGCTGGAGCATATGCTGCCTAGGGGTCTAGGACAGAAGATTGGAGCTGTTCTCAAAGTCCAAGGCCTGATAGGGCTTTTCCAGCCCTTTCTTTATCTTAGAAACCCAGGAAAGGGCTTACAGAAGGAGCTGTTTGTGTGCAAAGTGTACAGAGGGGCCCTCTGGTGATGCAGGGCTTGGGAGGAGGGCTGGATGGGCAGTGATGAAGGAGGAGAAGGAAACACCAGTAGACCTGGCTTTGGCTGTGAGCCAAGCTCATTACCAGCAATCTTAGGGAAAAAAAAAAAATAACAACATTTAGTAACTGTTATGAAAGGGCTCAAATAATTTTTTTTAGTAGTGCATTTTTTTTCTTGTTTATAAAAATATCCATGTTAACTGTAACAAACATGGAAAAGACAAAAATCACCAATAGAAAAACAAAAATCATTCAAATAGGGATAACTGTTGTTAATGTGTTGATATTTTGGTATAAACTCATCTTTTTTTTCTTATATGTAAAGAAATTGTATATTATATATGTATACACATTTTTAACCAGAGGAGGAATCACATTCTATTATATCCTTTTTTTCCCCCACGCAGTGTTACATATTTTTCTGCAGAATGATCACTCAATCAAACACCTATGATTGGACATTTAGGTTGTCTCTAATTTTTTCTTTTTTTTTTTTTTTTTTAAGATTTTCTTTATTTATTTGAAAGAGAGAGAGAGAGGGGAGAGGAGAGCACAGAGGGAGAGTGAGCAGGAGAAGCAGACTCCCCGTCCAGTAGAAAGCCCAGTGTGGGGTTTGATTCCAGAACTCTGAGACCACGATCCCAGCTGAAGGCAGATGCTTACCTGATTGATCTACCCAGGCACCCTAACTGTTTTTTTCTTTTTAAAGTGGGCTCCATGCCTAGCACAGAGCCCAGTGTGGGTCTTGAACTCATAACCCTGAGATCAAGACCTGAGCTGAAACCAAGAGTCAGATGCTTAATTTACTGAGCCACCCAGGCACCCCATGTTGTCTCTAATTTTAACATAAGTCTTTGCTCACTTTCATAGTTATATCTTTAAAATATATTTCTAGAAGTGGAATATGCATGTTAAATTTTTTATACATATTGCAAAATTTCCTTCCAGTAAGATTGTTCTAAATTATATTTGCATCAGTAGTATATGAAATATATTTTTTACAGTCTAACATTGGATAGATTGTATCTTTGTTAATCTTTGTCAAATTGAAAAGCATTAAGTTCTATCTCATGACTTTAATTTGAATCTTTTTGCCTGTTAGTGTGATTCAGTATTTTTTCATGTATTTAATGGTGAAATATATAGATACATATCACCAATAAATGGGATCTTTCTATTTTTAATTGCTCTATTAGAGCTATTTATATATTGGGTTATCTTCAGTTTGTTTGATGCAAATACTTTGCTAATTGGTCATTTCCTTTTAATTTTAGTTTATAATTATTTAAATGTCATATAATCAAATGTATTAATCTTTTTCCTTTAGAGTATCTTGATGTTATCATGTATACTTGATGCTACTTAGGAAGATTGTTTCCACTGTAGGATTTAATACTCATCTTCCCCCTGCCCCCAGTATTGAGAAATAATTTTTTAATTTCACAAGTAACCCTTTATTTATTTTTTTTTAAAAGATTTTATTTATTTATTTGACAGAGAGAGAGATCACAAGTAGGCAGAGAGGCAGGCAGAGAGGGGGAAGCAGGCTCCCTGCTGAGCAGAGAGCCCGATTTGGGACTCGATCCCAGGACCCTGAGATCATGACCTGAGCTGAAGGCAGAGGCAGGCCCCACTGAGCCACAGGTGCCCCCACAAGTAACTCTTTAATCTATTTGTAATTTAAGGCTCCATGGATAATGTAGGAAATCTAATTTTCTTTCCCAAACTATTTTCCCAACTCCATTTATTGAATAATAGAGTCATCCTTCATTGATATAAGATGCCACCTTGTTGGGATAGGACATACTTACACATGAACTCTGTTGCTTGGTCTGTCTATAGAATTCTGAAGCAATACCACTCTCCTTTAGTGATCATAGATTTATGCAGCCCTTCTATTTATTTGTCAAGTTTTTTCTTTTCTTCCAATATCAGTTTATTAGTTTTTGTTGCTTCTTTAATGAGTCCTTTTCCTCTTTATTTTGGTATTTTGGCTTTCTTTATAATGTCTTCAATAAATTTTTAGTACACTTGTTTTATCTTTCTTTAAAAATGCATTTAATGTTACAAGTATGCTTCTGATTACATCAATCTCATACTTCAGATTTTAAAATGCAATGTTCTCATTATTACTATATTCTAAGTATTCTTTAATCATAGTTCTGATTTTTCTCTGTCCCCAGAGTAATTTTTAAAAGTGTGTTTGAATAATCAAGTACTGACTTAAAGGTTTTATACTTTTATTATTAAAATGAAGTATAAAATATTTGGGAAACTAGTGCTGTTTTCTCTGTGTCCCAAAGCATATCAATTATGGGGAAAAATATTTATCTGTTTATATGGTCCAGAAGTCAATATATAGAAAATGAGACAGTCATATCAATGATATTTCTCCAGTTCTCTTTCTCCTTCCATTCTTTTTTACCTCTTGATCTATCAATAATAAATAGGATTTTGTTAAAGTCTTTTGTGCTTCTATAAATTCTTACAGAAGATCTAGGGTCATAAGTGCTATGTATTTCAATGTTGTATTATTCTATTAGTAAGATGTTAATGTTAATTATACAAATTGTTGTACCACATGATAAGATATGAGAGCATCAATTCTGTGTTATTTCTGCTCAAAACATGTAATCTAATCTAATCATGAAGACATAGCAGACAAACCCAAATTGAGGAATTTTCTATAAACAATTGGCCTGTAGTATTTTCAAAGACATTAAACTCACAGAGGTCAAGGAAAGACTGTATAATTGCTCTAAATTGATGGGAATTAAAAGACATGACAACTAAATCTGATTCTGGATTGGATGCTTTTGTCATAAAGAGTATTTTGGGGAGAATTGGTAAAACTTGCATGGGGTCTGTGAATTAGATGCTAGTAATGTATCAGTGGGAATGTCTGGATTTTGATGCTTGCATTGTAGTTATGTAGGAAAATATCTTCTTTAGTAAGAGGTACACACTATACTATCTGGGGGTTATGCTGTATCATGTGAGCCACTCACACTCAAAAAGTTCAAGGGAAAAGTTTTCGAGAAGCTTTTCTTTAAGTTTGAAATTGTTTAAAAAGAAAAAGATCAACGCAAGTGTTTTCTGAGACATTTGGACCTCCGACTAAGTCCTATTGTACAGTTTGTCTTCATAGTCCTATTGATGCCAATTTACGTCATGATAGTTTTTAATGCTGGATGTGTTATTAAACACATCTGAGTGCTCCGTGTCCTGAGGGGTCCCAGCTAGTGACCTGAGCAGGGTAGTGCAGAGCTGGGGAGAATGGGCAAAGAGTGAACAGCAAGGGCTCAGGATAGAACTTGCTGGAGATGCTCAGAGCAAGGTGGTGTTGAGTGTTGTAAGAATGTAGTTGGAGGCAAGAGTCTGATTCACAGTGGAATGAAATGAATTCTGCAGAAAGTGGTGGCCCTTTTGCCTAATTTGCTTTTTAGGGAGTCCACATGATGCCCTTGGTGATGTCCTGGCATCTCTGTCTCTGGCAATCTTTGAGGGCAAGGTGGTAAGGCAGATCATAGTCAGGAGACTCGAATTCTTTTCTTGGCCTGCCACAAACTAGCTGTGACACAGGAAAAGTCATTTAGGCTCACAGTGACTCAATTTTCTGTTTTGTGAATGGAGAGGGTTGGACTTTAAGGCTCTTCCCAAGTTCAGAATTGTGATTTTGAACATCAGTGAGAATGAACATTTTAATAATTCAAAGAGAAGTGAGATCCAGGTGGGCTGGAGCAGATAGAAAAAGCCTCATGGAGTGGCTGGGAGTGGTGTGGGGCCTTCAACATGGGGCAGGATATAAATCTTTGGGCAAGAGGAGAGAGGACTGGAGAAAACCTGTGCCTTGGAGACAGACTTTCTGAACAGCAGAGAGGTCGGGGGAGAGGTAGAGAGCATGGAGAAGGGCAAGGAGGCAGCGGGACCAGCTTCGAGCGTGGTTACGCATCTTTCATCCACATGAACTCTGGCTGCGAAGATTCTGGCACAAGTTTCTGCTTTTAAGATTGTTGTGTGGATGAAATGCATGAATGTTTTCAGTACCATTAGGAAATGATCAGCTGTTAAAAGTAGACCAAATCTACCTTCTTACACGGGAATGATTGTAGTGTTTTAAGGGCATATTATCTTTTCCCCCCTCCTTAAACTAGTGGGCAGAATTGAGGAGAACAAAGGCAACTGGAAAGAAAGAACTATAAAAATTAATTTAGTGTTTTCTTAGGAAATTTAATATGCCACAGTTGGGCCTGTGGGTGCTTTATTACTTTTTCCCCCTCTTTCAAGAAAGGGTCTGGGTTGGGTACATGCAGAAGAATAGAAGGCAAAAGAAATATGTCTTTCAAACTATGGAATGACCCATGGGACCTCCGTAGACCACATACTTCTCATTTCAGTGACCCCAATACCAAAGAACCACAGTCAGCCATGCTAACACCCTCTCTGTAGAGGCAACCATTTGTCAGCAGTAGATGGGAAACTGCCAAGGGGAAACAGATCCATCTGGGAAGGCGAGGGCACAGGTTGGGACAATGGACCCAGCAGGTTACTGACTCACTCTCTCTCTCTGATAGTGGGGTGTGATACCTCTCAGTTCTCTGCCCTTGAGTGGCCATGAGGGAGGAATATGTCCCACGGGGCAAACGTTAGGCTTGGTTGGGCACAGAGGCTAGGAAATTCTTCATTTGTCTAAAGGAAATCAGAATGTGGGCAGACTATTTTGTGAAAAGCCGACACATGCAGCCCGAGGAGAGAAGAGCCTGTACCCAATGGCTAAGTGGAGCGTGGAGCCCTGGCAAGGAAGAGAAGAAAAGCAGGCCTGGGCTGAGGGCCACGGTGGCGTGCCTGGTGGGAGCCCCATTATTCCACCCCCTCTTGCTCTCTGTGGCTGGGAACACAAAGAGAAAGAGGGTGGGGTGGGAGGGCTTGGCCCTTCTCCCTGCAGAGGTCGGTCCACTGGCCTCAAATGATTATTGCCTTTAATGAATTGCAGCTTGTAAAAGGCTTTGAAGTTAGAAGGCAGAGCCTGAGCGCTGAGGATTCTTTTCCTTAAATCATTTTATTCTATGACTCGAAAAACAAAATTGCTCTTGAGCAGAGAGCAACGGTCAAGACTGCCAACCTCCACTCGTGCTAACTTTTCTTTTTCTCTTTCAAACTGCTGTTAAAAGGTGAAGACTACAAAATGTGGAATAAGCGAAGCACAGGAAGACAATGGGTCTGATGTTTAGGCAGGAGGTAGGGGAACATGTTAAAGCGGCGGCCACTGGAGCAATAGCAATTAGCACCATTAGCTTGGACATAACCCATAAATGTGTAAGGAGCGCATAAATGGTGAAAGCCAATCACTGTGGTGCCCCTGGGAAAAGATTTCGGTGCTGGAACCATCTCACTAAATGGACATAAAAAGATCATACGGTGTGTTTCTTTCAGTGGCAATTAACCTCAATTACTATGCTGTAGTCCATAAAAACAGCTGCATCAGATAGATTCCATGTGGGATCTGTGTCTGAGTCTGGGCTGTCCCCACCAGTTATCCTATAGACAGTGATTGCATTTTGGGCATCTTCAGACACAGTATAAAATCCTCCCTGGCATTGTTGGCTCCTAAGGATAAAAGCAAGAGTAGCAGGTGTGACTTCCCAACCAACCCTTTATAAGCCTGGGCATTGTGACAGCATTTGCTGGCTTGCACCTCGGTAATGAGCTAGAGAAAAGAAAAGAAGGGAAGGCAATTGAATTCACCAGGGTTCTTTCAGGCACCTTGAAGAGAAAAGTTCAGCCTAGGATTTTAATTCACATAGTTCCTTCCTCTGAAGAACACTTTGCTGATATTATCACTTTAAGCTGTCTGTGTAGCTTTATTTTGAAATTATTACAGGTATTTCATATTGGTATTTCCCCTCATTAACAGCAAATCAATGTTTCTATAAACATCAGAATAATTACATGCCTCTTCCTTGGAAGCATTTTTAAAATTCTGTCTCTTCCTTAGTGTCTTGTTCCTCTGCTCTCACTCCCCTGCCCTCCCCCTCTCTTCTCTTCACCTCCTTCTCCTGCTCCTTGCTCTGTTTTAGGCAATTTAATTCTTTTACATATTTCTAGGGTTTATCCTTTATATAACATGCTTATTTCTATTTCCTATTCCACTTCCTTTTTTAACAAAACTAAAGAAATACTTTATTTTAGTTGGCTTTGTCTGCATTCCCATTCTTCATAATAGTGGTCATGTTTCCCTACGTCTTCATAATGGTATATTTGTATATACACGAGCAAGCCCATTCTCCTTTTCTACTTGTTAGTCGTACTCTAAACTGTCCTGAAACTTTCTGGTAGTATCTCTTAATACTTTTTTAAAAAGATTTTATTTATTTGCCGGGTGTGGGGGGGGTGGACACAAACAGGGGGAGTGGGAAAGGGAGAAGCAGACTCTCTCCTGAGCAGGGAACAGGAAGCAGGCCTGGATGGGAGGACTCTGGGGGTCCTGACCTGAGCCCAAGGCAGATACTTAACGACTGAGCACCCAGGCACCCCAGTATCTCTCAATACTTCTCAAATCTCTATTTTAAAATTTTTCATGTTGTTAATGGTTTTTAAATGTTGTGATATAATGATTTATAGTAAGAAATACATGTTTGGTCTTCCTTCCCATTCCCGGCACAGAGCTCCAAAATCCCTTGGAATTTTCTGAGATGCTCTCAATAGATCAAGGTGTCTTTTATTATGTTAATGAGGGAAACTTCGGAAAGCTCCCAGTAGCGCAAGTGTGGGGGCCTGGTTGCCAGGGGAACCAACCCGGATTAGGGGGTTGGAAGTTCAGCCCCACCCTCTGACCTTGGCTAGAGAGACTGAATTCAGTTACCAATGCTCAGTGATTTAACCAATTCTGCCTGGGTAATAAAGCTTCCACAAAACCCCAGAAAAGAATGGGATTTAGGAGAGCTTCTGGGTTGATGAACCAGAATGCATCCCTGTGCCAGGGCCCAAACTCCCTGGAGACAAATCTCCTGCCTTGGAACCTTACCCTTTGTATCTTTATCTGGCTGTTGATTCATATCCTGTGATTTCCTTTGTAATAGACTGGTAGTCTAGTAAGTAAACTGATTTCCTGAGATCTGTGAGCAGCTCTTGCAAATGAATTGAACCCAGGGAGGGGCTTATGGGAACTTCTCGTTTGTAGCCAGTCTGTCAGAAGCAGAGGTAACAACCTTCACTTTTATTTGGCATCTAAAGTGGGGAGAAGGGTGGTACAGTCTCCTGAGACTGGGTCCTTAACCTGTAGAATCTAAGGCTAGCTCTGGGTAGATAGTATCAGAATTGAGTTAAATTTGTGGGACATCTGGTCAGCATCCACAGAGAATTGAGTTAATTGCTTGGTGGTATGTCGAAGATAAAACACACTGGAAATGGTGTCAGAATTGGAAGTATCCTGAGTCTGTGATCCACGTAAATGGCTTTGATATTTTTCCATCGTATACTCGTTATTATTTTCCTTGTTGGGTTCTTTGTCCTTCACTTGGCCATGCTTTATTATATCCTTTTTCGAGAAAGCCACATAATATGGGAGAAAGAAAAGTCTCAGTACCAGCCTTGGCTCAATTTGATCTTGGTTAAATTACACAACTTGTTAGCCTCAGCTTTCTTCACTATGAAATGGGAATAATAAAGTCAAGCTCTCAGAGCTATTATGAGGACTAAATTGAATAGCATAGGTGGAACTTCTATATTGTGGGTCTCCAAAGTGTTGGTTCTCCTTGCCATTTCAGGCAAATGGTGTCCATTTCGTAAACTCTTGGTAAGGAAATAACTTTTAATAAGTCTTTCAGTATAGACAGGTGAAACTTCAAGTGTTGTCTCCTATTACTATTGTGTGGATTTTGGTATTAAAACATAAAACCGTAGCCCATAGGTAAAGTAGGCTTTTGTCACATCAGGCTTCCTTTTTGAGGAGTACACCTGCTTCACAATAGCTCCATGAGCTATGGTCTGGTAACCCCTCTTTTATAGAGGTTCAGGAGTGTTACAGAAGTCCCATTCATCACTGGAGGGAATTACATAACTGTAGTCCATTCTGTAGTCATTGCCAGCTGAATGGGAGAGAGGAAAAGGGTGGCTGTTTCAGGTCCAGGACATGGATATTGTTGGGGAAAGAGAAATGTGGGAAGAGAGAGTCCTGTTAGATCCTTGCCCCGTGTAGTCAAAGTATTTGGCTATGTCTCTATTGGGCATTTCCTTTTATGGCACTGCACCAGATTTGCTATTGAATCAACCAATGGTTAGCTAATACATGAGAAAACAGTGAGCAATAATAATGCCAGAAAGAACAATAATAATGCAAGAAAAAGAATGTGAGACAGTGGGACCTACCCTCAGAGAGAAAACCTCTACCTCACAGAGAACATGGTAGTGAAGTTGCCTTTGTTGTGGTGCATCGGTGGCTTAGTTCACTGTGGCTTCAAAATGGTAGGGCCTGGATAGCTTAAGACCTGGAATCCACGGAGCACCTGGGTGGTTCAGGTTATGATCTCATGGGTGGTGGATTTGAGCCCCAAGAGGGGCTCCATGCTCAGCAGGGGGTCTGCTGGAGATTCTTTCTCTCCGTCTCCGTTTGTCCCTGTCCCCCCACCATACACTTTTGCTCTCTCTCTCAAATAAATAAATCTTCAAAAAAAACCCCACAGAAAACGGAAAGTACTTGAAATCATGAAAACTTGAGAATTAATGCAAGAATGGGGATGGTAGAGAAGAGAGAGTCATTCCCTTAGAATCAATTCCTGCCCATTGGAAAGAAGCATTCACTTCAAAGGGCATAGCTACAGTCTTGAGGATGGGTGTCTTGGGCCACTCAAGAGAGTTTTATTTGAACTGAGAAGTTGTTAGAAGAGAAGCAGGTGTCTCCGATTTCCAACTTTTTCCTATTTCTCTACCTGGCCTTGGGTATACCAGTTCATTGCTCTCAGATTCTCTCTTAGCAAGCAGAGAAGGGAACAGAAGTCCTAGAATGGTGTTCTGTAGTTGAGGATCTTCTTTGAATAAAGCTTTTAGAATTTTGACTATTGATCATTAGAGTCAGATATTAGAATAGTGGTTTTCAAAGTGTGAACCCCTAGTGTACTGAATCAGAATTTTTGGGGTTAGGCTCAGCATTCTGGCTTCATAAGCTCATCGGATGATTCGGATTTGTGCCACTGTGTGGGAACTGCTGGATGAGAACACAGGGTTTAAGAATGCAGACTGTGTTCCCTGGGTTCTAATCTCAGTTCTATGTTTTACTAAATGTGGGTTGTCTAAGGGCTGTTACAAGTATTAGATAAGAAAGTGTCTGTTGGGGATGCCTGGGTGGCTCAGTTGGTTAAGCAGCTGCCTTCGGCTCAGGTCATGATCCCAGCGTCCTGGGATCGAGTCCCACATCGGGCTCCTTGCTCATCAGGGAGCCTGCTTCTCCCTCTGCCTCTGCCTGCCATTCTGTCTGCCTGTGCTTGCTCTCTCTCCCTCTCTCTCTCTCTGACAAATAGATAAATAAAATCTTTAAAAAAGAGAAAGAAAGAAAGAAAGAAAGTGTCTGTTGACAGGGTTAGCAGAATCAGAATCCTAGCCGGCACTTAGTAGATGTTACCTATAGTCTTGAGTGGAGTGAGGAGGGGGTCCTGAGTTTGCTTGTTGAAAGGCTTGCCAAGGGAACCAGTTATTTTTGCATATTAAGCCTCTCTACCTTGTTCAGTGCTGTGGGTTCTGAATGAGTATGCCTTCCTTGTGTCCCGCTATTATTTAAGAGGTGTGGAGAATGTTTCTTTTTCGAGTACATTGCCAGTGAGTAGAATGGCTGCACCAATAGTGAAAACACAGGCTGGTTGAGGCCAGAGCTGCATCTAACTTTGTCTTTTGGAAAATGGGTGGAGGGAGGAAGAGTTACCTAGCTTTTTTTCCCCTTTGGCAACACTGTTCTTCCTGAACCCTGAGGAGTAATGAAGAGAGAAAAATGAACATTTTTGTGGTTTAGTTGACTTTAAAATGGGAAAAAGCGCATCACTGGAATTAGAATGTCCTGTTCATTCGTCACTCTTTCTTCAATTAAAATGTCTCAGCAAGCAGGGAAAAAAACCAAGCCCTCGGTAACCTCATAATTCATTATTTCTAAGGAATATACTTAATTCCCAGTGGAGATAAATCTGAAATCGATTTTCCATTTCTGTTGGCCATTGACTGGCGGCCTTTCAGGTCCTTGTGAAGGAGACTATGTACCTTTTGTGGGGTTGGCAGGGGCTGCTTGGGAGAGGGGGCTGGTAACCTTGAAGGCAGCTGCGGAAGATCCATTTTCTTTTATGAGCCACTCTGAGCCTTTTAGAGACTGAAGAGGAGGAACTTGGGCAGGCATTTTCATGACAAGGCTTTGCTAACTGTAGTCAGGGCCACTCTTAAAACTGAGATCCTCTTTCCAGACCCTTAGAAAAGAATGTAAAAGGTACCAACTGCTGATAAGGGGTATGAGGGAAGGGCAGTAGAACCTTCACTGATTGGACCATGGTTGTTAGAAAGAGTGTATGGTCCAATGCTTTCTAGAATATCCTTTGCCTCCACATCCCCAAGACCTCTGAGCTTGAGGTTAACTAGAGCTGTAATGAACTTTGAACTCTTTGAGCCACCCCACCTCCCCCACACCCTAATTTCCCATTACAAGGATTATACCTTTCCTTACACAAAGGAGATGGCACAACATTCATCTCTGTGGTTAGACCTGGAAAAATTTCTGGGGATGGTTCACATATCTTGTGCTATGACAAGCTGAACCAACATTGGACCCCCTATGTGAGTAACACCATAGCCTTAACCTCCCTGCAAAGTCAACAGACTAGAGTATAGATCATCACAGAATTCAGCAGTGACAAATTCACCTCCAAGGTCAGTGAAATGTCTGCTGGTTTTTCAAAGGGTGTTTTCATGTTGAATTTACACTTACCAGCTGTGCAAACACAAGATGATAGGAACGGAAGTCACAAATGAGCCACACCTCAGAAAAGGTATACTAAATTTAATACTTTGTAACTTGATTCCATATAAATACAGTTACATTCCTTTTTACAGCATTAATTAAATTGAGATAATAATCCAGGCAAAACCCAAATAATTCTGGGGTTGACTATGCTATGGGAAGTAGCTGAATAATGATCAAATCTGTATTTCATTAGCTATCATAACAACCATAACAAATTGCATTTAAATAGCAGATTTACACATAACACTGTAATTAGAGCCATTGTTTGGCAGTAGTCCCTCATTAGAATGATAGAATAATTTCTAGGGACCTGGCCAGGAGAGTGTTCCGCACAGACTCTAGGGTCAAGCTTATGTTCCTATAGTAGGCTGCATAATAGTCCCCAAAGATACTAGGTCTTAATCCCTGGAACACATGCACATTAATTCATATGGTAAAATCTTTGCAGCTGTGATTTAGTGCAAGGCTCTTGAGATGCAGAGATTGACCCAATTAGCAAAATGGGATCCCATTGTAATCACATGCATCCTAGTAAGAGTGATGCAGTGGAGAATGCTGTGTGAAACCAGAGCAGAAAGAGGTTTGAGGATGCTGACCTTGAGTAGTGAAGTCATGTGGCCATAGGCCAAGGAGTGCTGTAGCTCCCAGAAGCTGGAAGAAGCAGGGAGCAGATTTTCTCTGACAGCCTCCCTTGTGGCCCTGCCAACACCTTAATTTCAGCCTAGTGATAGTGACTTGGGGCTTGTGGACTGCAGAGCTGTAGGAGAAAGTGTGTTTTCAGCCCCTGATTTGTGGTAATTTGTTACAGCAGCATAGGAAACTAGTACAGAACCTACAGTCTCTTCCTGAGGGTGAATCTGAGTGGAGGACTGGGATGCTAGGGCAGACTTCATTGCAACAGTTGAGTCCTTTAACAGCCTCACTGCATTTAATTTCTCCTGTAGGACACCTGGGATCCTTATGCAAGTGAACCATGTCTCATCTCCTTTCTACTAACACCCAGATACACCGCTCAGATCCTCATTCAGGATCCTGTTACACGCACCAGCACTGTATTTAGGACACAGAGGTAAGGATTAGAGAATGTAACCCATCCCCTTCCCCATGCCTCATAAGCCACTCATTGTGGTTCTTTCATTTATTCATCCGTTCACTTAGCAATTATTCTTATGAGGCTGTTCTGTGTCTTGAACTATGCACTTCCAGAAATTCAGCAATAATTTATCTTCCAGCTCTTTACATTTAAGCCAAAACTCAGCTGAATCTCATTTAGTGCCAAATTTACACGGAAAGGAGAAGTGCCTTTCCTGCTTAAAGAAAGGCCCTTCCTTAAATCTAATCTCATTTAAAAATTGTTTCTGGTCATATGGATGAATAGTGATTTGTTTCTTCTCCCACCCACTGCATCAGGTGAGCCATTCCAGGACAAACCTAGGATGTTGCCTATGATGACAGTATATACAGGTTTATCAGGTTTGCTTTTGTCATGAAATGATTTCAGAGGATGTTACTATCTGTATTTGTACTTTGAAAATGTCCATTGCATTTTAGAATAGTGACTTTAGAGATCTAGGGTGACATCACATTAATTTGTGTTGTGTGACTGCTAACAGTATCAAGTCTAGGAGCATGTGTGTGACTAAATTAATTATACCAGGAATATGGTGAATTCACCAGACTGATTCTACTGAGCTTTATCTATTAAGGTATAATTCAGATAGATTCTAAATGTTAAAATCCATTAAGTCACTTTTGTAATATGTGCTCATTTTCATACCTCTGTGGATCTCTATACTTGCTGAAAAGCCTCAGTATCTTTGGATCTTGATACTTTTACAAAGTATCTTATACTTATACAAAGGGTGTCTTAGTGCCTGAAATAGTAATTAAGAAGCCAGATACTGGAGGCAGAATAATGCGAGTTCAAATCTCACATCTGACCACTTATAAGATATGTAACCTTGGGCCTGACCTCACTTGATTTTAGTATCCTTATATGAAAATATAAGAATTACAATAGTTCTTATCTCACAGGGACTTTGCAAGGATTTTCTGAAATACGCATGCCAAGTACTAGCATAATGTCTCCCACTAGGACCAGAAACAAGGTAACAATGTCCCTTCTCATCACTGTTTTTGATAAACCAGATTATAGAGCATATACCAGTAAAAGTAGCAGGGAATGAGAAAAATAAAGAAATGGAGAAAAACAAAAAAATGGAAAAAATTTTTATTGACTTTATTGGCAAATGATGGGAATTGAGTATGCAGTACTTGACCTGAGGGCTTTTAGGCTTTTTGTGGGGGAAGCAGTGTCTATGAAGTTACCTAGAAAATATAAAGAAGGAATCATCCTATTTTTTTTTCCTTTTCTCCTTCCCCTTCCTTTTCCTATCTATCTATCTATCTATCTATCTAGTTAGTTAGTTAGTTAGTTAAAAGGACAGAAGCCTCCATGATATCAGAAGCTGATGGAACATGTCAATCCCTGCTCTATCCTTTGTCTTAGTGGAGTGTCTCTCTAGGATGAACCTACATCAGTTAGGATTAGTACTGGTTGCCAGTAACAAAGACCCAAGTTATAGTAACTCAAATAAGATAGACATTTATTTCTCTCTTGTGGACATGTAGGAGGTGAGCAGTTCAGAACTGACTAGCAACTCTGCTTCACAAAGTCCTCAGGGACTTGGACTCTTCCAACTCACTGTTCTGCTGTATCTAGAGTGAGATTTTTGTCCTCAGGGTCCAACATGGTGGTTAGAATTCAAGCCATCATACCCAAGTTCCAAGAAAGAAGAAGGGTTGGAGAAGAAAGGGACAAAAGGTATCTTAAGCTTTCTTTGAGAAAATTCATGGAAATGGCATGACAGATCCATCTCTTTCCCATTGGTCAGCCACTAGAGACATGGTTACCTCAAGCTGTAAAGGAAACCAAGACATCTGGTCATGAGTCTAAAAATTGGGGGTTCTGTTACTATGGAAAAAGGAAAGTGCAATGGTAATCTCCTAAATCCCAGTTCTCAGTAAGTCATTAATTTAATCAGTACATGTTGGTCTAGCCTTCTTTGTAGCAACATTTGTATAAATTGCCATTACGCAAAGTAGAAGATGTGGCTACCTACAATTTTAAGTTAGTAATAAAAGAATCTAGCTTCCTTCCTTGATTCTGATAAATCTTGAACTGCTCTTCTGAAGGGTGATGTAATATTTGAGTTCTCATTACAAGTGAGGATCCGATATAACTGGATTCAAATCCTAGCTCTTCCGCTTAGTACCTGTGTGTCTTGGAGCAGATTACTTACACTTTCAGAACTGCAGTTTCATTTTCCTGTTATGGTCATAGCACCCATACCTAACAATTTTGTTAGGGATGGGTATCAGTAGAGATGTTAAATACCTGGAATACAGATATAGTTGGTAGAATAAATCAGAACTTTTGTTCCATTCTCTTTTGTTCCCTGCTTTTTTGTGCTCTGACCATTTCTCCACTCCCAGTCTCCCAAGACATCTTCTCTTCTAGGTTTGGATGTTTTCCGACA
Organism: Enhydra lutris kenyoni; assembly: GCF_002288905.1. Taxonomy (NCBI): domain Eukaryota; kingdom Metazoa; phylum Chordata; class Mammalia; order Carnivora; family Mustelidae; genus Enhydra; species Enhydra lutris. The sequence goes on along the minus strand of NW_019154124.1, from coordinate 16,766,668 downwards.
AGTTCACCTAAAAGGGTAGCCCCAGAATATTCAGGGTACATTGTTTACTGCAGGAATGGCCATGCTGTCATTGTAAGCAGAAAATGACTCAGCCAAGAGCACATTCCATAGACTGACGCTCACCCAGAAACATGCAGAACACACACAGCTATACCTAAGACTTCCATAAATATAAATGCTAATGTGCACAGGGTTAAGCATTTATCTTTTTACAAGACTTGGTCATCATGGCTGAATCAAATTTCCTGGATGAGCTGAAGCAAATGTGGTCCCTAAAGTAGTACCCTGGTGGAGACTTAAGGAATTCTAGATTGACCAAGGACAGTGCCATAGACTGAATATTTGTGTTCCCCAACATTCATGTTAAATCCAATATATTTGGATTTATTTACACCTTTATTAACACCTTTGAGAGGTGCTACATCACGAGGGTGCTTAGGTAGAGCTCTCATAATTTATTAAAAAAAAAAAAAAAAAGACTTCAGAGGGCTCCCTTCCCTGCCCTGCCATATGAGGTTGTAGGGCCCTCACCAGACCTTGAATCTACTGGTGTCTTGATCTTGAACTTCCCAGCCTCCAGAACTATGAGAATTAAATGTGTGTTATTTATAAGCCACACAGTTGATGGGATTCTGCTACAGCATCCGAAGCTGATTAAGACAACCAGGCTCCTACCCAGCCTGTTTCCCGTGTTCTCTCCTCATCCTTGCCTTTGCTAACAACAGACCATTTTGTTTCCTTGGTCATGAGGCTCATTCCAGGTAATTTATTTTAATACTTACTGTTTTTGTTTCCTAGGGCTGCCATAACAAAGTGCTATAAATTGGGTAGCTTAAACAATAGGCATTTATTTTCTCACACTTCTGGCGTCGAGAAGTCTAATATCAAGCTATCAGCAGGACCCTCTGACACTGGAAAGTTATTCCTTGCTGTTGCCTGGTTTCTGATGGTGGCTGGTGGCCGCAACACTCCAGTCTCTGCTTTTTTTGTCTCATGGTGTTCTCCCTCTGTGTCTCTGAACTTTTCCTCTTAAGAGGATTAGGTGCCAGCCTAAAGATCTCATTTTCACTTGGCTGCATCTGCAAAAACCCTGTTTTCAAATGTGGTCACATTCACAAGTACTAAGAGCTAGGACTTTAACCTATCTTTTTGGGGAACACAATTCAATCTAACACTTAATGTAGAATTTTAAGAAATTAAGAATAAATTAGAACAGATTCAAATTAACCCTGTGCAATTTTCACTGACTTCTAGTTGCTTTTGATAGTCTTGTTTAGCGGAAAAGAATGGGCCGGAATCACGTGCTGTCAGCAGTGAGTAGTTGAAGGTGAGCTTTGGAAGTGAGTCTTGAAAGTGAATATTGCGATTACCAGGTAGATCCCAAAAAGTGGAAGGTTTTCCTTCTGCTTATGGGTGGAGCTGGGATGTTCAAGGAAGAGATGGCCGAGTACTTAAATTGGTGGTCAAAGTCAGGAGCTGGGTTGTTTTAAGCTTGTGTGTGTGCACACGTGCACATATGTCCATGTGCATAACTTTGTGCGTGACTATGTGCATGTGAATGACTGTGACTCTGTGAAAGTTCATGTATGTGAGTGAATGTGTACATGTGGGGTGAATGAGTGTGTGTGTGTGTGTGTGTGTGTGTGTGTGTGTGAAATTTCTAGAAGGCAGTAATGGGAACCCTGGGATGTTAACAGCAGTTAGGTGGGTGGGAGAAAGGACAATCACAGGGGCAGAGCATCTAACTATAGGAAGTTAGAATGTGACTTTCTAATGAAAGGGAACACAGAAGATTATGTAAAATTAGAAACCTGAAAGTCTGTGCCAGGTCTATATCCAGTTGCCTTATGTTTCTCTTCCTCCATTATTTAGGATGAATGGCTATAGGCCAGATCCAATTGTAGTTTTTGCCTCTGATTTTTTTTTTTTTTAATGAGAAACAAACACTAGTATTTTTTATTCTGTCATATTTAGAAAACTATATCCCTTCCTCCTTCTTTCTTGATTCTACTCTAATATAAGAACCACCAGATTGAGATCAGTCTTGCCAAGAAAGTTTTATTATAAAGATGAAAATGCACAGAGAAAAGTTTTAGTCTGAAAATACAAGGTAGTTAGATAGCTTAAAAAAAGGGAATAAAGAAAGAAAAGAAAATCTAAATTTTAATGCATGAGCACATTTTGCTCTAATTATTTTATTTGCCATTAGCAGTAAGGCTCAATAACTCTTAAGCTGTAGACCAACCAAAAACCTATTTGGGAACTTAGTGCCAATGAATGAGCCATTATCTCTACCTATCCCACTTACTCTCACTTTACTTTCTAACCTCTTTGATGTCACACTCAAAGAGTTTGACTATAATGAAATAATGCAGAAGAACAAGACAGAATGGAAAGTGAAACTAGCTTTGAAACTATTTTTCCTGGGAAAAAAAATGAAAGAATTCCCAAGAACAAGATACACCAACGGGAAATGAATATCCTGTAACTTTTTCTATAAAATAAATATGAATCAGAATATGGTGCCCTCCACATGGAAGACACTAAATAAGAACTTGTTTATGATGATGGTGGTGGGCGTGGTGATTTGAGATCTGGAATAACTTGAACCAAAAAGAATATTCATGTGGCAGATTGGGTTTCTCAAAGATGGCCATAATAAGATGGCCTCAATTAGATAGCCATCTCTTCCCACAATATGTTCTTACAATGTAACTCTGACATACCTATATTATTATGTCAAGGTATGACCTTGATGTACATTGGTATATGTTTCCTCCTTCTCATCCTGGGCAGACCTTTGTAACTACTGTGCCCAATAGAATGTGACAGCCATGGTGCTGGATGACTTCCAAAGCTAGGACACAATATATAATAGGGGTTCTATTTGGTGTTCTCACTCTCTCTGATTGTCCTTGAAGCCTAGCCACCACTTTCTGAGAAGTACAGCCTACATGGAGAAGCTGTGTGTGGGTGTTCCAGCTGACAGTACTAACTAGGCCCCCACTTGATAGCCAGCATCACTGCCAGACCATGGTTGAAGGAGCCTTCAGATGATCCCAACCTCCAGCCTGCAAGCCTTCCAGCTGAGGCTCCAGATCCAGTGACTTGTCTGAATTTCTGACCCACGGAAATGGGAAAGATAATAAAGAATTACTGTTTTAAATCACTATTTCTGGGGAGTAATTTGTAATGCAGCAGTAGTATGCCTCCCTAGAGAATTCATGGGTACTACCAGATCACCCACACAGGGAGCTGGCCGATTCTGCTTTTTGTGGCATTATCTTGCTTGAATGGTACAAGCGCTTTCTCTCTGTCCTGGGGGTTACTTCTTGACCTAAGTTCCCGTCATTGCTAGCCTCAGCCACTGGGCTGTCATAGGCTTGTCAAATTGAGGCCTCAAAGTTATGGTTAGGGTTTCATAGTCCACTATTGAAATTTTTATTTTATACTCACATAATATACTTGTTTTGAATTTTGGCCTATGCTGTATGGATTAATGCTTCCAACCTTTAATGTGCATACAGATCACCTAGGGATCTTATTAAAATGTAAGTTCTGATTCAGTTTCAAGGTCTTGCTGCTAGGACTGATCTATGAACCACACTTTGAATCAAGAGTGTAGAAGGTTGTATGGACAAAACAAACTTTTGTATGATTGATCCCCAAGGAAAGAAACCAGGGATAGTATTGTCATTGATCATCTGTGTGGTAAGTCTCTACCTAGGTGTTCGCTATACATCAGCTTTAGTCCTCATAACACTAGCAAGGTGTAAATATTATCTCCACATTGACTATGTAGAAGCTAAGGTTCATAGAGGTTAGGTAAGCAAACAGAGCCAGAACTCAACCAAAACTTTATCTTTGTCTTTGTGTGGTCCATCTTTCATGCTTTCTAAGCCTATGATTAGTTTGCTGGTTATCATATTATTTTGGATAAAGAGGTACTTTTTGTAATGGGTCTGTGCAATAGAACTTTCTGCAGTGACAAAACTGTTCTATATCAGTTCTGTCAAATATGATAACCGCATGTGGCTATGGAGAATTGAAATGTGGCTAGTATAACTGAAAAATAAATTTTCATTAAATTTGATTTTAATTAAAAATTTAAATGTATATAGCTATTGGCCAAGAAAAGTGACTAATTGCTGTTGGCTACTGTATAGGACAGCACAACTTTATAGAAAGGGTCCTAGGGTCATTGACTTTGAAAGGTGACTTGGACTTGCACTGTAGGTATATGTGCCATGACCATCCTTGCATGTGAGACATTGTGAGCATTTAATACAGTGCACATAATTTTCATCCCTAATCTTTACTTTCATCTTCTTCCCTTTCCTAAATCACATTGCATCAGACAACTTCTTCCTTTTGGACTCAGATCATTTAAACAGAAGTTTTAAACATGGTACAAATACTGGAGGCTACAAAGAGGAGGAAATGCCACTTCAGGAAGGGGGGAGGGATTTGATGCGGGAGTCCCTGAGAGACTGGAATAGCAAGTGGAAACCACTGTTTCATTCTTTGAAGATTTGGGAAAAGAATGGAAAAGATGTGTTCAGATTCTTTATTATTTTCCTGGGACTTACACCAATTAAAATGCTGTCAGGTATGAGGAAAAGAAACCTTGATTCAGATTGCTCTAAACAAAGAAGAAGTGTATTATTTCACATAATTGGAAGTCCAAGGAAGAGTAGACTTCAGAGTCTGTTGACACAATTGCTCCACAGTGTCTTAAAAGAACTGTTCTCACCATCGCTCTTCCCTTTCAACTTTAATGCTGGCTTCCTCATCTTGCAGGCAGTGAGGTGGCCTCAGCAGTTCTGGGCACTATATCCAGGCATGGCAATCTACAGAGGAAGGGGGAAACACTTTCTTCCTGTCGCTCACTCTTGGAAGATTGAAAAGTTTCCCCAGAAGTGCTCAGATTTCCCCCTCATGTTTCTTTGGCTAGAATTTGGTCCCATAACCACTTCTGAAATTTTCCTAATACCAATCAGGTCCACTTCTGGGGCTGGGAGTGAGATCAGCTTTTTCTAAATACATGGATTCCTAAAAAAAAAATTGGGTTTCTATTAGAAGGAAAGAAAGGGGAGGCAATCCCATTGTCCACTACAAGACAGCTATTGAAGCATCTAGTTTGGTAAAGGCAAACCAGAGAGTATCAGACAGGGTCAGTGGCCTGTTTCTCTGATGATGACCATGGGTGGCTCCACATTTGTCTCAATGCCACATCTACAGCATTTTTGGACTGAAAGCATCTATGGAGTCTAGGCTCATAGACCTATTCTGGGGACTCCTGATTCCCTGTGGCCTAGGCAGGACACACAGGGACCCAGGATTCCTACATGCCCTAGTGAAGGCCAAAGAGGGGCCAGAGAGGTATTGAGAGGTCCTATGGCCCAGCAGAGGCCCAAGGAATATCAACAGCAAGTGTAATGTACCTGACACAGAGTTCAAAACGGGCTTTCATTTTCACACATAGAACTCTTATCTCTAAGAATATTTCTAAGTTGTGAGTCTCACCCTACCATCCTGGAGCTGATATGTGCCAGTCGCTAAGATAACTCCGTGGTGTCAGGGGACTGCTTTTGCCTATGCCTGGCTTCTTGATTCTTGTTCCATTCAGAGAACACCCCCATCTGGCTCAACTTGTGCCTTTAGGGAGTCATCCCCAGACCTCTCTGTGTGGAAGCAGAGGCTTGGGAACAATATGATTTGGGTATCTTTTTCTCCACTTAAAAACCTAGAAAATGTTTAGTGAAATACTGTCAAATATTTTCCACTTAAAGAAATCATTTCCTTGAGTCACATTCTCTGATTTTACTATTCTTCAAATTCAGTTGGATTATTCTAGAGCTCTCAGAGTAAGACATCCTAGAAGGCTAACACCGGCCCTAGGTGGCATTCACAACTTTACCTTTTGCAACAAGAAAGGAACCTAGCCTTGAGCCAATCTTACTGCTGTGCCTATGAAATCTTTCCTGTCTTGTGCACTGGAAGTCCCCAGAGCTAAACCTCTCTACAGCCTTTCCTGAATTGCTGCATGGCTTCCTTAGGCTTCCTTAGGTTTCCTTCCTTCCTTGCTCCTTAAGAATTCTGTTTGTGGAGTTTTATTATTATTATTATTATTATTGAATATTCATATCCTATCCCGAATTCCTCCCTAGCTTCCTGAAATCAGCATTTGGTTTATGCTCTCACATTCCATGCCATTGTACCCATGTATCTCTGCCAAATGTATCTCTCTACCTGACAGATCCTGTTGGCTGAGGATATTGTCGTACCACTCCCTGTGTGTCCTTCCCATTTCCATGGTTCTACATTCCTTTGTAACACAATGGACCATTGGGTTTAGAAAAGCCTTAACTGAGCCCTGATGGATGACCCAACTGTATTTCCAAAGGTGATCCCACTCCCTAGAACCAAAAGGCTGTATCAGAATTGCCTGTGGAGTTTTTGGGAAATGGCATCTTCCTAGGTCCATGTACTACTGAATAAAACACCTGGGATAGGGGTCGGGGAAGGGGACAGGAGAGTGAGTCTATTTTTGAAATACATTCCCAGGTGATACTGTAGACCTAAGCATGGGAATTGCTAGTTTGGTGCCTCCTTAGTTTTCATGTGGCTCTCTGATTTCCATGTTGGAATCACTCTTACAGTGGTGGTAAATTAGGAACTGAGGCCTCTTTTAGACTCAGGGCAACACAGTGCCTTCAGGATAATAGGGGTGAGAGAGTAAATTCACCTATAAGCCAGACCATGAGCAGCCACTCACAGGGGTCAGCAATAAGGGTACAGATATTTTGTTTGTTTGTTTGTTTGAGGGATAGGTGTTCAGGAATTTGGGTTAATGATAATACCTAGAATTTTGTCATGGTTTGAACAGTTCTTAGGTAATGTTAACTCAGTTATCACTGTCAACAAACGTTCATTGAATGTCAACCATGTATAGGATACTGGGGCTTGGTGTTGGAGACTAAAAAAAATAATTAAACACCTTCACCTAGAGTTGGAAAAGAACACAGAGGCTTCAGAAGATGTGCTGAAATCTATGTTGCAAGGAAAATTGGAATCTACTTGTTTCAAGTCTATTTTCCTCTTAACTCACTCATTTAAGGATTCCTAGGGGTTGTGATATACCAGGTGCTGTGCTAAGCCAAGGGTGATGTAGAGTGGTAAGGGTATAGAGATAAGAAGAAATGGTCCCAGTGCAACAGGGAGCAGTACAATTTTCACACAGTGTAGTCAGAGCTAAACACTAACCTTTGTAGGAGCCCAGAGAAGCAGCTCTTTTAATGTGGTGTTTAGAGCACTGGTTGCTTACATCTGCCTAAGAATGAACTATGTACCTGGGAGTGCACCAGGCATTTGAAATTATCTAGGCTCTCTCCACTGATGTAGCTGGACCCTTTGCCTTCACCACCGCTCAGCATCTGTACATCCTTACAATGGCTAAAACAGCAATGGCCTACAAGGAAAAAAATGAAGGAGCTGCCATGCTGTCCCTGATCTGCTCTTGCTTTTAACCCAAACCTTGCAACATCAACATCTATACTTATGATGATATGGAAGTGAAGCAAATCAACAAATGTGCCTCTGGCCAGGCTTATTTGCTGATCCTGAAGCCACCATCTCCCATCTTAGAATTCCCACGAACTTTAGCTTCTCCAGAGAAGAAGGACCTGTCTCTGGAGGAGACCCAGAAAAAACTGGAGGCTGCAGAGGAAAGAAGTAAGTCTCAGGAAGCCCAGGTGCTGAAACAATTGGCAGAGAAGAGGGAACATGAGCGATAAGTCCTTCAGAAGGCTTTGGAGGAGAACAACAACTTCAGCAAAATGGTGGAGGAAAAGCTGATCCTGAAAATGGAACAAATTAAAGAAAACCATGAGGCTAAGAAAAAAAAAAGAAATTTTCTCATCTAATATAATTTATCATTTTCTGGGATCCTTTTAGGTAAATATTCTTACCCCTATTTTACAATCACATAGATTCTCCCTGAATGGTGACTGAAGCTTCTTTGACAGGACATAAAATACTATCTCTGTAACATTCCCAGTATTCATTTGAATATACTGATTTGCGTAAGAGGGTCCCGAGGCTTAAGAAGGACTTGAACTCTTAGGTGGGAACAGTGGGAAAACCTTTGGGAGAAAAGTCCTAAAGGGGTAGAGGTAGCCTATTGAGTTGATCCAATTAAAGATTTGTTCAAGGTTTAAGGTTTGGAGACTTCTGGATAAAGTGTGCCCTGTATTTCCAATCCATCAGTATCTGGGGAAGAAGAGCTACCAAACTTTGGAATCCAGTCAGTATCGTTGCTTCATTTTGGGAAATCCTTGACTGACCAAAACATGTTTGATGGGAACTTCTTCTCTTGCTCCAAAAAGAACTTTTAAAACATGGTAGTGATGGTGCCCAAAGGCTTGAGCAAGGAGGATCAAAATGGTGACGGGGATGGTGGTAGATTTTCTTCCTAACTGGCAGCCAATCTGCTCCACCCGGCAAGGAAAGTCAGTTACCTTTAGGTGACTGAGATGACTGTGGCATTAACAATGAGAACAAAATTCCAATCTCCACATGCACTGCATGCATTAGCTTGGTCTGGATTTAGAGTCCGTGTTCAATAGTCTTCCTTAGCAGTTCCTAAAAATACTTGGGGTGATGGGATCTATTTGAAAAATAAAATAAAATAAAATAAAATAAAACAAACATGAAACCAGAACTGAATTTGCCTTTAAACTGGCTGGAGGAGGGACAGGGTGGTCAAGCTAGTGAGAGTCAGGGATAGGTAAGTGCCTAGATTTTTTAATCCTAGTGTAATGGAGCTCTTTGAGCTGCCTACAGATGAGAAAACTGAAGATTATTCATTGCTCATGGTCATGGAACCAGGACACAGCAGAGCCAGGATTCAAACCCAGACTCTTTGGACTACAGATCTATTCCTTTTGTGAGGTGACCTTTGAAAAGAGGGTTTGTAAATTGAAAGGGAGCCTTTAGGTCATTCCAGAGATGGTTGCAGCCAACTATGCAAAGACGTAAGTTTGAAAGAACAGGGTGTTTGGGAGCTTAGGCCACATAATTTGTAATTCAGCGAGACTGAGGTAGCCTTCATAGAGGAAGTGATAATAGGTGAGCCCGAAAAGACACATTGGGGTGGATTGTGCAGACTCTGTGTGCCTTGCTAAGGAGCAACACCTATACCTCTCATAACCCAGCCTTCTGCTTTTTGATAAACACAAAAATCTAATTTCCTCTTTTATAGTTACTTGAAATATCAACTACAGTCAATATGTTGACCAAAAAAATCACAGCAATGGAAATTTTTGCAATGCAAATTTCCAAATGACTATGTTTTTGAGTTCATATAGTATTTTCTATCTCTGTTGCCCTGGAGGTAGACCTTTAGAGTTAGGGAGATCAGGATGAAGCCATTACAACTCTACAAAAGCAGTGCAGAAGGAGAAGGAACAGATTCAAGAACCCTTTCAGAGAAAGAACTGAGAAGAGCTCTCCCAGGAGAGAACTATTGGATTTTTAAGTTGCCTTAATTATTGAGGACTTCTGCTTTGAACATGAAGCTGCTATATTCCAACTCTGCATAGACATTTGAATTTGATTCTAAGTTCAGGAATGACTCAAAGAAGAGAATTCTAAACTCTGCTTTTCACAACATCAATATAAATAGGTGTTTTATGTCAAAATGAAAGAGTCTGTGACTTCAGTGATTTCTCCTTCAGAGCAAACATTTACTTTGCCTCATCCATATCACTTATTATAATAACTGCCAATGATTGTTGCAGGAACTGTAGGAATTGCCTTGCATGTAGCCTCTCATCAAATCTCAGAGTCATGCCATGGGTTAGTTATTATTATCCTCATTCTATAGAGAAGGGGCCGGGGGCTCAGAAACAAGGCCGTAGAGCTGGTTTAAGTGGTGGAGTTGGAATTGGAACTCAGGCCTGTTTCATGTCAGAGTCATTCTGAGTGTATGTGTGTGGACCTGATACAGAGAGAGCTCAGGGGCTTATACTGTGAGCTGGGGCACGATGATATCCTCACTTACTCAGAAGAGATAAGGGCAATGCTGAACAGCAAATGCCTCCTGGCGTTGGGTTGCATCATGCCTGTAAGGACACCTTTATTTTGTGCCAGAGGAGGCCCCTATAGTCCTTTGACTTGAAATAGAGAAGGCAAAACTCAGTCCTCACTCTCTGAAGCTGAAGTCCCCAGTACTGCCCAGCTCATATCCAGATGGAATATAGAATGGGTCCAGGTGCACATGGGGCCAGGAGTCTCAGAGATGAGGAGAGTGACTCATCTGACATCTCTGGCTCAGGGGTCCTAGCTCTTAAATGACCTTGACACTTCCTTACATGGGTTATATTAAATCCCTTGTACTTAATTTTTTGCCCTTTTATTTTTTAAAGTTATTATTTAAATAATTCTGAAAAAGGTGAACATGTTTTTGTTTTAAGAATTCAGACATCATAAAATCCTGGAGCAGCTTTTAAACGTTTAACAACAGGCTGCAACTGTGAAAGAAACAAGTTATAAATGGCATTTAAACACAAACTGAATTCTTTTCTCCCAAATGCTAAGGACTTCTGTCTACTAACCACAGGGTACAGTTCACCTTATCATCTATGGAAGCCTTTTTACTTGTCATGGATTCTGGGGGAAGAAAATACAGCATGTGTTCTTATCTAATGTAGTTGTTTTAAACTTAATAAATGGCCTTCTAAAAGTCACTTTTGGATTATTTCTCATAGGCCTACAACTTAATTTACTAAGGTTTTAAAGTGCACAAAGATAGTACAAAGGCCCTTGGCTACTGTCAAACTCTATTCTTCATATATTTGGCACCTAAGTCTAGGTCAGACAAGTCCCAGCTGTAAGTGGATAATGGCCAACCTCGGCATTGTAATATATATGGCCCTAGAAATAAGGAAGAAAACCGCCATCTCAGAAAGGGTTGAAATTTGTTACCGCTTAACTGGCAAAAGCTGAATAGAGTAATGGTAGAACAATGAATCCACATTTCTTTGGAAGAAGAAACCAAGTAAGAATGGAACAATCTATAAATGTGGGAGGAGAGTAGGTAGTGAGTCTCCCAAGGTTAACCTCAATGCCAGTACTTGTTTTCCCAAGTTGGAAAAAAACAAAGTTCTGCACCACCCAAAATGAAGTCAGACCAAGCCCATCATGTTTTAAATATGTGGTGATGCTTTCTTTAGAAAGGGCCCCTGAAGAAGACATAAGAAAGAACAGTTCTGCCCGCCGGCCTGGTCGAACGCGGGCTTTGACAACTCCTGTGGGCTTTTATGTGGCTATTTACTCTGAATAAATAATGGAACCACATTCTCACACAAGGACTGCTAATTCTGCAGCCTCCTGAGATCCAGAAGTTACCACAAAACCAAACTGTGTACTTACATGTGCAAGGGGGTCTGGAACTCCAACAAGAAGCTTGCATCCCTCTCAGGCTGGCTAACATCACGAGTCTGTGTCCCATTTGCGTTTAAAGTGTTCTGTTGTTTGTTGGCTGGTTGGTTTGTTGGTTGTGTCTTCCACAGTTACATTGGAAGGTGGTGATGGGGGAATGGAGTATGCAGGTAGATTTGTAGGAAAAAGGGTGATGGCGACCTCTGTCTTTCACATGAAACTATTTGCACCATTGAGTTTCCAAAGAGACATCTTGTCAATGATGAGGGGATGAGGGAATTGGCAATTGACTTTTCCTTCTCACTGGGTAATGCTATGGGAATAAGTGCTAAATAGCCAAAGGAAAGGGCCAACTACTCTACTCCTCAAGTAGGACTGTAAAATTTCTCACCTTGTGGCCACCTGAGGCATTGAGGTGGTTCACTGTCATGACGGAGGGAAGTGAAATTAAATGCATATCCCTCTTTTGCTGACCTCTCAAGACTGCATTTATGTCTCACTGCCATACTCCCCAGGCCCACAGGGAGCCCTCTCTCACAACTAAACCCTTTGGGAATTGAACTCCAGGCCAATGAGAATTAATGGAAGAAAAGATTAGAAAGGAAGAAAAACAAGTGGGTCTTCACTTTAACAGTGGTCAGTCTTCCACTTGAGACTAGAGACTGTGGTTACTATAGAGAATGCATACAATTTCATTCATCAAATTAGGTGCACATTTTTACTTTGACCTATTTGTAACCTTTCAAGTGATTCTTTTTGCTTACATGCTATGGAACAGAAAATATTTTAAAGTTTCTTTATTTGTGATGGTTGTCTGCAGACCCACAAATACGAAAAAGGTGGACTAGTAGTTTCCTAAGTACCTGCCTGCTGATGACTTCTCACCTTCATTGTAGCTCTGCGAGGGAGGTCCTGGGTCTTTCTCATTGTTGTATACCCAGGGCTTTGTTCATGGGAGGCCCTCAACAGATAGCAAATGAATGAATGAGCAACAAAGACAAAGAGTTCGGAATTGAGTGCTATGGTAACAAATGCACTAAATAAGTATAATTACCACGTGCATCTGTGATAGTGACATTAGGATGAAAAATACTTTTTACTGTTTACATGAAGATTCAGTTTTAGGAATGTGATGACAAGAAGGATAAGGGTCAGAGTATTCGGTGAAGCTGCTACATCCAAGGACTGGCACACAACAGTAATAAGTAGTCAGTGCCAAGGTTAATTTTTAAAGCCTCTAACCAGTCATTTAAACCAGGAGAGTTTAAAAAAAAAAAGGGAGCTAAAAAAAGAGTTAAAAAAAGTTAAAAAGTATCAGCTTGACTTTTGTACCATTTCTTTATGACTCATCCGCTTTCTTTAAGTAAATCAGTCCTTTAAGGGTGTGACACTGACCTTTTAAAGCCACTAAATTGGCAAGATTTGTCCCTTCCCCAGACTAATCATTTATTCTTTCATTCATTACATATTTTTAAATGCCTATTATAGATCACTGTGGTAGCACTTCAGAATAAAAAAAAGATTGTACACATGGTTCTTAACTTTCATAACTTACAATCTGTCTTAGTGTGTTCAGGCTACTATAGCAAAATACCATAGACTGGGTAGCTTGTTAACAATAGAAATTTATGTCTTACAGTTTTGGAGGGTGAAAATCCTAGACTAGGGTGCCAGTACAGTCAGGTGAGAGCCCTCTTCTGGGTTTCAGATTGCTGACTTTTCATTGTGTCCTCACATGATGGAAGGGACCAGGGAGTACCCTAGAGATGTCTCTGTAAGGGTGCTCATTCCATTGGTGAGAACGTGGGTGTCGATCTTATGACCTTCCAAAGACCCCACCTCCTAATACCATCACCTTGGGGGTTAGGTTTTAACATTTGAATTTGGGGGGTACACATACATATCATAGTATAACCTGATAGGAGAGAAAGGATACTATAAGCCCATGAAAAACTAAGGTGATCCCCAGTGGAAATGGCAATACTTAAAAATATGTTGGAAGTCTGAAGGAAAGAGTCTACCCAGAACTTACCCTTCTTTTAGGAACCATCATTTCCCCATCCTGATCCACAGGATTACTACATAAGCCATGTTCCCATACTATGAACCCACTTGCCTAGCCGAAGTTGAATGGACCAAGGGTGGCACCTGACAATACTGGACCAGTCAGATCCTAGGGATTTGGAATTGGGTGTAAGATGCCAGTTTTGTTTGGTTATCTGCCTTTGTAAAAGAGATGTAAACATTGGTAGTGGCTATTTTCCATCATGACAAAGAAAGAAAGTCGGTTGCAGTGTGGAAAAAGAATGAAATAAACATGAGGAGAGAAGCAATGATAAGGGAAGGTGAAAGGGACTCTGGTTCCCTCAGTTGCTCCAGTCCTTATTTGGAGATTCATTTTCCCCCTGTGTTGCCATCCATGAGACATCTCTGTATCCATTTAAGGGTGCATTTCTACTAGCTCCTGCAGAAAACAGTTTCATCTTTAACAAGGTGCTTGGTTAATCTGATGTCTGGCTGGCTTGTATCTTTGGAAATCCAGGGAATTCCTGGTCTAAATTGAGGACACTTTCCTAATCCCGCCCCCTGCCCCTTCCTCCTGCCATGTGTGTCCACTAGCACCTCTCATTTCATGCCATCTCAGAGGTTGGGTTCTTCATATTTCCATGGGTCTGTTGCTACCCTTTCTTTCAGCCTCCAAAGTCGATGACAAGTGCTTCAAATATTTCATCTTATTTAATCCTTACAGTAACCCTTTTTGAGGTAAATACTATTAACTCCATTTTGCAGATTACTCTGATACACAAAGAAATTGACCAATTTACCCACCATCACATAACTGATACGTGACAGAGCCATGATGTGGACAGAAGCAACATGACTTCTGAGCACATGCTCCCAGCACTAAGCTTCTCTGCTTTTTGCTGTTACAGCAGAGGGAGCATTCATAGAATGATCTTTTCTTCAGTGCTTTTAAACTGTTAGGATGGTTCTATTCCTCTCATTCTATCAGTGTCATAAAACATAAACCTCATTGCAAACACAAGTTTGGTGCTTACTAATCCCTCTCCTCTTACCAGGCACACTGGCAGTCTAAATTCCCTATTCTCACTTGAAGTTAAGTTGGAGACAGTGCTGCATACTGGCCAATGGCATGGGGCAAAAGATGACATATGTTCCTTCCAAGCCTAGATATAAATTTCTCTAGACAGTTTTCTTTGCTCTTTTTTTCCTCGTTTGATATGTTTAATGAGTCCATTTCCTATGGATGACAGTGGTACAAGCTACGAGGAGACAAGATCTTTGAGTCGTTCCATGGAGGTGAACTATCTAGGAGAACCATCCAACCCTCACAGACTGACATGAGCAGGAAATAAATGGTTGTGGTGCTGAACTACTACAGTTTAGAGTGGCTTGTTACTGAAGCTGCCAGCTTTCCCTTATTGACCCACCTCCTGAATTCCAAAAATTAGGTGAGCATGCTGATAGCCAATGAGGTAGGCACTTGGGTAGACATATCAAGATTGTTTTATTAGAAGCTTCATCCTTTAAGAAATCTGATTTGTGGTATTAATGAAAGAAAGTATTGATAATATTATCAAAAAGCACTCAGCCCAGTACTTCTGTGCTTGTTAGGAGGACAGTGCCTTGGGAGTCTTTGCCAAACTGATGGAGTCAATCTTTCTGTGGCTCCTCGGAACATTCTCTGGGTGGTGGGATCAGTTCCTTGCTTATGCAGGGACAGGGACTTCAGTCAGAATCAGGGAGTTATATTTTGTATGGGATGCTCAGGGGCTCAGGTCCAACTTAGAGAGAGGCTGCGTTTAGTTGCTTTTTGACAGCAGTGCTGCAGGATGGAAGGATTTGTTGTTGTTGTTGTTTTCAACTAACATACAGTGTGACCATTCAGTCTCCTTGAACCCATCCCTGTAAGGACTTTCTCCATTCCTTCCTATCAGAAAAGGGAGTCAGTGTTGTCCACATGGAAACTTCTGGCTTGGGTGAGTAAAGGAAGATGTGACCAAGTGGAGTTGATTAAGAATGAACTGTTGTTGTTTGCATGTCACCTATTGGAGATACAGAATCAAAACTGTTGCCTTTTGTTAGGAAGTCCACATTGGAAGCTGACAGAGTCTATTGGGGAAGTAGTTGAAAATGTGTTAAGAGTTGCTAAGTTTAACGTTAATCTTATCATTTAGTCAGAGGTCAAGGTTTTATTTCAAATTAAATTTATCGTGAAATTGGGAAAATGGGCTTGCCACATTTCAATGATCTCCACGATCCCTGTACGGTTTCATCATCTTGCCAGTGAACCTTCTGACTTTGCCAGTGCACATGGCTCTCTGCGGGACCACAGAAAGGTAAAGAGAAACAAAAGGGCTAAAAATCTATGCTTTTGTTCTATTCTTACAGTTCAAATTAAATGACTTAAGAATATCCACCATTTCTTCAAAATACACTGGGCCGCCAAGAGATGGCTACATTAAGATTCAAGGACATGAGCTTTGGAGTTGTCATGCTTAACATAATCTGTGGCTGTTGTTTTTCTATATTATTATTTATTCAACTAATAATTCCTGAGTGCCTCGATGTTCTGTGCACTGAGTGCAGTGGAACTGCTACCTACCGTCTGGTGGGATATGTATTTACAATTTGTTGCCACCTCTGCTAGAGCATAACCAATTTTAATACACTAGGAAATGGAATTCAGAGTCTGGCACATAGTGGGTGTTCAGAATGCTTGTTGAATGGACACATGAGCCCATTAGGGTATCTGAGAAATTCTACGTGAGCAGCCATGTAACATCACCTCTGCTTTACCTCAATCTGCGACCCTGTGAAAAAGATTGGCTTTCCTACTTCAAAAAAGGATAACATTTGTTTCTATAGTGTATTTGTACAACAAACATTTATTGAGTGGCTATTTTGTGGTGGGCACGGCGCTGGGCAAGGAGACACCGAGGCTCTGACCTCTCCTTCCAGCAGCAGCATACTGGTTGACCTACCCTTTATTGACTTGGCAAGTTAGGTAATTCTTAGTTAAGCACTGCTGCCTTTGAAAATGTCTCCTTTCTTTGACCCTCAAATTATGCCAGGAGAGGAGAGAGGGAGGCAGTTGATCGGTATGAATGTCAGGGCCATAATAAACCTTGATTTACTTAAGAGTACGTGGAATGAAACCAATAGAGTGTTAACCAACATTTTCTCTGAAACGAGGTTAGGAAGGATTTGCTTAGGGGAGGGCACCGTTAGAAAGAGAAGAGCCATTAATCACTGTCCTGAAATAATCCAAGTTGAATATCTTATTGTTTAATTATTTTTAATCTTTTGGATATACAGAGCCGCCCCAGGGTGTTTTCTTTTCTCTGTCCCTCCTACAGAGCAGGCTGCTCTGGGAGTTGAAGTCCTCCTGTGTATTCCTTGAACTGGATCCAAATTCATTACAGATAGACTGTGTCTTGGACAGAGATGACGAAGCTGGTGAAGAGGAGGGGGCAAGAGGGTGAGCAAGCAAGCCATGGTAGTAGCTAGGGCTAGCTGTACAAGTTGAAAGGTGATCTTTGACCTTCTCATGACTCATAAAGCACTTTATGCCTCCCACCCCTTGGTCAAGAATTTTCAAGCTCAACAAAAGGGCTTTTAGCTCAAATGCCACTTTAACCTAACTTTACAAGGATGACTTATTTTAGTTTCTGTGTTGACCAAGTAAATTTCTTCACTTTGACTACCTAATAGCCCACCACCTTGGTTGATCCCATGTCTGTTTGTCAGGTCATGCACTTTGTCCAGGCATGGAATAAGGTGGGTGAGGTTTTACTTCTCAGTTGTGGGAAATGGATCACCAGATGTCTGATTTAGGTATATGGATGGATTAGAGCTGCCAGTTTGCAAATATTTCTAGTCGAGAGTCATTCCAAGTTGTGAACCCTCACAAGTCAAGCTAAAAGAATCCCGAGAGGAGGATTTCTGGGCTCAGTACCCTAGACCCATCCCCAAGACTTTCTAATACTTTTGCAGCTTTAATCTCTGATGCTGCCCCACCGCTGATAAAGAGTACCAATTACTGCATTCACCACCATTGAAATGTCCAGTTTCCTTCTGGGAGAGAAAACTATTAGAGAATACAATGGGATTTAAATGTAGCTGAGTTAGGCAGTAAGCTATAGAGGGCCACAGGCTCTAGAAGATTTGGATTTTTCTGTTCTGTTTTATACATTTTCCTGTCTCTTTTGAACTCTTATTTCCCAAGCCAGACAATATGATTAAAGAATTACGGCCCCTCTTCTTTTAACAGGCCTAGCTAGTGCTATTGAGGTAGGTTAAAGATGGCTACAAATTCTTTAACATTCCTTCAATGACAGATGGGGTCTTCAGCTTGAATCTGGATACCCTCTGTGACTGCTTGACCAGTAGAATTCTTTGGAGGTAACACCGTGTTTCTGTGGCACTTTGTTATGTGGAAATTGATGTTTAGAATATGTTGGCTGGGAGCAAGATAAGGCATCTGAATATGGTGATACATAGGGACCTCTTACAGTTGTGGGAAAAGGATCACATTTAACAAGAATCTACTATTTTCCGGGACTTGCACCAGCTTTGTGAAACAAGGATATTCATCTATGGCTCCCATGTTTAAGAAGTTCACAGTCTAATGGAGGTGATAGATGTATGTGAACTAGCATGATTTGAACCAGGGATGGTACTGATGGGATGCAGCCTTACCAAGATGCACAGGTTACCCTGAAGAGCATGACTGAGAACCCCGTTTTAAGCAGTACTAGCTGCAAGGATGTGGAATTTGGAGTGACTCCCAGGGACTGCGCAGGGAGTCCTCTGAAAGGCCTCCATGGAAAAGGTGACAGTTCAGCAAGGTTTTAAGAGTGGGAGTTGGTTCTCCTAAATCCAGAGCTCCAGCAGCCCTTTGTGCTGTGAGAGGTATAATATGGCAAATGCTAAAATGCTTCCCTAACCAAAAATACCTTCCCTGCTAGCCCTGCCATGGTGTTTAAAACTTCTACAATATTCAGTCTTTGAATAGGCTTTGAAGGTCTGCAAAATTTTAAATATTATTTGGGAAAGGTAACACAATAGGTCATTTTTTAAATTCACTCACACATTAACACACATTTCCTTATTTTTATGTTCAAAATTATTGTTTTTCATTGACTCTCTAGGCTGGTATATTATAGATGTTAAAAATAGTTGTTCTGATTAAATAAATGTTTGGTGCTCAGAGATTATGGATACCTGAAGGCATAGATTGTTTTAGGGAGAGACACCTTGGTGAGTTGTAGGGAACCCCTCCTTTCAAAGCACGAGTTGTTTCCTGCATAAGAAATGAGCATATGCTTTTGAAAAACCAAATACCTACTTACGTTTGGAGCGTATTTAGCACTGGGGGTGGTAGTGAGGGACACACAGCAGGATTTGGCATGGTGTGTTCAAGGGGGTTCCGGTCTACTTAATCAAAAGTAACAACTAACTGAACTGCACAGGTTATGATGTATGCGTATTTCAACACGAAGTAATGGGGCAGCCATTTGCAGTCGTGTAGGAGAGCAGCAAAAAAAGTCAGCCAGAGGGGACTTTAGGTGCCAAGGAAGGCTCTTTATGAGCTTCCTATGATACAAAAGGACCCAGCCCTTCTGTGCGATATATTTAGTGTTGTTCTAGATACAAAGAATGTCCATAGATTCTGTGGAAGGATGATACATCGAACTTAGAGGAAGGTTATCTTTTGGGAAGATAATTAAGCCCAATGATTGTTTGGGTTACTGACTCCTCAGCTGTTACCTGCACCAAGTTCTCTGGGGCTGTCATAGTCAGAAGAAATTCTTTTATTTATTTTGATTATCTAACCTCTTTGCTCTGCTTGTTTCCAGAAAAGAGTTTGAAGCTCAGCAGTGTCATTGATCCCATGCCTGCGTAGCTGACAGCCTTTCTGAACTATGGGTCTGATGATAACACTTCACTGCTGAAAGTCCATAAAAAAATCCCACGTCCAGAGGCCTGGGTAGCTCAGTCAGTTGAGCCTCTGACTCTTGATTTTGGCTCAGGTCATGACCTCAGGGTTGTGGGATGGAGCCCCATGTAGGCTCAGTGCTCAGTGTGGAGTCTCCTTGGGATTCTCTCTCCCTCTGCCCGCCGCCCCAGGCCCACCCATCCTGCCCACTCGCCCTTGTTTTCATGTGTGCACATGTGCATTCGCTGTCTCTGGAAAAAAAAAAAAAAATCCCACTGCCTCTACCCAGCATGGCATTCTATAATCTGGCCCCCTCACCTTCTGGCGCTCCCATCTTGCCCTAGACTTAGGCCACACACCTTTGAAATTCCTTTCCCCACAGTCCCTCTAAGCCCACAGTGCCTTCCCCTTCCATCTAGATTGACTTCTACCCATACTAGAGCCGGCTCAGGCATCAACTCCTTAATTACACATTGGCTTTAAGCTTCCAGGAAAGAATGCATTTACTGTGCCCTTCTTCAGGTACTCATTGCACTTAAAACCAGGGGGTGTTCTCGATAGTGTTGCGTGCCCCCTCACCCCACCCCCTCTCTACCCTTCTCCTTTCTTCTATGTGCCCCAGGAAGCTGACCCATATGCACCCCATACCCCCTTAACCTTCCAGCTCCCTGTTAGCCTTGGCTAATAGGAAACACCAACAGGGGATCAGGAAGGAGGAAGAGAAGGAGGGAGTTGAGTTATTAATCCCCTGCCTCCCTACTTCTGGTTGCTATGGTTTGTCTTTGTCTTTCTGCCAAAAGCTGTAGTCCCTTTTAGGCAATGCTGCCTCTCTAGCTGCCTTCTCCTACTTCTGGTATCCTCTCCTTCTTGTGTATTTGGGCTTCCAGTGGTAGCAGAAGTTCTTAGTTGCTACTGCCATGGAGCACTGCCTTGTTCTGGTCTATTCCCTGAAACCTTGTCCATGCCATTGTGAATAGTCTAATTCAATACAAATGAGCCATCTGTATCCAGCAGGACACTCACTGATAGAGCTAGTTTTCAGGGTAAGATCAGGAGCTTTCTGTAATGTTTATAATCTGGTATTTTGGTGTCTTTCTTCCAAGATGTAATCTGAACTGTGGCTTCAAGCTGTAAAACAGGTAGACACAGCCTGCCTGTAACACCAGAAAACCTTACTCCAAGCTCCCCATTCCTGTACTTCAAATGGGGAATTTGGATGTCATGTTTATTTGCCACATCCACAGTGCAAATCTAATGAATTCAGATCAGGAAAACTCTAATAGTAGGATTTATTATTAGCCATGTGTACCCCACCCTCAATTAGCAGAGGATAAAATATTTATACAGAGGCTGGAGGCAAATATAAAGAACTAATCCTGCTCTTCCAATCCCTCCACAAGATCTGGAGGTGGCAATTCAATTCAATAATAGGTGTTTGGATTAATTATGGCAGCTGAAATTACAAAGTAGATGCTCAGTAAAGGCTCGTAAAATAAAATTTAATTGGGTGATTGCTCATACCGCAAGTACTATGCAGAGCTGAGTTGAAACCAGAATTGAATTCCTGTTTTAACCGGCTGGTTTCTGAAGGCACCCATGTCCTACCTTGCATGTTGGTGGCACAGCTGTGATCCGTCTGTGGAGTGCCCCAAGTGGGAAAGACCACCCATTAGTCTCTGAACTGCAAGCCAAGGAGGGTAACTTGCTGTAAAGTATTTATTTGCCAAATGATAATGTCAACTGCACATACACCATGGTGGCTGGAAAATTACATGTCTGAGCCAGGGACGGTTGTACATTTCAAGGTTAAGATGGGCAAGGAATCCCTCCGGCTTTCCTCCCCGATGAATGTCCAGGTCCACACAGCCAGATGCAGCTGAGCATCTAGGCAGGGGGGTCTGCAGACGCAGCCACCACAGAGAGGGAGTTTTTCATGAGTGATGCTTGCGGATCAAAGTGAAACCCCTGACTCGTGTGCCCAGGGGCGAAGATCTGAACCCCTGGCCTGAAAGAGGGCTCTGTTGAAAGAACAGTAGTCTTCCTTATGCTGAAGTTGGCCAGTGGGAGTTTTTCAATTTGCACCTGGTGTTGGGCAGGAGTTCACGAAAATCCACAAAAAGGAATGTTTCCGAGTTGAATGATCGAAGAGGAAAAAAAAAAGGTGAACCGGAGTCCTTTGGAATCATGAAAAGCACTGATTGAATTTGTGAAACAGAGACTTAAATCTTTGGCGAGAAGAAGGCTTCTCGGAGGTCTGCCCTCCATGAACGCGTGTGGTGGGGCGTCTACTGTCACCTTGGCGGCCACGAGCCTTTGGAAGGGAGCTGAGTCGCTCACAGCCACCCGGGGGAGCCAGAAGGGCTGTGCTTTTCTGACCAGGAGTCTTTTTCATCTTCTCTTTCCAGGGCAGAAAGTTTTTCCCAGCTCGCTAAATATTTAAAATTTGTACTCAGTGACAGCCCTTTCTTCACTCAGCAGAAGATTTTTGGGATTTTCTAAATGCACTTCTTCTTTCCAAAGTGTCCAGAGCCTTTTTGTAAAACACACATTTTGCCTAGAAATGTATCTTTTAGTAGTACAGAAATAATAAATGCTCATTATACAAGCTTCAAATGCCACTAAAGAGACTAGTAAAGAGACTTAAAGTCACCCTGAATGTTACCCCAGCGTTGACCACCATCAAAGGATCAGAAGGTCTGCTTCCAACCTTCATTTTCTAAGCATTTAGCAATATACAAGAAGTGCATTTTTTAAACTACAGAAGAAAACCCAAATGTATATTTTAGACCTTGAAACTACAATAACTGAGGTTAAAATTGCTGAACACCACAGAGTGTTGCTTTGCTAAAAGGACACCTCTGTATTCCTATTTTATTTGACTTTCCAGAGCCTTTGAAACTTTTGACCCAATGTCTCTTTGAGCTCTTACGTTTCTTGTCAGTTTCCCCCTCATGCAGCCCCTTTACGGCTTCGTTTCTAAAACCCACTGCTCCTAAAGCTTTTCCCTTCTAGGATTTAAGGTCTCTATGCTCAAGATTTCCAAATTGGTGCCCTATGTGGCCACAGGGTAGGCATCTTAAACATAATACAGAAATGTGAAACGAATTATGCTGTGAATTCTGAACACTTAAATGAATAAACTTCCTCGCTGAGAAGTAGAAATGATCTAAATGGTTTCATTCTTGGCACATTGCTAGTTTTGAGAAGTTGAGGAAAATGTTTAAATGACTTGTCTGAAAACTATTAGGCCCGCCACATGTTAGGGCACTTTGGAGTAAAGTGATGGGAAGTAGGGTGAGGTAGATAGGGAGTGACTCATGGTACAATCTGGGTTCTAGGGCTGTGTCCACACTAATGAGGGGAAGGACAGCACTGTTGATCCAAGTAATGTGGAAAATCTTTGCCATGTTTCACTTAAACGTCCTGTAATTTTTTTTTTTTTTTTTTTTTTTTTTTTTTTTTTTTTTCAGAAAGGGCTATTCTGACACTGGGAGCTCCAGGCCACCTTCATCAGAGGAGCCAGCTAGCCCCATCGCTCATGATTTCACTCTCCGTTAAGATGCTCATTTGCTCCCAGGTGGACTTATCTCAGCCTTGTCTTATTTCTTTGTGGTCCTGCTTAAATGTGTTTGAATTTGTAACTGTGCTAAGTCCAGGCTTTGGTCAGAAT
Source organism: Enhydra lutris kenyoni (assembly GCF_002288905.1). Lineage (NCBI taxonomy): Eukaryota > Metazoa > Chordata > Mammalia > Carnivora > Mustelidae > Enhydra > Enhydra lutris. The sequence goes on along the minus strand of NW_019154124.1, from coordinate 16,743,593 downwards.
TAAGAGAATTTGTTAAAGCTGACAGAAGCAAAGACTTCAGAAGGACACATTGGACTTCCCAGTACCTTAATGAAAAATAGACACTCTTGGATGTAGATAATAAGGACAATGAAAATTTTTGATTTCTGACCATGTGCCAAGCATAGTGTCTGATGCTTTATAAGCCTTATCTCTATTTAGTTCTCCACTGACCTTAGGAGTTAACTACAATTCTTTTCCCTAGGCAACAGATATATACACAAGGCTCACAGAGGTTAAGTCACGTGCCCAAGAGTACCCAGTCATGTGCAGGGCCTCTGTTTAAACATGGGCTATTCGACTCCAGAACCTTACCTGTTACCTGTTGCTGCCTCTGCTCGTCATCCTGGAGCGCTTCTCATCAGTTGAGCCCAGTAATGGCGTTTCAGGCTGACAGGGACTCTCAACCCTGCATGCACATTGACTCAGGGGGACCTTTGGAAGAATACTCATCCCAAACCCACCTAGTCCCCAGAGATTCTGATTTACTTGGAGTTGAGGCCAATATCGATTATCTTCAGTTAGGTAGAGGCTAGCATTTTGTTTGTTTGTTTTAAAGTGATCCCAAAGCCCAGGCAAGCTCTGGATTAGAGATATAGTTTCTTCTGGGAGATGGCTACATCATCTCCAGGAGTTTAGTGCTTTCCCCTCAGTCCTTTCACCTCGTTCTGAATGCCCAGCCTTCTCTCCCTCAGACTCACCCATCTCAAGGATTATCAAATCACTCCCCTTTGCACTCCCTAAGTAACTCTGTATATAGTTTGGCCCAGATAGTTGTGTGGAGAATGCCTTATAGTTAGATTTTGACCAATTTATGGGTGCTACATCTCCCCGCCCAGTTGATTTGTATAGGGCAAAACTCTGACTTCTCCAGCTTCTGTTTGCCTGAAGATACTTTGTATAGTGGTGTGTGTGTGCGGGTGTATGCAAAATGCCAGCTTAGTTAGTGGCAAAACCACTATGGGATTTCAGGCCTGTGAGAGAGTGTGCAAGGAGCAATGAAGAAAAATAAATCAAGTATTAGTGGTCTTTTATGATAATTGTATCTCTATTTATGTATTCAGTAAGTAGTTATTGAGCATCTGCTATGTAGCAATCATATTCTAGTGAGAGACATAGAATTATCACTTATGTAAACCCATAAACAAGTCATTTCAGATAGTATTAGAATCTTGAAGGAAATAAAAGTAGTTAACATAGAAATGAGTGACTGGGTGGGAAGAGGGCCTTCAGGATAACTGGGGAAGGTCTTGCTGAGGGAGGGGACAATTGAGCCTGAAGTCTGAGGACATATCCATGAAAATTCTGGTGCATGTTCCAGATAGAAACCTTGGAAGCAGGCATAACTTTGTGTGCTTAAGGAATAGGAGCAAGGCCTGTGTAGGGCAGACATACTGAACAGGAAGGGTGGTAGGGAGGTCAAAGATGCAGGTTGTGCCAGAGTCTACAGGCCTTGAATGTCAGAGTAAGAAATATGGATTTCTTTGTGGGTATAATAAGATTTTTGAAAATTGCAATTCACAGTCAAATGATGATGCAAATATAAATATATATTGGCTTTCCTAATTTTTTCTTCTATTTGGATCGGGGGTCTTAAGGAAATTCTACTAGTAAATTTAGGGTAAGGAAAGCTTCCATGTATTGGGTTCTCTTTGTTCCAAAAAACATTTCCCTGACACAGTGTTCAAATGCCTGAGGGACACATTAACATTCACTATGGGTTTTTTTCCCTAACTGTGCTGAGAGGTGAGGAAAGGCCTATCCCTGACAAAATGTTCATCTCATTTTACTCTGGTGGTAACTTGGCAGTAGTGGAGTTGTGGCTCGTTGTGCCATTTATAACGTCAGCTAACTACAGAGCTCAGCTTGCTTTTTCATTGTTTTAATATGAAACCTCTGAGAAGTAGAAATGTGTGATGGACACTTGATGTGTTAGTTATCGATTGCTGAACAACAAATTACTACCAACTTAGCAGCTTAAAATGAAACACATTTATTACCTCAGAGATTCCGTGAGTTGGGATTCTGGACACAACTTAACAGGGTACCCTGCTCAGGGTCTCAGAAGGCTGTCATCTGGGTATCTGCTGGGCTACATTCTCATTTAGAGGTTTAACTGGGAAAGAATCTGCTTCTAAGCTCCCTCAGGTTTTGGGGAGAATTCATTTCCTTCCAATTGTAAGACTGATGCCTCTGGCATGTTGGTGTCTGTCAGCCAGAAGCTGCCCTGGAGGCTGCTTTATCCCCTTGCCATGTGGGCCAATCTGCCAGCCAGATAGAGTCTTACATAACACAACATAACAGTTGAAGTCATAGCCTATCACTTTTGCTATATTCTGTTGGGTCAGAAGCAAGTTCTAGGTCTTACACATACACAAGAAGAAGAGATTACACAAGAATACGCACACCAAGAATCTAGAACTAAGAATCATGGGGCCATCTTAGAGTCTGTCCACCATACTTGGTTTTATTAAAAAAAAACAACAACAAAACAAACTTGTCTTTGGAAGTTATAACTAATGTAATAACATTCAGTGGTTGTTGATAAGCAGACATCTTAAACATTTTCCTTTTATAAATTAAAACTTTGTTCTTTATGGATCTATTCTGGGACTAGAAGGGGAGGTACATCTTTGAAACACGACTTTAAAGCTGGTTTGTAAACTGACAAATGTCTGCACGGTTACTGATACTTGGGACAGTCCAAAGCTATCTCCCATCTTTTTGAGGTAAGACCACTTCATCCTGTTCTATATCACAAGCAGCCAAAATAAATCCATGGAATTTTTTAACCTGCCTTTCTAGGAGACAAGCCTTCCCTGGAATATTTACAGAGTGACCATCCTCCGTGCATACTCACATGATGCTCTGTCATCTTTGGGAGGAGAGCCAATAGTATAAAATGTTGCCAGGGAAAAAAATGGATCACAGCAAAATAACCTGGGCATTTAACCAGGCTGAATTTGGCATGCTTTGTCCGTACACTTTTAGTAAAGATTTGCCTTTTATTGTCACTCTTGCCTAACCAGGATTTTAGTGGTTCTTTCTGCTTCTAGAAATTGGAGCCCCCAAAATACTAGATCCCAGTTTTGGTGTTGTCAGGTCAGACACAGTCCCAAAGAGTGGCTTGGAGGGAGTACCAAGAATCCCCATTACTACCATATTCACTCCCCGCAACAGCCCCCGCCATTCTCCCTTCCCTATTGTCCTGCCTTTTCCTTGATACGGACAGTGTGTGTTTTCTCAGTCTTATGTAAAGTGCCATGCCAACTAAGCTGTGGGACTAGACTCTGGCATCCACCCTCTTCCAACCACACTGCTGCCCCCAGACCTCTCTCATTGAGAGTGTCTGGGACTTCTTCCATTTCATGTTGATATCAAAAGAGAGATTTGGGAACATTTTTATCTTTTTCTTGACCCTTCCTTTAGAATTCAAAGGGGGAAAAGTTACTTTAAATATTGTCTGAAAATGGGGCACCTCAGTGTCTCAGTCAGTTAAGCATTTGCCTTCAGGTCAGGTCATGATCCCAGGGTCCTGGGATCGAGCCCCACGTCAGGCTCTCTGCTCAGTAGGGAGTCTGCTTCTCCTCACCCTCTCCCCCTACCCCTGCTCTTGCTTTCTCTCTCTCTCTCTCTCTCAAAAGGATAAATAAAATCTTAATAAATTAAAAAAAAAAAAAATATATATATATAATCTGAAAGACAGATGTGAGCTAGCTGTATCCCAGGCCCAGACAGCTGGTTTTCTTTCTTTGCTAGGAGGTGGTTGTTGCCAGCCTCTGTAGGTTTCCTGGGTCAAAGAAACAGAATTTAGAACCTATAAGTGTTGATCAAGACCAATGCCACGACTTTGATCAGTTAAGAATAAATCAGAAATTTATGGTTTAAATTCCCTTTGAAATACATACACACTTGGAGGTTAAGGGGAAAAAGTGTTTGGCAGAATACATCTGAGAAGTTGCCAGCCATATAATGCTTGAAAAATAGCCAGATAGAGTTTGCCAAACTTAAAAGCAGCCGGTTTGCTCATCTCCACATTAAAGGAACATTAAGGTCTTTATCTATTGACCTGAACCTACCTACAAAAGAAGGGGAATTCTAGAGCTGAGACTAATTTTTTTTGGAAAAATCATCTTCTGCTGCCTAATTATTGTTGAGATCTCTGTGATTTGGCATATCTAGTGCTTGATATTCAATAATACACAAGGGTGGAGTTGATAAGTAAGTAAAGGATGTTCTAACAAGGGCAGGAACCGATTAGCCTCATTAGGTCAAGCCAGCCTAAGAACAAGTGGTGGTCCCTGACTGCAGGAAGGAAAAAGTAGATGAAGTGTTAGGAAAGATGGCAGTGTGTAATAAGCAAGGCCACAGCTGCCTCAGTATAGAATATGGCTTTCTAAAGAGCCCCAGATAGAAAGCATACAACAGACACACCCTTGAAGTTCTAAGAAAAAAGAAGTATTCAAATAATAGTGAGAATTACTATTTGTTATCATTTTTATTGCTGTAATTTATTAGATCCCTAGCATGGGCTTACCTAGCATGTTGTGTGCTAAGCCCTTTGCATGTACCGTTGAGAAACCTAAACGCACTGCAGTATAAGTATTTAAATGGTTGGTGTGATTTCTCTCACAAGATTCCTGATTGATATCTTGAAGTCATGTTATTGATCATCTGAAACTTATGTTTTATGGAAAGGTATCTCTGAGCATCCAGAACGCCTGAGACTTAGAGGTTCTTGCAGATTTCCAACCATCTGAATATCGTGTCTTGCCCAGTCTGTCCCAAAGTGATTATTTGCAGCATATCATTGAGGCAGTTCAGCAACTGTGAGGGATCGGTGGCCCAGTCCATGCCCAAATTTGCTGAAAGAGTGCAAATAGTATTTGTTAGAGTTAATGGACCAAGTGGTATTTTTGGATATTCCCAATTGGCCAATTCTATATTGATATGTGAGGTAATATTTATTGAGAGCCTAGCATGTATACTGTTGTGATAGTTTCCTTAGATGGTAATTAATTTAATCTTTATAACGACTTCGTGCTATATTCTTTAGTCATGGGGAACCAATACTTTGAGGTAGTATTAGAAGGGACTAACTGCTATAACAAACACCCTCCCATCTTAGTGACTTCATACAATAAAAGATTGATTTCTTCCATACCTCACTGTCACGTACATGATTGGCAGACATATTTTCACACCATGGTTTGGGAAAGCAGCAACAGATTTAGGGGTCTCAGAATCTTCTCCTGGATCTCTGCAACTGGGAAGAAAACCATGAAAGGAGAGAAGGAGCCCAGAGGATCTCGTGGGAGGTTTTAGTGGTCAGCCCAGGAGTGTCATTCCCACTTCTGCCCACATTCTAATAGTCAGAACTGGTCACCGGGCCCCACACAGATGAAGAAAGAGAATGAGAAGTGTGGTTTTCCTGTGTTCCCAGGAGGGAGAAGAAACAGTGTAGTAGAGGCATAGGGATACATTTGCCCCAGGGAAGTGCTGCTATTATTCCTGCTTTACAGCTGAGGGAATTAAGGCATTGGAAGTTTTGATACCCAAGATCAAGTCGTTCAATACCCAATGTCAATGTCAATAAGCAGGCTGACGATTCAAAACCAAGTAGTCTTATTTCTGAGCCCATGCGTGTAACTACACTCTCTACTGCCTCTCAATTACTGCCAGTCAGAAAAGTTATTCTCAAGTCATCACTATTCGGTTTGATGATTTTATCCCAGATCTAGCCCCAGATTATTATTTAAACATTTTTGTGATTGGGTAGGAGTGCCATTTAGAGTCCTAGTCACGGATGATAATGAAAGGGGGTCAGACAAACAGCACAGAATTCTGGTCTGTAGGAACATTTTACATCAGTGTTTCACCCCCACCTCCATATTCTTTCCCAATCTCAGACCCACCCACCCACTTATTAACCACCAGTACCACCACTGCCGAGAAAAAAGGAGAAAGAAGCAAAAAGGAAAGAAAAAAGAAAGAAAAGTCCTGATAAAGCTTTCACAGTAAGAAGGTCAAAGGGAGTTGAGTGAGTTAATATCTAACTGCACCTGAAATTAACCAGACATTTGGCTCTTTTCCCAAAATGGATGGTTAAAAATATCAGACCGTGAGCTCTGAATGAGTTTAGCCCAACCTTCAGCCTTGTGCTCACCCTCCACTGCTATTCCCCATGTGTCCTAAACCATCTGAAACCATCTCACTGAGCCTCCCCCGTGGTGCCTTGCCCTCAAGTCTCAGAGACAACCTCAGATTGGCCTGGTCAGACCCTTGGAAAGCTTCCGAATGCTGCCTGTCAGATATGTCCATGTCAGCACGCCACCTGTTCTGGCAGGAAACCAATTTTCTATTTCTTCCTCCTTCGGGAAATGTGCCTGTTTCTGGCATCTGTCCCCATGTATCCTGCTCACACACTGAGACAAAGAAGTCATTTCATTTCTAAAGCCGTCTTTCCCACTTAAAAGAAAAAAAATTTCTTGCGTTCTCTCTTAATAGCCCTGTTGACTCCTTCATCTTCCTCCACTTTATGTATTTAAATCTATTCTTGTTTCCTTGTATAATATTCTTTCTTCCTCCATTTTCTCTTAAAGTTCCCTTCTTTGTTGTTTGTTTTTTTTGTTTGTTTGGGGTCTTCATCTTTTTTTTAAAATCACCTTTGATTATATAAAAGAACCCTTCTTAAGTAATCTGAGGTGTTTTCTTTTTTTTTTTTTTAAGATTTTTATTTATTTATTTGACAGAGAGAGATCACAAGTAGATGGAGAGGCAGGCAGAGAGAGAGAGAGGGAAGCAGGATCCCTGCCGAGCAGAGAACCCGATGCGGAACTCGATCCCAGGACCCTGAGATCATGACCTGAGCCGAAGGCAGCGGCTTAACCCACTGAGCCACCCAGGCGCCCATCTGAGGTGTTTTCATATGCATCAACCACTGATCTTAATGGTTTTCACTGATGTTCTGGAACATTTTGTCATTTATCTTTAGACAAGTTTGACTATTTGCTTTTCTTTCTTCCTAAGAGCCTACTAAGTTATAGATAGTATGAGTGAGAAAACATGACAGTATTGAAATATGGGCTTATGCTATTGATCTATACTTTAAGAAACACTATTTTTTAAAAGAACATTGGACTTACTCTTTTTTTTTTTTTCCAAATTCCTGCCACCTCTGTTGTTTAAAACATGATTTCTTCGGAGGGTGAAAAGAAACGCGTTCCAGGAAGGTTGCTTCACTGACGTGTAGGCAGGTCACATGGAGTCTCCTCTTCCTACAGAATCATTCTGTGATCTTGGTAAAGCGAAGCTGCAGGACAAAAGTATATTTAAAGAAAGATATTATGGGACCGGAAGCTTAGAGAATTTAACTTTACTTCTGTGACTCAGATGCCTCCCATTTTAAGAAAGTCCTCTGAACACTATGTACTTTGGTTTTGCCTTTTCATAAAAAAGAAACCAATAAAAATATAGCATCTACAATGTAGGCCCCTAACAAACTTCCAATAAATGGCTCATTAAAATCTTTTTCAAAAATGGTGTGGATGAAAAATTAATGAACTTACCAGGAAAATGAGATTTGTTTCCTAGGAATTGGTATTTTGTGAACATTCTATGCCCTCCTCCTTCTGTATTCTGCCAGATTTTTGCCAGTTCTTCTCTTCCACTGAGCAATACTTGGATTTGCCAGATGTGTTTCAAAGAGCTTGAGAATTTTAGTGGAAAACACAAGAAAGCAAGGTATAATGAGATATGTGGTGTGTGCTCTTGGACATGGGACAGATTTACTTGTCATCACCCTTCTGTCCTCTCTAAGACACGTGTCACTGTCACTCATTCTGCATATTGCCAAGGCAGAACCCATAGGCTCAAATCCTGGCTCCATTCCTGAGAAGCTCTGTGATTTTCAGCAAGATTGATAACCTCTCTAAAGGTTAGTGTTGATTGGTAGGTAAGAGAGGTTAACCTCTCTAAGATCTTAGTGTCTTCATTAGTAAAGTCCTCTTTGGGAACTGTAAGGATCCCATGAAGAAAAGCAAGAGAAACTCTTACCACAGTGCCTGGCATATTGTTAATATGCAACAAGTGGCCCTCCCATAAACTCAGTGGAGTATATTCTTAAAATATTAAACTACCCTCTCTTCCTCCTCCCTTCAAATATTAATCCCTAGCAAATCCTGTTTCCTTAAATTCCTTTGGCGTTTACAGTTGATTGCCACAGGGAAAGAGGGTAGGCAGATATTTAAACTCAGAGGTTATCATTTCCCTCTGAATTGAAAAGCTAATATTTTGAGTTCATAGTGTGACAATAACCTTGAAAGCCAAGCTTTTGGGGGAAAAAAAAAGCCTTCTACTTTGTAAAGCTTCCCTTTGCTTATCTGGAGTGAAGTCTGGTAAATTTGGACTCCAGAGCTTTATTTATCAGACCTAGAAAAAGGAAGAAGGGAGATATGATGTAAGAATAAATTTTATCTGACTGAAAGGGAAAGTAAGAAAGCCCTTCAGGTTTCAGAGAGAGGAGTCCAGGAAGGGAGAAGAAAGAGAGGCAGGATATTAGAACTGAGTAACATGACTTTACCATCAAGATCAGAATTCCCAGTGGAAGAAGGTTTGAGAAACTCTCCCAGCAGGTTGACACATCCCAGACATCTCAAGATAAATGTTAGTTAATTAAAAATGTTAGCTAATCCCTCTTTAGCGGGGAGCTCCCTGTTTTCAGCCTAGCACTGGAGCAGCATGGCACCACACACATGGGAGTTCAGAAAGGCAAGAGGTACCCTTCTTGGTCCACATGGAGCTCCAGAACCCTCATGTGTCCTAGTAGAAGAATCAGGAAGTGCTATAGGCCCTTGAACCAGAGAGAGTTGGAGAATGAGGAGGTTATTTTATGGTGTGGGGTCAGAAGCCTATGGTAGAAATCACAACTTCTACTTCAAGTGCTAGGTACAAATGAGGTAAGCTGTATCACACTAGAGACAAGAATGGGCAACAGAGACACGATCCCAACAGTCACATCATGTCAGGCCTGGAACATTCAAGGAACAACAAAGACACGGTAACCCTGGAGTAACAATATTAACTTTTCTCTGCTACCTGTAGAAGTAAAGCACCCTCCAATAAGATAAGATCTGAGAGAGAAAATAATCTATGTTTACTTTTGTGCATCTGAATGTAATTCATAGATTTCTGACCCTTCTATGAAAGTAATTGAGAACTGGCCCATATTGAAGCTGACTTTCAGTTTCTCTCTCTTTCTCCCCTCTCTCTCTCTCTCTCTCTCTCTCTCTCTCTCTGTGTGTGTGTGTGTGTGTGTCTGGATTGGGTGGGGGACAGGGTGGTTGGCATAGGACTTCTAACTACCTCACAGAGATGTGAACAGAGGAAGCTATCTTTTGGAGAATAAATTTTGAAGCTCTGTGGGATAATCAAGGTAGTCTGTCACAGAAACATTATTTCTTCATATGAGAATGGGTCACCTAAGGGAGTCCACCAAAACACACAGACCTGCAGCCATTCCACGCCATGCCAGCCACTTGGCTGTAGGAGTCGTCTTGAACAAAGTTTATGAGTCCTAATCAGATATATCTCACTCCTTACTGCCTGAAGCACTCCCTGTTTGGGGTTGAAGTAATTTGACTAAAAATATACCTACCAATCAACACCTCTCTGTTGTTTCTAGCTACATGGATGCTTGGGGCAGAAAAAGTCTCCAAATAGACTTCAAAGAGCCCACAGCTCTTCAGGACACTAATCACACCAGTGTTGTGGAAAGCAGAATAGATGTGTAGCACAGTTACCAATAATGTCAACAAACTCAAGGTGTTAGCGTGTGAAATGAGGTTGTTATTTTGATGACACTGATTATATCAACTGTTCCTCCTTACAATCATAGGGTACTTTTAGATCATGGACACTAAAATTACCAACCAGTAATTTAGAGATCAAATTTACAGCAACCCATTCAAAATAAATTGGTTCATTTTGGCTCCATGGCATTAGGCAACAGAAGGAATGTGAAGTTCTCAAACTGGTTTGTGGCACATCTTTGTAGCCAAGCTTGATGAAGTTCTAGACAAACGGCTCTTTCAGGCATTGCTCATCTAGGAGGTCATTTCTGCTCTTGTCAGAATGGAAATCCCAAAAACACATATTTGAGAGTCCACAGACTGTCTTCATAGTATATTTGAGTAACTTCAGAAGCTTTGTTGGAAAACTATTTTGTAACCCAGGTCATCCTGCTTCATGAGGAAACACTACATTCCTGAATATCCATCAATCTCATTCCACGTCACCATATTGGATACAAGAAGTACTGTCCCCTCCCCAAGTATTTCTAAGCATCCCCGGATGGCTTACACTCCTGGTGGTTGTTTATTGAATCAGTTAGGAATTAGGCCCGCTTAGGAAATGGCCAACTGCTGCCGTTTAACTAAGCAGGAAGAGGGGTGTTGTTCTCACACATTAGAAGGCTGGAGTGAGCAATCCCAAGGGTTCTGTAAGGTCTTTAGTGTTCTAGGCCCCTTCAGGGTTTCTTTACTCTCTCTGTAATGGAAGGCTTTTACCTCATGTTTCTTGTCTGGTGGCCACAAGATGGCTGCCTCTTTCCCACACTCAGTGTCTTTGCTCTCAGCAGAAAGAAGGACTGAGGGACTCAAAGGACTAAAAAAGAGGGCTGGGGACAACACTTGAGGCAGCAAAACAAAACTTTGACTTGTCATTATATCTCACTAGCCTGAAACGTATGTCCACACCTTTGCTGTAGTCTGAGAAAGCAAGGATTTTACAGAGATACCTTCCTACCTTAAATGAAATATGAATAAGTAAGGAAAAGGGGGAGCATAAGTTCCCTGAGCACCCAGCAGTGCCTGCCACTCTCCCTACCCCTCTTTCTGAGCCACTGCTCCTCCACACTGGCCATCTTTGGCCATTTCCTAACTACTGGGCAGAACCCAAACACTGTATACCAGATCTACATGTCTTGGTAGAGGCCTTGCATCTTTCTGGGAGAGTAGCCTCCTGAGCATTTCTTTGTGATCGTCCAGCTTGACACCATCTTGCTGAGACCACTTTCTTTATTAATTCAATTAACGGATACTTTGGTGGTATCTCTGTGTGTCAGGTACTGTTGTAGACAGAGAGAATATGGAAGGGAACAAAATCTCACGGCCCCTATTCTCATGGAACTTACATCATGGGAAAAACTGATTTTCACCCTTAGTCATCCCCATATCTGTGCACATTTGTGCAGAGTTCAACCTGCATCACTATTTATGACAACCCTGATAATTCCCCAGGGATCCAGGCTTCTATCAGAAGAAGTCAGAAATAGAAAGTCAGAAATAAAGAGAAGTCAGAAATAGAGAGAGTCTGACAAGGTCTTTCTCTCTTTCCCTCTTGACTGAGAATTCCATAGGTAAAGAAAATATACAATGCCAGGGTCCTATGTAAGGTATTAAAAGTGGAATAGGATTCTTGAGGAATTTGAAGAATCTGTATGTAGGTGATGAAGGCTAATGTGACTAAGTTTATGAGTTTATAAACTTCTCAACATAAAGTCCTCACCAGGCTCTCTCTTCTCCAGCTACTGTGCTCTGTTTTATGTTCTGTGTTCCAGCTAAGCATAGGTTTTTCCCTCTCTCACCTTCTCCCCTTCCCTGAAGAGCTTTTCCCTTCTCTCTGTCCAGCCATATCCTTTAAACCACATTATTTCAAACCATTCTTCTTAAGCTTACTATATACTACAATGCCTTATTGATCCTCACTCTGTTCTGCCTGACTCTCCCTCAACACTTGGATTTATCTACGTCTGGCTACCCATCACCACACCCCTGTACTGATGCCTGTTCTGGTTCTTCATGAAATGACCAAACTCACAAAATGGATATTAGGGTCTGCTACACACATGGGAGCTCCCCACTATATACTGTATTACTTTTTGTCCAGAATAGACTTCCATACATGGGGCTGCTGCAGGTATAAGATGCAAAATTTCTCTTCAGCGTGCTCAATTTTCTAGGCAATTTATATTTGAGATTGCAAGCAAGTGTGTGTGTCACTGGTTCCAGCCTTCTCTGGGTGGTGACAGAATCATGGGGAGGCAATCTGTGTTTCCTCCACCTACTAAGGGTTCTCTGTGCCCAAGAAAATACAATGCATCAACTCAAATGCTTTGGTTTTCCAATCAGCCTTTGACTGAATCACTCCTCTTTGGCAGTCCACTGATTCCGGGTCCTCAGAGGGATAGATATAAAGAGAGGTACAATTCCATGGATATGCTAATGGAGAATGCAGAACTGAGCTCTAGTTTTCTTCCCAATAAAATGGGCGATTAGATAGGTCTCACAATTTGTTGTAAGGATTATGTGAGAAAATATATAATAAAATCCTCTGTAGGTTGCAGGCATATATTAATTCACTGTTTCATCCCTGTTACATTCTCGTGTTGGGATATCCACTGTCAGTTACACAAAGTCTCATTCCGTCCCACCCTGCTGTTGTGAACTCCTCTGGGAGAAAAGTCACATCCTATTGTCTTTACATAAGGAAGAATTAGGTGATAGAAAGAACATGAGGAATCAAGAAACCAGGATCTTGTTCATGGACCTGCCATTCATTATCTATAGGACTTTGGGCTGGTTTGATTGTCAGTAAAATAAGGAGTTTGGTTTGGACAATTGCTAACATGTATGTGTCTAACCTATATCCCCTAAAGAACTTAGTGATGGGTACCCAGTAAGCATGATACTCAAGGCATTTTTTTAAGAAAAGTTTTTATTTAAATTCAGTTTAGTTGACATAGTCATATTAGTTTCAGGTATACAATGTAGTGATTCAAGACTTCCATACATCATCTGGTCCTCGCCACAAGAAGCACACTCTTTCATCCCTATCACCTATTTCACTCATCTCCCCCACCAACCTTCCCCTCTGGTAACCTTCAGTTTGTTCTCTATAGTTAAGAATCTGTTTCTTGGTTTGTCCCCCTCTCTCTCTTTTTCCCTTAGCTTGCTTGTTTTATTTCTTAAATTTCACATACTCAAAACTTTGTAAGAGGCTAACGGGTGATTGTCTAATGTTTTGATGGCATTGTGATCATACCAGGTCTTCCTTGCCAGTGTCTGAGAGAATAGAGAGCTTAATCATGCTGTAGCTCCTCAGGCCCACAGAGGAAAAGTATCCCTTCAATCAAGTTCAGTCCCAGGCCAGATTCTAGGAACCAGCCAACAAGTCACAAAATGCACGCCTTCCCCTAAACTCCATCCATCCATCCCAGCCAACAAGGGTCACATGAGGATGCTAATGGTAATGGTAGATTAGAGATAGGAATTTAAATTCAGGTTCTGAAACTTCCCTTTTGTTTTACTACCACAGCTGATGATGGTGAGCAATGTTTGGCACCTTCTCCACCCACGGACAGTGTCATGAAGTTCAGTATTGAGGTTGAACATGGCTTTGAGATTTTCAGGTAAAAAAAAATGCTATATTGATCAGATTATAAAATTTCTAATTCTCCTATCACATTTCTGTATACCAAGAAAGGTTTTTCCTTGCCTGAGCCTTTATTTGTTATGCAAAACACAGTGATTTGTATTACAACCAATCAATTTAAATGGTATCTTTGAGCCTATTTTATTTTATTTTTTTTTAAGATTTTATTTATTTATTTGACAGAGAGAGATCGTAAGTAGACAGAGAGGCAGGCAGAGACAGAGAGAGAGAGAGGGAAGCAGGCTCCCTGTCAAGCAGAGAGCCCGATGTGGGGCTCGATCCCAGGACCCTGAGATCATGACCTGAGCTGAAGGCAGCGGCTTAACCCACTGAGCCACCCAGGCGCCCCATGAGCCTATTTTAAATAAAGCTGGGATGAAGGTCCTGATTCTTGATGTGTTCGTGGTACCATTACAAGAATACTTACCATATTGATCTCTAATGAGCTAGTTTGGATTTTTTCTTTAAGAATGCTAAGACAAGGGGCACCTGGGTGGCTCAGTCAGTTAAGCATCTGGCTTGGGCTCAAGTCATGATCTCAGGGTCCTGGGATCAAGCTCCAGGGCAGGCCCCTGCTCAGCAGGGAGTCTGCTTTTCCCTCTCCCTCTGCCTGCTGCTCCCCCTGCTTGTGTGCACTCTCTCTCTCTGTCAAATAAATGAAATTTAAAAAGAAAAAAAAGAATGCTAAGACAAGATCATTCTGATATAACTTCATTTCTGTCTCTGAAGGCGAGGAACCTCAATCTAAATACAGGTTTTCATAATTAATTTAAATTGGCCAAAGGTCATACTGCAGAGAGGAAGGGATTGAAAATTAGCTACCAAAAGGGAATGAATTGTCCAGTTCAAAAGGTAAGTTCACCTCCATTTTAGCACTTTCCTCATTTGGAAATCTGGACTAGAAGGCAGTAAGGTAAAGAGATACAACTCATCCTAAGATGTGAGGTAGCTCCTGGCTGTTTTCAATTTTCACACGTTCTTTAGTTTAAAGATTTGCTGAAGGACTTAGAACAGATGTTATGTAGGCTGTCAACTCAAATGTACCTAGGCATAACTAATATATCCTACTTCATCAGTTTGGAATATGAAATAACCTCACCTTTCTTTGAATGTTTAATTTATAATAATTTCCAATTCCGTGTTTTCACTGAGAAGTCTCTACTTTCTTTTCTGGCCATTGCCCATGAGAAGTCTAAGAACCCAAGTCTACACAGGCCAACACAGTCACTCATGGAAGAAGATGCTAGTTCTTGCTGTGTTGCCACTGAAAACATCCGTCCATTAGTCTAGGGCAGGCAGAGGGCTGCTGCTATCAACCATCTAGGGACCAGGGGAAGTTGGCAGGGCAGAGTGCTTCTCCCTGGAATGTCATGTTCCACTCAGGCATGGGGCTCTGGGCCATAGCAAGCTGGGTTCCAGCAAGATGAATCTTTGTGATCAGTTTTCTTTTCTCACATACTCAGCCGTTTGCCACTGAGCATGGTCATGGTGTGATGATGACTCAATCTGGAAGGGACAATATCAGTGCCAGACCAGCTCTCCTCTTGGATAATCTTGATGCTGTTCTTAAGCTTGGAGTACTCAAATGTGCCTGATGGTCAAGTGCCCCCCTGGACCCCACGCCAGTGACTTTTCCTGCTAAATTAGTTCAATTAAAAAGATTTCAGTGTTTCAGAGATGTCCTAATCACTTGGCATATCTAAAGTAAGGACTCGGATCCCTGTTTCTCTTTGGCTCTCAAAGAATCACATTATAAACATGGGACTGGTACATGAAGGAGTGACACTGACTAATGCCATTGCCGAGAGCATTCAAGCATCAAAACTTCATCAAGTCAGAGGATACCCTGTTATAAGCCCTCTGTGAGAACAGTGGGTGAGGGCTGGCCTTATGTCTGCCAAGCCTCTCACGTGGCTCAGTCTAGAACAAAAGTATCTACGTCAAAGTGATTTGATAACTAAAATCAGAAACAGCAACTTCTAAATGGCCTTTTCCTGAATAATAACGAAGATGATAATTTCAAGTTCGACATTGTTGGGCCACCAGTAATAGTTTGTGTGAACGGTAATGGTTTGTGAGAACTGATTTGGTACTTTGTATTTATACATTAATACTCAGTGGAAAGGGAAGGGTAAGAGAGGAAGAGCCCTGAGCCCCAACATGTGTAGGTCCTGTGCTAGTCCTGGTGTACTTGTCTCCCTATGAAGCTAAAGCTCAGAGAAGTTAAGGAACCTGCCCATTGTCACAGAGCCAGTGCATGGCAGAGCTGAGATTCAGAATCATGTCCTCCTGACTGTAGTAACATTTGTTCTCTTAACCACTGTACCCTAGGTCTTTTCTGGGTGAGCAGTAACGAAAGCTGTTAACCAATCAAATAGGCAGAAATGTAGAAAACACAAGGTCTGGGGTCCCTCTAAAACTCTGTCTCCTCCTCTCCTCACATCTCTGCTCCATGCCAGGTGTGCCTTGGTGATTAATGCTTCTGACACTCTGGGTGTGTCCAGATGATATGCTATCTACAGCACACAAATGGGAAATTTCAAGATGGTGTTCTTTAACAGGCTTGCCACCAAATGCTGTCAGAAAACTAAAATTGTCCAGGCTATTTTGAGACCAAACTCAAAGTTTTATCCAGCTTCTCCCCCAAGTAAATTGATGTTCATGAATCTCAGAGCTGTTCTCTGCCTCATATTTTAATTGGAGTCATATAGCTAGAATTTGTGCTCATTCAAATTCATGTCCCTTTGTGGACCCCAAGCCTTCTGAAAAGCCCAGTGGAATTGCATGATCTCAGATGGAATCAGGGGCCTGCATTCATTAGCTTCAAAGTGAAGAGAGAGAAGGCAAGAGTTGACTCAGAATATGAACACAGTACCAAGAAGAAAATTAGAATTGCCCATTTAATGTTTACACATCTTCTAGGCTGGGGTGAATGTAGCTTGTTTACTTTTGAGTGCAAATGACTGAGTTTTCCCACCTTGAGATAGAAACCCAAACTGTGAGACAAAAGTTTCTTTTCTGCCCTCCTTTTCTAACAAGTAGGGATGGCTTGGTGAAATGTACATCGGTTTTCATTCCAGGTGAGAAAATAGAAGGAAGCCTGCAATTTCTAAATAATGCATCTAAGATGCATCTGAGACCAGACGAGACAGGACACTTCTATAAATAGTAGCAAGGACTGGAAATGTCAAGCCCTCCCCAACCCCCTACCCCAGTTATTGGCATTTGACACTTGGCCTTGGGTTGTGGATTCCTCATGGTCACTGTGTAACCCGGGAAGTGATGCTGGGTGACACACACAGAGAATCTTTTCCTGGAAGTGGGTTTGGAGGAGAGCTTATTATAAACAATAAGCCCTTGTGTATGGGATTGAAAATAACCTCAGACAGTGCATCAGGTTACGGTTATGTGTTGAGAGGCTACAGTCCACCATCTGTCACCTAGCTGCATGCCCTGACTGCAGCATTTGCCTCTGCCTGGAGTTCCAGGAACTCTGACTAAGTGGTCAGGCACTTCTTTATACAGAGGCAGTGATTTACGGTAGATGGCCACGGAATTGGAACTTATTTTTAAAAACAGATAATACTTTGGTCCTTTTGAAGAAAAGAGGTGATGTTGTATTAGATGGCCACATGATCTTCCATCTGTCCGCTCATTCCTGGTCACCCACCTGTGGTGGTCTCGCAGACTCTTCTGGATTAGTTTTCATGTATTTTCCTCCATAAGTGTATATGATATTATCCAGTCATAGTTGTTGTTGGCTTCAAGCTGTATGAATGAAAAATAGACACAGGCTCTCTAGCTCTGCCCCCCACACAAAAAAAGTAATAATTGTCTATCATTACTTTTGGTTGTATACTAAAGTTATCATCAAGCAGATACTATTTCTGGACCAGAACGTGTGTATATGGGTCAGCTGTCTCATCCTTTCCGCCATGATGTACACCTCAGTTGAAATGCTTCCTTCTGTTGTTCTTTCTCCTGTGGCATAGCTTCCATTCTGAAATTAACTGTATCATTTCAAGAGGGTATTTTCTATCACCTCAAAGCCCTTAGGAGGGCTCAGGGAAGAGTATTTTGGCACTTACTTAGGCAGGATGATTGTGCTGGTTTTAATACCACTTTGGAAATTAAAGGTGTCTTGAGTCTTAAGATTACATAAATTCCTGCTTGGCAAACAAGGATTGTTCTGGCACTGGGGGCCTAGGGGCTAACATATCATCTTTTTACCCAAATCCTTTTTCTCTGAGTGTGCGTTGTTGGTAAAAGGCAGAACCCAGGACGGTGCTGATATAAATCCAGTCTGAGAGCCAATGAACAAGGCAAGGGTCCAGGGGAGGGTGGAGGGAGGTCCTCAAATCTCTTGAGTCATTTTAGGGGATAGGGAGGATGCACTGGGAGTATCATGGCTTCTCATTCCGTTGGCTCATGTTCAGCTACAAGAAGGAGCTTGAGGGCACACAGGGAAAGCATGGCTCCTGTGTTCCCATAAGACAGTCCCTGAAATAGGAATGTTTCATGTATTAAATGAGTCCCAGTGGCAGCTGAATGCTAGAAAAAGTTAGAAATTTTCCCCTAAGTACAGGTTCCCAGCCTGTGGGCTGTGGGCTTCTGGCAGGCACACTTTTTGTAGAGGGTAGAAAATTCACAATTGCTGAGAAAGAGCCTGTGTGATAGGGGTCATGCAAGTGTGTCCAGGGTCATCTAGCAGAGTGGTTAAGGCTCCAGACCCTGACAGATTTAAACCCTGGCTGTGCCTTTTACTAGTTGTATGGACCCAAAGTGAGGTATTTAACCTCTGAGTGCTTCTGGCTCTCCATCTGTCCAGTGAGGGCAGTGGCAATACTACCACCCCTATGGGTGGTCATCTTAAGTGAGTTAATATATATGCACTAGTGTTGCTCGTGCAGTTAAGACAAAAGACATTTTAGCTATGATTATTAGGCAGACATATTTTTGGCTGTTCTCATGATAAATTAAAAATACATGCATTTGAAGGTAATTTCAGTGCAATGCTTTGCCAATATATATGGTTTCAATGGATGGAAATCAAATGTAGAATTATCATCATAAGGGGATTCCTATTGTCAGAAACAGATGGAAGGAATAAAGAGCTCGTGCTGAGTTATCCCAAAACAGGAAAGAAAATACAACTGGCATGCTGGGCCAGCGTCTACCGGTGGGCCAAGGGCCTGTGATACTTTCAGGAGCTCATGAAAATGTTCTAAATTCTTTTTAAAAGTAGAAGTAATGTTTTCATGCGTAATTGTTAATATTAAGTATACGTTGATCTTTAGTGGGTATTCATTTAAAATATTATTTTGTATTGTATTGTATTGTAAATATTTTGTATTTTTGTGGTGGGAAGTTGGCCAATGAAGGCAAATGTATCCAGACCCATGGATGTCCTGTTGCAGCCCAAGTGCAGTGCTTCTCTTACATTTGTTCACGTCCTTGTCTGTGTCCCCTCCTGAAGGGGGGCGGGCAGTCTTAAGAGCAGAGACTGCGTCTTATTTGCCTTTGTACACAGAAAGCCTTTCATGGTGGCTGGCACCTAACAGGCAACCATAAATATTTGATGAAAGAAATGATGAGGATTTGGGTGACATGCAAAAGGCCTGGGGCCTTGGAAGGAAGGGGGTTGTTCAGTCCATCTTAGCCTAGAAGTACATTTGAAAGTAGCATTCTATGTGATGTGGATGAAAACCCAAAAGGAGGAGTGCTTGGGTGGCTCAGTTGGTTAAGCTGCTGCCTTCTGCTCAGGTCATGATCCCTCGGTCCTGGGATCGAGCCCTGCATTGGGCTCCTTGCTCAGTGGGGAGTCTGCTTCTCCCTCTCCCTCTGCTCATGCTCTCTCTCTCTCTCTCTCTCAAATAAATAAATAAATGTTAAAAAGAAAAAATAAAAGAAAACCCAAAAGGACAGCAAGCGAGCAGAGCGGAAAAGAGACACATACTTCTTTTTCTCGGGATTTGACTTGAGAGCAGTCTTTACATGAAAGATGGACCATTGAGCTCCACCTGGGGCCCACCTTCTGGAAGGGGAGCCCTCACATGTGGGTCCTAGCAGAGTGGGGCTGTTCACAGCAGAACGGGGAGTGAAACTATGGAGATGTGAACACAAACAAATTATACCATCCCCTACTCCCTTAGACCTCTTCTGGGTCCTCTGCTGCCTGAGGCCAGGGAAGGAAGAGATCCCTGGTAGGACAGCAGTGCCCTGAGCAGCCAAGGTCTTGGTGGCTAAGAACCAGATCCAGTGGGTAGTAAGTGGAATTGCTGAGGTTATACAAGAGAGGACTTGGAATCCAGTTTATTTGAAGGCCTGTGTTACATGGGTAGAGCTCTGTGTCCACAAGCATGTCCATGTCTTATTTTGCTGTAACCCATTTCACTTTGCCTTGTTCCTGCCTGAACTGTGGGACCCAGAACCCCAGCTTGCTAGAAGAGGTGGTAGAATGATTGCCTCCCACACAGGAGAGGCTCATCCATTCCAGCCAAATGTATTGTGGGGGCTCCAAGAAGATGCCTGCGAGGCAAGGTTTATTTCTGGCAGGCAGGAGAGCTTCCAGAGCAAGGGGGAAGACAGGGAGGAAGAAAGAAGAGAGAAGGGGGAAAGGTGAAAGAGAAAGACAGAAAAGGAATGAGTCAGGGGAAGGTTTGTTCATAGCTATTTACAATATATATTTAAATTGATGAATTAGAAAAACTGTTCCAATTTCAGCCTATGTCCTCACTCGAGTTTTGAATTTTGGGCACCTGGGTGGCTCAATTGGTTCAGCATCTGCCTTCAGCCCAGGTCATGGTCCCAGGGTCCTGGGATCGAGCTCAGTTCTCCCTCTGCCTCTGTCTCTCTCCCCTGCTCGTGCTTGCTCTCTTGCTCTCTCTCAAATAAATAAATAAATTTTTTTAAAAAATAATGAATTTTAATACAATTGTGGTAGAGGAAATTGCTTGATTTAATTAACTCCCATATATTGAGCCAGAGGGGAGGGGCAGAGTGTGCTCCATTGAAATACCCTCTTTTTAATCCTGGCTCTGACCTATTGAATGGGTCACACTCTCTTGGCCTCAGTTTCCACATCTGTAAAAACAAGGAGGTTGAACTAGAAGATGTCGTCCATTTCAGATATAACATTTTATGATAAAAGAAATTTTTTATATTTCTTTTTGTATGGTTAAATGACTTGAACCAGACCATGAATTGCACAGAAACGAGTATTTCACAGGGATTTTAAAAACAACAACAACAACATAAATTTGGTGTCTAACTCCCCAGATTAATGTTAAATTTCTATACATGCAGTTGCTTGGGTCTTGAATTCTCATGTTTTCCCACATTTCCTCATGACCTGCATACCTTAAGAGAAAATGAGGGCTGCAAAATCTTCTCCACAAAAGCCCACATTAAATGGAGCAAAACTTTTCTTGAATAAGAAAGAGTTCTCTGAATGGGAACAGCTTCAGATTCTAGATTTTGTATTTGATAACAAAGTCATAGGTAGAAAATGGCTGTCTGATTTTGAGAACCACAAGATACAGAACACACACACACACACACACACACACACACACACACACAATTGACAAGGCCTGAGGTGCTGATGACCAGGGGAGAGATGCTGAGATAGGAGTGCACACTCTAAGATCTGTGCTCCTGGGGGGGTCAAGGAGTAGAGAGGGCGGGACTGGAATCAGGAGTAACATATCACTGGAAGTCAATAAAAAGCCCCAGATCAGACCCAAATATAAATTGTTTTTAAAATATGATGAAGATTAAATCAGTGGGGGAGGGCATTATTTAATAAATTATCCTGGAATACCTTTGTTCAGTTCAGAAACTCCAAGTGGAAATCTTAGCTCACATTATACACTTAAATACATTCCAAGTGGACTAAAAACTGAAATATAAAAGTAAAACTACCATCTAGGTAGGAAAAAATAAAATGCATGATTTTAGTCAAGAAGCCTTTTCCGAGGCAGAAGCTATGAAGAAATAGGCAGATAAGTTTGACAACATATCTTATATTTCTGTATATGCTAAAAAATAAACATTAAAGGCAGAGGACAAACTGGAAAGCATATTTGCAAAATATGTGATGGATAAAGATTCAACATCTCCCTTACAGCTTTACAAGATAAACACTCAAAAACAGAAATTGGCATGGGCAGTAGGAAAGAAAGAACTACAAAAGAGCCTCAGGTATAATCAAAGTAGTATAAATTAAAACAACAAGATACTATTTTGCCCGTAAATTCAAAGAGTTAAAAGGCTGATAATACCCTTTGTGGTGGTGTGGTGAAATTAGCACTCTAAGATTATATTTATTCCTGGCTCTGACTTTTGTATAAAATCTTAAGATAGACATTTAAGCTTTTTGAGCTTCAGTGTTCTCATCTATAAAATGGAACATATAAGAATCTTGTAAGGTTAGGGTGAAGATAAGATGAGATAATGAATTTTAAAAGGACTTTGTAAATTCAAAAGTAGTATATACACAGGTATATACAATTATGATTACTGGGTCCTATAAGCCATGTGGATCTGTGCTATAACTCCAAGAATAAAAGGCAAGAGGCTTAACCCACTGAGCCACCCAGGTGCCCCAAGTAGACTTACCTCTTGATGCCATCTTTAAGATACTAAACTATTCATACAAGTTCCTTGAAAGAGCTGTGTGACATTATAGGTTCAGTAAACTACAATATAGAAGTTGTGCTAACAAGGACTGAGATACTTGGGTATTGCTATAGGAGTAGGAGATACCATGAGGACTCTAAAAAATGTGTTGGCTGCAATGGATGCCTGAAACCACCATTCACTGGCAGCTGCCATGACAAGAGGTGGTGATGGAAGCCACTTCCAGTTACGGAAACTACCCCAGTGGAGCACGTGCTGAGAGTCTTTGGGATGGAACTGTGTCCAAGGAGAAGTAGCACTAGGGATAACTTCAGTGAGCAGAAATTACCCACAGAGGTGCCCTTAAAAATCACAAGTCAGAGATGGCCCTGGGGAGATCCCATGGAGGTGGAAAACACCATTTGTTTTCTTTTATTGTTGTTTTTGGTTTTGTTGTTGTTGTTATTTTGTGTGTGTATAGTGGTTAAAATGTGTGGGTTTTAGAACCAGACCTTTTGGATTCAAATCCTGACTCCAGTTGTGTGACCATGTGGAAAGTCTCTGTGAATTAGTTTTCTCATCTGTTAAGTGTGGATAATAATTGCATTTAAATCCTATGGTTATTGTGGGAATATATGAGTCAATACACATAAAGCATTTAAAGATTCCTAAAACTTCATAAATACCTGATCATGTTAAGTATTACTATTATTGTTGTGGTTATTGGGAATACCACTACTACTACCATGACAATCTTACTTTAAAAAGAATAACAGCTTCTCACTAGGAAACCTGGCATCATCAGAGTATTAAAAATTCTGGTTAGTATCGCCATGCAAGCCCTAGATCTCCTCTAATTAAAAAAAAAAAAAAGTCTAATAGTTCCAATCATAACAGTAGGTTATTTCCCTTGCTACATAAAGAAGTCTTCATTTATCATTTGGCTCCACCCCCTTTTTTCCATTCAAAGAAAGGAAGTACACACTAGGGTAACTTACAGCATTCACAAAGGTGCAGCTCCATCTCACCCCCACCAGAAACCCTCTTGGGTTCACAGCCTCAAATTCATGCTCCAAATAAGTGCCCCCAGTGGAAAGGCCATTACTGTGCTCTGGCAAGAGAGAGGCCAAGTATAATTCCTTGCTTTCTGTATTCAACAGGAAGTTCAAATATCTCAACCATGAAAATTTCCTAAAGAATTTCCCGTGATATTTTTGGAATGTCCAACGTGGAGGTGTTTGATTAAAAAATGAATGAGAGCAGGTTCAAACTCCACTTCCCAAATTACTCTGCCCTTCCCTTCTGGGTCAAAGTGTGCTTTGTGCCCTGGTGTTAGTGGTGCTAGAAGCAAAACATTTTCCCTGGGTAATTTGGAAAATAAAAAGATTTCAGAAACTAAATTTTAAGTGCAGCATTGTGGGGGGAGGCTGTAACCAGTGAGACATGCAGAATGGGCCTCCAGTCAGGGATGTCTAATCCTGACCACCCCAAGATTGGTGTGTTTACCAGTCTTAACTGCCTTTCAGAAGAATGCCCACTAGAAGATATCTCTCTTTAAGGCATGTCATTGGAATAACACTTAATTATTCATATCAGAAGAAAGAGATTGTGTTTGTTGGAGGGAGTAGAGGTTCAAGAAATGCTTTGGGTCATGCCCCTGCCATCAGATACACAAGGTACCATCATCTCTATAAATGAAATGATCAGGTTTCAAGAGGCTAAGTGGTTTGCTCAAGATCATTCACCCAGATTATTATTCATGGGAGGGAACAAAGGAGAAAGGAAGAAAAGAACTTATTGCTTTATATCCCATCCATACTGTCTTTTTCTCCAGAAAGAAGGGGCCACAGCTGTCAATGGCTATAGAATATACACCAAATATTCAAACTATAAACTGTAAAAGAGGCAGCCAGAGAGAGGGAGAGTAGAAAACAAACAAAATGCAAACAAAAAGTACTCAAAATGGACGGAATAAATCAAATCCTAGATGTTGAACAGCCATAGCCCCCAGAAGATGGCTGTTCTACTGGGTTGTCAGAGATGAGTTAATAGAAGAGAGTAATGAGAGGTGATAATGCAATCCAGCTTTGTTGACTTCTCTGAGGAGCAACTTGACTTTCCTGTCCTATTTAATTATAGCTACTCTGTTTTAGCAAACGGAACTCTGTTCCTTCTTGGGTTTCTTGATGCTGACAACATGTTCTTCTTTTCCCTGTGTAGTAGAAAGACATCCATTGGAGTAATATATGATACTGGCTTGGCCAACTAACTGTGAAAACATATTTGCTCATCTATAAAACGGGAAGGACAATGGTAGTAGTGATTTTGGAGAGCTGTTGTGAGAACTAAATGGAATAATATTTGTGAAGCACTCAGCATTGTGTCCAGCACATGTTTCTTTCCTAACAAAGGTGAATTCCCTATTCTTTTTGTAGAAGTAGAAATAGGGGCGAAAACTAGCTGGCATCATACTCTGTTGGCATGTTTAACTTGAAGTAGAGGACTCGGGCTTAGTAATTTCTACTCGTCTGATATTCCCCCACCCCTTAGCCCCTGAAGTGTGAAATGTCATTGCAACTAACAAAATAAATTTTTTAATTCATCAGCATTTTGAGCCTATGCAAACCTATGTTCGGATAAGATAGCTTCACCCAACCACTGGCTACATAACCTCAGTGTCATATATTTGTGAGGAATGGAACACTTTTGTTGTAGATTTAACCTGGATATTGTATCAAAATGTATTAGCAAGCCAAGAGTTCAAGTTATGATATTGATGTGACTCAACCCAAAATAAGGACAATAGAGTAGCTTACTTACAACACATACTAGAGCAGGAATAAAATTGCAATGTCCCCTTTAATGTCAACACCTGTGAGGTGCTGAGGCTGGAGGATAACCTGTTGATATTAGCAGAGCATAGCATGTGTCAGGTGGCACATCTCCCTCTGTAATATTACTTCAACCATCTGATCCTAGTTGTTTTCTGTGAAGAAGTTCAACAAATCAGCCAACTTTGAGGGGACACATATAAGAAAACTGCATTTATATTATATGAAGGAAGGGAGAAGTAGGACTAGATTAGTTAGAAGCCCACCAATCACAGAGGAAGAGCAGATATGCCAATCCTATAAAACTTTGGTTGAACCATGAAGCTCAGAATGACCTCACTGTACCTTGAGTACTTTGAGTACTTTATCCAACTTTAAGTACTGTATCCAAACACGGTCATGTTCTGAGATACTTGGGGTTAAGTATTCAACATAAGAATTTGGAGGAACCCAATTCAGCCCATAACAGATATCTCCACTTGTTACTAGTTATAGGACACTGTTTCCTATTGGTGTTGTTACCTCTACCATGTTGGTAAATAAGGGAAGAATGCGGCACTGCCCCAGGCAGGAGCATCTTACTGGCCAGGCTTAGTCACATACACATCCGACTCCTGCCATTGAGTAGAAGGAAAGCAAGAATATGGCCTTTTCAGTTTCTAGTTGTGAGGCAGGTTCTGCTTTTTACCAAGACTCATGCTGCGAGGATATCCCCAATGTAGGAAGGAGGCTCAGTGGCTGTGCATTTCAAAACCTGACAAGTAGCCACATCAGTGCTTTTTAAACCAACCAGTGTCTTCAAGTAGGCACCTGAGTCTTTGGAAAAAGGCTCTGAATAACATTGAAATAGAGCATTTAGAACCAAGCCAGACAAAGAAGGAACTCTAAAGATTACTGGCAAAACATGTAAATTGTAGTCCAGGTCTACTTCTGATTCACATTGAGAGAGGTGAAGTAATGTGTAACCTTTCTGCTCAAAATCATTAATTTCCATTTTCCCAGTCCCCAGTGGAAGAAGCAAGTACCCAGGCCCCATATTCCTTGTCCTTCATGACTTTGCCACCACCGTTGACTGTGTTAAGATAGGCAAGTGCTGAGATGGGGAGAGCAAATGTTTCTTTGGATTAGGAGAGAAGCAGAACTGGACAAATGCTGCCAGAGCTGCTGTTCAGAGTCACTACTGGGTGATAGACATCTGTGTCAGGAGGGTCAAGGTGAAAAGGCAGTTCCTGTGTCTTTCCATGGCGTTGAAAGGAATTAGAGCCCAAGAATGAATAGCTACTGCCATGGCAAAGTTCTTGGCTTCACACCCTTCATTACCATGTCTTCTACATGCCTCTTTTACCTACTTGAAGCTTCTTATTTATTGAGCACCTGTGGGCCAGACAACTGTGCTAAGGAGTAGAGATGTCATGAAAATACTTGGCCCCTGCCCTAGCATTGAGGCTAGGGCATTGAGACTAGGGCAATCCCAGCATTGAGGAAGAGACCGACATGCTTTAAATAGCTACAAAGCAGTAGTCTTTTTTTTTTTTTTTAAGATTTTATTTATTTATTTATTTGACAGAGAGAGATCACAAGCAGACAGAGAGGCAGGCAGAGAGAGAGAGAGAGAGGGAAGCAGGCTCCTTGCTGAGCAGAGAGCCCGATGCGGGACTCGATCCCAGGACCCTGAGATCATGACCTGAGCCGAAGGCAGCGGCTTAACCCACTGAGCCACCCAGGCGCCCCCAAAGCAGTAGTCTTAAAGCACATATCAGAGGGTGCCTGGGTGCCTCAGTTGTTAGGTGTCTGCCTTCGGCTCAGGTCATTGTCCCAGGATCCAAGGATTGAGCCCCACATCAGGCTCCCTGCTCAGCAAGAGGTCTGCTTCTCCCTCTCCTTCTCCCCCTGCTTGTATTTCCTCTCTTACGGTCTCTCTGTGTCAAATAAATAAATAAAATCTTTTTTTTTAAAAGAAGCAAATATCAGTATATGGAATTATGTATATTTTTATACATTTACTAATTCACTCTGTCTCTCCCACTGCAGTGCAGTGGACTTGGTCACAGTTACCTTTGCATGTGCAGCACTCTGCTGCCTAGAATCTAGAAAAGCTTAGGGATTCAGTAAATATTCATGAATAATATTTATGATGGAAGCCTATTAAAGAGTGCTGAGGGAAATCAGGAAAGGCTTCCCAGAGGAGGAAACTACATGTCATCATGACTCATTCTCATTGTGGTGAATTGATTGCATTATTAGCAGTGGGTTTTTTGTACTTCTATTATATTCATGCTTTTTGGCAGTGGTCTTGGCCATGTGACTTGTTTAGACAATGGGATACCAGCATACTTTATGCAAGCAGATACTTGAAATGTGGCTTCTGATTTCTCTCTTGGAGCCCTGCCACCACCAGAAACACAAGCCTAGTCTAGCCCAGAAGATAAGAGACCATAGGAAACAGAGATGAGTTACCCCAGCTGAATGGACAGCTGATTGCAAATACATGCATGAGCCTTGGCCAGATCGGCAAAGCTGGCCAGCTGACCCAAAAAAGAATGAGAATAGCAAATGGCTTTTTTAAGCCAACGAGTTTTGAGATGGTTTGTTATATGGCTTTATTGTGGCAGTAGATAACAGATACACTTAAACCATCTCACCCAACAACAGTTTGTGAAATAGTAATTTTTATTGCCACTTCAAATATAAGAAAACTGAGGCTGAGATATAGGGGTAAAGTAGAGTTTCTCCCAAGTGTTTGGACTTCAGATCAAGTACTCCTTTCTTTATACCATAGCTGCCTTTACGTTTAGAAATGTGACTCTGCTAGATCATGGTAGCTGATGGGTTAATTATGTAATGGAATGGAGGAATAGAGAGAAGCAAGGAGAAAGGGAAAGAAAGAAGAGAAGAGGAATGAAAGAAGGAAGGGGAATGGGAGGAATATGTTTGACCCTCTCCAAGGCAATGTTTGTACCACTAATGTAGCCACACAAGTGGTGCTTGGCAAATTCTGAGTGATGTTTAATATAACCCAAAGCTAACTTAAAAAATGGATTAAAGAGGACTTGTTAAGGGTGGAAAGGAAAGGAAGTATAGTCAAGAAAGCACAGAGTAAAGGATGTATATGTTTTTGTGAGACAGATGAAATCATTCATCCCACTTTTGGCGCTGTGGTCGGGGAAGAACTCTCTGAGGAGGTAGCAATCTGAGATTTGAATAACAGGAAAGAACCGGCCACATGAGGATCAGGAAGAACAACCTTCAGAGGCAAGAGAACGGCTGTGGCTAAGGACTCAAGGCCAAAACAAGCTGGGCAAGTTCAAGGACTCAGAGGAAGGCTAGGGTAGCTTGAGTGAAGTGGGGGTGGGGGACAGATCTTATTCTAGGTGATACATGATATATGCTTTGGAAAAGAGAACTCTGGAGGATGGATTATGGGAGAATAGATGATAGGTGGGCAAACAAGGAAATATTGTAGCTGCCCCTCTGAGAGATGATTGTTGCTGGGCTTTAGCGATTGTGGTCAAGACTGTGAAAAGTGGATTGTTTTGGAAGTCATGTCAACCAGACCCACCTGGGGATTAGATATCAGGGAAAGGCAAGAATCAAGAATGAATCCCAAGTTTTTGGCTTAAACAACTGGGTGAGTAGTAGTGCCATTTACTGCATTAGAGACAATCACAGGAAGAAAAGGTTTTTGTTTTGTTTATCCCAGAGTAGGGGATTCATAGGAAAAAGGAATGAAGGGTTAAAACAATAGCGGCTGCATTGAGGAGAGAAGGGGTCACCTCTTCACTAACACTCCGAAGCATGAGTACTCCAGCCAGTGCCCTGATCTCATGTCTTAGTGTATCTGAATGATCCAGGAAGGTTAGATTGTTATGGAATAAAAACAAACAGTTGAAAAATTAAAATAGAACCACAGTGATGCTGAAGAGCAGCTTGTTAGTAAGTAGCAACAGCTGGAGGCAGAGTATGAACAGTTTGTTTTTCCTCCCCAAACCCAAGCCTGGTGCACACGCGAGGCCAGTGCTACTCAGTGGTGAGTTCTTGGGTAACCACCTCTCTTTCCACCCACCCTCTCTCCACCACAATGGAAAAAAGAGACATATGAGTTTGTTTTCTAGTATAGCCCACACTTTTAGAGCACTTTACATGATCGCTGACAACAGCTTGGTGAGGTAAGCTGAAAAGATGCCATTTTTCCCAATTTTTAAATCAGGAATCTGAACCAGAGACAAGACCACATGGGTTAACAAGTGGTGGGTGGGACCCCTCCCATTGCCCGGGTGCAAGGCTTGCTCTCTTTTCTAAGCCTGACTCTGTGTTGTGGATGGCCAGCCATCTCTGCTTTCCACAGCTGTTCTTCCACTTTGGGGTCCTCCTATTATACTCCTGTTTTTGCTGCCCTCCTCGTCTCACCTCCCTCTCTACCCAGATGGATTCCATGGTCCAACATTTCAATCATAGTCTTGTACACTTGATAAAAGCCTATGAGAACACATCCTGTAGAAGCAAATTCAGTAGACATCAGGCATCCATTCCCCACTGTAGTTTCACTAACCTAGGTATAGCAAGGCTCTCCATTGCATGTAGCTGAATTTTGAGACCCTATGGAGAGTGTTTGGGTAGGGTTTTGCTCAGCCATCAACTCCTTTTTACTGTATTCTTCCATCACATTTGCCAACTAGCTGTCCATCTCTTCGGGTTTGGCAGGCAGGCTGATGGGAGCTGCTGTAGGAAATCACCACTTGGTCAGATTAATGCCAAAGTCAGCTTTTGCTGGGCCAGAGGCACTGCTCTGAGATCCTGCTCCATCTCTAGTTTGTTTTTCTGTGCCCTGTTTCAGGCCTACTGTCTCCCAACCTCAGATCCCTTCCTCATTAGAAGGAGGTGACTTCTACTTCACAGAGACAATAGAAGCCATCATGTAGAAATGATATCATCTTCTGGCCATGAGATCTACACACATTCCTGAATCAGTATTCATCCTTTTCCCTTCCATTTTAGTGAAGGAGGTGGTCCTTCTCTATTCTAAGGTCTTTCTATCTACTGTGCTCTGGATCCCATTTTCTTCTATCTTTCAGCATGTGTATTTCCAAAGTTCCTCCCTTAAAAGTTCAAGTCTGTCAAGAAAGAAGAAAGATGAAACACAGAACCTTCCTTAGACCCTCGTTTCATACTCTAGCTATTATTTTGTCAGTATCCACCCATTCATAGGCAAACGAGAATGTCCTCTTTGCCATCTTTTAAAATTCTTTTTCACTCTTCAACCTCTTATCAAATCTGGGTTCCTTCCCCATCTGTTCTATCCAAACCTGGTCCACTGACTAAGCTCACCAGTTATCTCCAGGTTATTAGGTTCAGTGGACACTTGCGCATTTTATCTGATCTCTCAAAGGTATAACACATAGACATTCCATACTCACCTTCAGGAAACTTCTTGGACGTGTACAGCACCATTCCCACTAGGTTTCCTTTTAACTCGCTGATCACATATTTTGCATCCTGTTCTGAAGCTTCTTTTTCTTTTTCTACTTGTCTTTTAACTTTTTTCTTATTTGACACACTTCTTAGATGATCTTATCCATACCCTGTGTATTGATAACTTCCAAAGTTTTACTGTTGCCAAGAACTTTCTCCTGAGCTTCAGACAGATGTATCCATCTGCCTACTTGACATCTTCATGTATATGTTTAATAAACCTCAAAAGGACCATGTGCAAACTTGAACTTGTGATCTTTCCTCTCAACACTTGATTCTTCCTCTACCACATCACCACACTATCCACTCAGTTGTGCCTGTGAAAGTCCAGTTATTACCTATAATAAGTACTGTCATTCTCGTTTGCCTGCATCCATTCCCCACTGTGTTTGTAATAGTTCATCAGATTTCTTCTCCCACCCTAGGTCTGTTTGCTTCAGGAAGAATGATGTTTCCTGATAATACTGAGATGTTCTCTTCTGCTGGAGTTACTGCCCTATGAGGATGTGGACCTGGAACTGCCAGGTGCTATCTTGCCACCCTGAGGACAAAAGTGAAGCCAAAGCAGCAGATAAAGCAATCAGAAAGAGACCTGTTCCTAAAGACATCATCTGAACTCCTGGATCCAGCCATGTCTGAAGCATGTCATCTAATTCTGGGCTTTCCCTGTACTTGAATCAATCCATTTCCTTTCAGGCTTAAGCCACTTTGAATTGGGCTGCAGTCACTGCATAGAAACAGACCTATTAACTTTAGTGCTTCCCCTTCCTACACCCCTTCCTTACCATCCAATCAGTCTTCAGGTGTTTTTTATTCCATTTTCTAATTAGCTAAATATCTGTGAAATCACTCTTCTGCAGTCAGTTCCACCCATCAGTCTAGGCCAAACATTATCTCTCAGTTGGACAATCACAACAGCATTCTAACCTGTTCTTTGTGTCCAGATTGATGGGAGCTGCTGTAGGAAATCACCAGTTGTCTCTTCAGTATGCTGCCCTCACAGTGGTCAGTGTGATCTCAGTAAAATCCCGGTCTGATTATATGTCTTCTTTACTTAGAGCTCTTCATTGCTCTCTCCTGCCCGTGTGATTAAGCGCAAAAATCATTCATGTGGTCTTTGGCCTCTGAATGGGCTTGCCCCTGCATAACTTTCCAGTTTAAGCTCAGTCCATTTTCCCCCTCATTTCCCTCATCCCAGTGAGGCTAGACGTGGTCCCTAGTGCTGTTCCCAGCACCTGGAACAGTCTTCCCCCACCACTCTGCTTAACTAACTGCAATTTGAATGTCATTCTTTGGGAGAAGAATTTTCTAATATATTACACCAGGCTCCTTTGTTCCCTGAGCCATCTCTCATTCCCCAACCCCTTGTATTCTATCTTTGCCTTCTCAACGATTGTATGTGTCCTCATTTAATTAAGCATTTAATGTTAATGATCCACATGTAGTCTCCTTCCCCCACTATACTATAATAAGCTTCTTGAGGATAAGGGCCAGGCCTATTTTGTTTACAACTATAGCTTATCACAGGGCCTGACATCCTTTTGATTGATTTCCTTTGTTCTGGGAGTGGGGAGATGGGATGGGAGAAGAGAGAGAAATTAAAGAAAAATAGAGATGTTTGATCGGGCTTACAGATTTCATTTGAAGTGAAAAACTTCAGATTGAAGAAGTTGACCATCTGTTATACTATTATTCTTTCTTTCTTTTTTAAAGTATTTATTTATTTAGGTAATCTCTATACCCAACGTGGGGCTTGAACTCTCGACTCTGAAATCAAGAGTCCCATGCTCCACTGACTGAACCAGCCAGGTGCCCCATCTGTTACACCATGAAAACAGTATCTTTTGCAGGGGAAGATAAGACAGAGAGTGGGGGCAATTTCCTAAAAACCTGGTTTATGTGAAGAATAGAATCTGGGACACAAAAGGAAGGAAAAGCACACAAAAGCTCATCCTGCCCTCTTCTTTTCAACAAGGAGTTTAGTGAAAAAATAATGATAATAAAGGGAGGGGAGAAATCATGCTAAAGATTTTTAAGGGACATAATAACTAGGTACAGTGCAGGATCCCAGGTTTGAGTTTGGTTTGGATAAACCAACTGTAAAGGGCATTTTGTGGACAAGCAGGGGAAATCTGAATACAGGCTGAGCTTCAGATAAGATGAAGATGAACTGGGAAGGAGAGATGGTTATCTTTAAAGAAAGCAGGTTACAAACTGCTCTCCTTTCTGTAAAAATACATAAATGTGTATTTATATGTGTATATTAACTGGCCTAATAATTAAATTGACATAAGACAGATTCATAGTAAAACACACATTTAATCTCGTATGTACCGGAAACACATAGACATGAGATGATCAAAAGCAGTCAGGCAGTCAAGGTTTTTATGTCATTGCGAGCTAAGGAAAAGGGTATAGGGATCTGGGGCCTCAGAAGGAAGGAAAATGATTCATAGGAGGATGGGAAGAACATATGTTTGGTAAACAAATGTTTTGTCATGCCATGCAAAGAAGTGTTAATGATGTAAAAAAGAGTTATCTCTGAGTAGTAGCTCTTTTCCTGGTAGAGGCTCCCTATCTAAATTTTTTTAGGCAGTTAAGGGGGAGGTAAAAAGTTGTTCTTGAGTGTGTTAAGCCTTGATTGCCTTCGGTTGAAGTAAACCGTATGCCATAATGGTACATTCTGGTTCAACCTCCCTGAACCCCAGCAACTCATAGAAATAAATAGCTTTCAGGATATACGCACAGGTGTGTTAACAGTGGTGACAAATGGGTGGTAGGAATAGGGTTTTATCGTTTTCTTATTTCTCTGTATCTGAATTCACAACTTTCTATAATGCACAAATGCAGCCTGTGAAATAAAAATTTAAATGTGAATTAATTTAAGAAATTTATAAAGTAGGCCTAAACAGACTCAGATTTTTACTGAAAGCTGTCCAGGACATTTTTTCTGTGTCCTCCACCTTAGCAATGAGTAGTATATCCCAACTTCTGAGTAGGCCTCAGCATGAAGGATTTAAAATTTTTAGCTGTCCTTGAACTGAAAGGGAATCAATCAGATATTGAGCATGCATACATTTTCTGCTGGCAGTGTCAGTAAGTGACCTCCCCATCGGTAGCAGGAAAGGTTGCAAGAAAGCAGCCTTACAGTGAGGTGCTCATATAATCACCAGGCAACATTGAAGCAGCCATTTCCTGCTCTAATAGAAGAATCCACAGTTCGTCAATTCTTCAGAGTAGTAAGTATATAGAAAGTTTAGAAAATGCGCAGTTCCAATGCTATCTGATAAGGGGAGGGAAGAGCATTTTGGAGACAACTGTGAAGGACTGGAAAGGTCACTACTGGACGGACACCAGGGACTGAGTATCCAGAGGCATGTATTCCAGCCCCTGCCTTACTCCAAAGGGGGTGGAAACATCTACCACCATGGTAGTCCTCACATTTCTTATCTGTGAAGTAAGATGTAGACAAAACCTAAAATTTTAACAGCTTCACAACCATGGTTTATTGGATAGCAAAACATAATTGTTGGATACTAAGTCACCACATTAAATATACCAAGAGAATTTTGCTAACATCCCCTTTAATGAATTCTCACAGCGTGCCACAAGTTGCCTGTAGAGGGCACTAGTCTGTTAATAACATCTTTTTTAATCAGTTAGACTCAGGAACAGAAAGGGACCTCCTCCATATCATATGTCCAGTCCTTCTGTCTTACAGAGGAGGAAATTGAGGCCCAGAGTTATCAGGTGATTTGCATAGACTCAGACAGCTAGCACTGGCCAGAGCTGAGGTAGAATAAATTCTGATCCATGCTACAACAAAACAAAACCCCCACAACCTACCGAGATCTAAAAATTGAATTTTATTAGTTGCCCATTTACTGAATCACCTTCCTTGAAAATAATAACATCATCATCACTATAAAAAAAGGACACTATTCCAGAAAACGTACTCTTGAAGATACTTTTTTTTGAAGCTTTTCATTCCAGTGTCACTCCTCAGTAACATTGTTATTCAGTAAAATTCCCCTAGCCTACTACCATTTTGTTGATAACCTTTGCTATTTTAATACTACCTTGCCAAATGTATACAGCCCTCAAACTGCACTGGGAGGGACAGAATGGTGTGTAGGGATTTTTTTCTCCTCCAGTCCCATCAGTAGCAATGAATTGTCAACCAGTGGGGTGCACCTGCATCATTCATTTGTTAGAATTGGACTTAGAGCTGCACTGACGTTGTGGTTCTCTCAGGTTGTTGGTCAGTTATTTCAGTTACCCTGTGGTCAGACTAGATCGAACACTTTGCCAGATTGTCTGTATTCCTTGCCAAAGTTCCAGAAAACCGTTCTTCTGGTCAAATACTATACCTGGACCCCACTCTATAAAACCATGGTTAGGATGTGTTTGATATGTTTGGGCTTTTCTGTTTGTTGTTGTTTTGAGAAATAGATGTATAGAGACATCATGCTGCAGTAGAGGAATCATCAACTTTGGAGCTCAGGAGACATAGGCTTAAATCCTGCCTCCATTCATTATTCAGTGGGTTCTCCTCAGCAAGTTATGTTGACTCTATGAGTATCATATTTCTCATCACAGTATTTATCTTATAGAGTGAGGATTAAATGAGAAAATTCTACAAAATGCCTTTATCAGCCCCTGGCACAGTACAAGTGAGTCTCCCACTTGTAGAATATGACTTGTTTGTGGAACTAGGAGAGAACAAAGAGTAGAATTCTACAGTGTAATGGACTCAAGGTCATTGCTACTAAAGCAAGGTGTTTTCTTTAAAACACACCATGGAGAATAGATGAGATGAATATTCTAGTGGACAAGTCTCAGAAAAGTAGCTGTGAACCTAGACCAAGCTAGTGCCATGGTGCTCTTATCGTCTTTCAACTTTCACAGCAGTGACATTACTAAATGACTGCCTAAGGCACCCGACCAATGTTCATGGTGATCAAAGAGCATGCTCAGTTAAGAGTATGGGTAGAGGAACTTAGAACACTTAGCCAATCTCACTCTGTCATATTTCCAGGGTGCAGAGAGAGCATTTCAGCATCTTTTTTAAACTCAGTCTTTTCCTAGAGCTTATAGGAAAGATAGTGATGGAGCTCCCCAAAGTATGATAGTTCACGCTCAGATGCACGGTTGCAGTGGCATTTTTTCACAGTTCTTCATGGTGTGTTGACACCCACCAATGGTATATTATGTTTAGAGCACTAAACAGATATGATTTCATTCAAACTCCACCACAACCGGATGGAGAAATACTATTCTTAACTCCAATATACTGATGGAGAAATTGAGGTTTGACAAGAGTGGGTTGTTAACCCAGGTCATGCAGCTAGTAGTGTAGTGAAACTAGGGTGAAGCCCTGACAGTGATTCCAGTCCATGCTCTTCACCTCTGCCTCTGGGGTCTCTTATGTCTTGGCTCTCTCTAAATATGCTAATCATCAGCAAAAAGGCAGGTAGCAGCCTGAAGGGGAAAAAAAACAAGGAACTTAAAAGTCCACCAAGAACCCAACACCGTTTACATCCACACAGTTTATACTGACATGGCTTTACTATTCTAGGGTCTTCATCAGCATAAGTTTACTGTTCCAGAAAGCTATTGCCCAGGAAGATAATAGTTACAAATAACTTTATTGCTCATTTCAGGAACTTCCCCAGAGACCCATCAACTCATTAATAGAAAACATCACGGGACAATTTTACATCAATTTGAGCATTTTCAAAACCCTCACCTGAACATCTTCACCTGCTGACTTCACTAATTCTAAAGATTGACCACCCTCACCCAACCCTAACCAGACCTCCCCCACCCCTCACTGAAAAACCCACATTGAAAAACCAGACTTCACAGTTTCAAAATGTTCTCAACCTTGACCTCCCCACTCTAAGCCTCTACTAACACTGTCAACGTCGTGTTCTCAGTTCTCGTGTTCTCAGAGCAATTGTTCTCAGCTGGATCTGATTTTCCCTCCCAGGAAACACTGGGCAATGTCATAAGACATCTTTGATTGTCATGACTGGGGGTGCTACTGGCATGTAGAGGGTCTAGGTCAGGATTGCTGTGAAACCTCTTACAGTGTACAGGACAGTCCTTCTCCCCCCCAACAAAGCATTATTTGGTCAATAGGTTATTCTGGTAATATTTTGGGGAGCAGAATTTGAACCACAAATTAGCAATATCTATATTAGTTCTGTAAAGAAGTTTCTCAAACTCTGATCCATTCAGTCTACGTTCTTGTTTTCCATCACTCCTGATTTCTTATGTCCTGTCAGGTTAGTGAGCCCTAAATCCATCATGCCCAGCCTGAAGAAATTTCATCCTGAGCATCTATATTATAGACCTATATCTGCCTTCCTTTTTATGAGGTTTTCCATCTTCCAAAAAAAGATCACCTGGTGGCTCATTTTTCTTTAATTTCTATGCTTTGTGTTCTGTACAAGCAGTTTGAATCGATGAATTTGAGACCACGATTTTTTTCAGGAGATGTCCTCCTTAGGTATCTCAATAACTGCAGAGTTCCTGAAGTTGTGAGCATGGCTTTTACAAACAGGAAGTACGGTCTCCTTGCAGCCAAACAGCACTAATTCAAAGTAGCAGAGAATATGGAATACCACCTTTTGAAATTAGCACTTTGAACTTCACCTTTTCTTCTAGATATCTCCTCTGATAGCAATGTTTACTTGGAAGCCTGCTTTTGAGCTTATGAGATCAGTTTGTGACCCCAAAATACAGTCTACTTCTCCTGCTTGTGGTGGGTAAAAGGCAAAAGCAAAAAAATATATATAAACAGTTCAAAAACTGCTATTACTTAAGTCTTGAAATATTATGCAATAATTTTCTGAACGCAAGTAATCGTCTTGGATCTTGGGAACTTACTGAAGTGAAATACCAGCCCTCACTATGGGCACAGAAGCCAGGGCTCGCGTTGTTGGAATGAGGCCCAGGATGATCTCAGCCTGTGTGGAGGCTGTATCGATGACCCCACAGTGCCTTTGTATTAGGCAGCCAAGTCTCTCCAACTAGGAGCCTCAGTGAACCTTCCCAAAGATCTCAAACCCATCACAGAAATACTGCCTGTCCCAAAACTTGCCCCAGGAAGGACCCAGGCAGTTTTCCTTTCTTAAAGTTCTTGTAATGATACAAATCTTAAATCTTGTGGGGATCCACTCAAACAAGGGTTAGCATGAAGATCATGTCAAAGACAAAATGGGTTAGCTAAAGCAGAAGCAAAAAGAAATCTTACCTAAATTGCTGTTATCTGACTATAGCAGAGGATCGAGAAAATACAACCACCATTAATCCCCCCTTCCCAGGGAGTTTCCTGCAAATTCAGCTGCCATGGGGACAGTCTGCCCATTGCAGTAGCATCAAAAAGCACAGCAGAACCTTCCATACCTT
Organism: Enhydra lutris kenyoni; assembly: GCF_002288905.1. Lineage (NCBI taxonomy): Eukaryota > Metazoa > Chordata > Mammalia > Carnivora > Mustelidae > Enhydra > Enhydra lutris. The sequence continues at coordinate 16,705,749 of NW_019154124.1, read as the reverse complement.
CCTATTAAAAACCCTAACTAACAGCTGCACTGCCACCCCTTTATGTAAGGGTTGGTACAGGAACCTTTTGATCTCTGGCATTGAGTGGGTACCTTATCACTGAGTACTTCCACCTGGTATGCGTAGATTATCCTTGTCTTTTCTCTTGATAATCTATCTATTGTCAGTTAATTTGCAGGCCCCCAATAACCAGACACAAGTTAGAAGAAGCAAAGTTTATCTCCTAACAGTTTTGGTGATGATTGCAGCCTACTGCTCAGATCCCAGGATCTCTGACCCAGCTGATCTTGGTCAGTCTCCTTACCGGTGCTCAGGGTCTGGTGGAGCAAGGCAAAAAGCACCTCTCCTTTTGTTTCTTTCTTTTTTTTTTTTTTTTACAGAGAGAGAGAGACAGCCATCACAAGTAGGCAGAGAGGCAGGCAGAGGGGCGGGGGGAACTCCCCGCTGAGCAGAGAGCCTGACGCGGGGCTCGATCCCAGGACCCTGAGACCATGACCTGAGCTGAAGGCAGAGGCTTTAACCCACTGAGCCACCCAGGTGCCCCACCTCTCCTTTTGTTTCTTGCCAAGATTCAAATCAGTAGGAGAAAAGAGTTACACAAACCAGCTCTTTATACTTTGTGACTCTTGGTTGGAGTGCTCTTACTATAGACCCTTTCCTTCCCAGGGATAGCTATTGTGGCCTGTCTGATTGTCTCATTTTGTATCCTGAGAGCTTGATCTGGATATAGGGAGAGCATTCACTCTCTGGTTTTCTGTCTGCCTGGGAGTGCATGTTTTTGGATCTGTGCTCAGAAAAGGCTCTTAGGTTGGAGGCATGGCACTCTGTAGTCTGCAGGCAAAAATAAGTGTGGGCACCCCATTTGCTCCTGGTTTCCTGCAAACCATTGCCAGCCCTTAGGGGGTTTGTCTAAATCCAAATAAAGGGTCTCAGTTGACTTGCTAGTGCTGGGAAGTACGATTCCAGCATCCTCTGCCTGGTGTGACAGGGGAAGGTCTGTGATGAAGGGGTCTCACTTTTATGAGAATCAAGAGACACAAGTTTTCACAGACACCATTCTCGTCACCTGATGGAGTGAGATTCTTGTCTTTCTTTCTCTTTGGCTATCATTGGGAGTGACTTTGGATCATGGGGCTTCATCTTCCTGTACCCTTCTTGGAGGATGCCTCTTATGTCTGTGGCTAAGTCATAGAAAGGCTTTTTGGTTTTGAGTCACACTTCAAAACAGGTATCCCCTTGGAGATCTTACATCATCAATGGCCAAACAACAGATCCTTTGGTTCAGAAAAGATTTTGTATTTGAAAATATTTTTTAAAGAGCTCTCACCTTAAAAATCCAGTTACCAGTATGGCAAGATCATCTGGAAAGGAGGACACACACAAAAATGATCAGCTAGCTTAAGAGGCTTTTTTAATAAATTAAAGAACAGAAATCAGATTAGAGGAGAAACTAAAATCTACACCCATCACAAACCCTTCTACCACCTTCCCCATGCAAATGACCCACTTGGGGACAGATAATCAGGGCCTGATAGAAGCTCTTATAGAAGGCTTCTCTCTGTAGTTTAATCGGACTCAAGTAGAATGATGTACTCTGAGGGAAGAAATATATCCTAAGACTTTGTTGAATGATTTATAAAAAAAAAATCCCAAAGATGAAGAGCTCTAAATCTAGAAGTTCTGGAACATGGAAATCTTTTGGTTTCCACCTGATATAAATAAGAATTTCAAAGTAATGTAGTTGGATGTGCAGGCTTTCCCCTAATATTATTACTGAGGCTGCCACTCCATTTTTTGAAGAAGTAAAAATAACCATCCTCATCTTGTCTTTACAAAATAGAACGTGGCTCTAGGAGTGACCCAAAGCTCACATATCTTCCTTACCAATCCCCAGTCCTCCCCTGTTTGTCTCACAGATGCTTGCAGATACTTTAAAAAGTCAGGACATTGCACTCAAGAAGAAAAACTTAAGTAGTAATTGGCTAGGCCTCAGCCTCCTCAAACAGGCTGCCCTGAACCGTCTTCTTAAGTAGGCCTCAGCCTGGACCTATTAAAAACTACAGACTTTCAACACAGATGATCGTATCCATCTGCCACACCTCTTCCCCTTTAAAATGCCTACTTGGGAAAGCTCAGTGCTACCAGGAACATTTACTGTTTGTTCCAGCCCAAACCCCTGAAAACCCTCTTGGAGCAGTTACTTTTAAAGGTTACATCTTTCCTGTCCCTCTTCAAGATATAAATCTTCTACCCCCCAGAGCTGTCTTCTCAAAGACCTGAAAGCCATTTCTCTCAAATGCAAACATCCAAGGAAATAACTCTGGCTCTCAGCCAAGGGCTGCCTTGCTTCTACTTGTACTGCTGCTTCCTGTCATAAAATGTGAGAAATTTATTTCTCCTCCTGATAAGCCCCCATGTTCCCCCTTAACAAACCCACTATGCCTGTTTCCTTAGCATACCCAGCCTCTAAAAAGTAACGTCTCAGTCCACTAACATAGTCAGCTGGGGCTGAACTGCAGCCTCTATGTGATTGCACCTCTGGGTAGAGAGAAAGAACGTGAAGGTGTCCCCCACAAATACTGATAGAAAACTTTAGCCTTTCTACTGAACAAGTAGCATTCCATCCAGAAACATAGTTTGAATAAAAAGTGGGGCAAAGGTGAAAACTAACTCTTATATAAACTAGTGAGTTTTGGATTACTGTGAAAGCTGTATGATCTCTATATCTGTGTGTACATGTATGTATGTCTAGGTATGCATGTTATAGAATGTATTTTCTTACCTTGGGATGGTATTGTCAAATTAATTGATAAAATTCCTTAAAGGAGCTTTATTTTAGTAGGTAAAGAAAAAGAAATGTTTAAATAAATGAGATATTCTTAAAACTGAGAAACATAGAAACTAAAACAGATATTTTTCAAATTTACATCATTTGGGTAAGTCTTTGGTAAATAAGACCAGTTTCATATTGTTGGCTTAATAAAAACAACTGTGTCTTCTGAGTTAACAGCATCATGATTCAAGCATATATTTTTAGACTATTTAAGTTTATTAATCAAATAAGCTAATGATATATTTGTTAGGTGTTTAAGAGTATAAAACTTTATAGATTTGATTTTAAGCAAATTTAACCTTTGATCTTATAAGCTTTAGTTCAGTAATAATTGTGCTTCATTATATATCTGCTTAGATGTAGTTTCCAAAATCTCTTTGGTAATTTGAAACCTTGAAGTTATACTGAGTTAAGTTAAATGACAGATATTCATTGAATATCTAGATCACTTTTAGATAAGATACCACATTGAGCCATTAATTACTGAACATAACTTTACCTACTTTGGGTTTCTTACTTATATAGAGAGACTAAAGATATTTGGATCTATTCATAAGCATGGTCTTTTGTGACATTGAGAAATTGTACAATGAAGAAGCATATGCATCTAGAAATTGTGGGATAATATGTTGATATATTTGCTGATTTAACTACAGAATACTGGTATATGACAGTCTGTTCACAATTGTCTGCTTAGTTTTATCTGCAAAATAAAGGTTATTAAGGTTGAAAATTATAATCAATATATGTAAATGAAGCTACAGAAAATAATAAGAGTGAAGAAATAAAAACGCACAGTATTCAAGGAATATTGGGTTATATTTGTGAAAGGGGAAAAAAAGAGTAATTTTGTCCTAAAGTAATTATTTAAAGATTGTTTCAGAATGAGAAAGAGAAAAGTGAGGGACAAAAGCATGAATGGATTTAGAAAGTTGCAAAGGTTTGGGGATTCGGGGTTTGTGCAGTGCATGGAGAGAGAATCATATCTCATGTGGTCAAGCTGGCTAAGATTGAATGGATTTATTATACTGTTTAAAATGAGTTTTAATATCAGTATGTAATATCAGTATGTACCAGTGCAAAGCCAGAATTTGATGTTCTCTCTCTCTTAAAAAGACAAAGTTTGTTGGACTATTAGTCTGTTCTTAGTAAGGAATTGTGAATGATTTTCTTTACCTTTTAGTAAACACAGATTCTATGTTTTATTGAAATAATTTCCAGTGATTTATCATGCCTTTGATTATTTTAGAAAACCAAGTCCCTTTTTTCCCCCCTCAAAAAACTGATCTGTGATCTTGTTTAATGGGATGTTCAAACCTGTGACATTTTGAACAGCTTCCTAAAATCAAATTCTAAATGATGTCTCCTTGATCCCAAAGTGACTTTGAGACTCTCCGGAGAGTCTCTGGAAAGTCTCAAAGGATTACTCCTCTTACCTTGTAAAAAGAGAGATATAAACTAACTTCCTAGAAAGTTGTTAATGCCCTCCCTATCAATGATATGTCTTGATATAATGTTATCAGCTGTAATTCCAGTTATTATCTTAAAATGTTATGTGTCACATAAACAACCAAATTTCTTCATCAGTTGTGTAATTTTTTACAATGAACTCTCATCAAACTTCAACCATTGTCATTTTAATTTTTTTGGTCATTCTCAGGTAGTTACTATTTTATTCTGGTGCTTTCCTAAAAACCCTTACAATCTGCTACAAGCCAGAACACTTTGTCTCCAACAAAAGGGAGAACCAAGGAAAGGCCTATAACAAGTACTTTGGATTACAGGCTTCTGATGGCATTGCTTAAATAACTGAAAACATGCCATTGGACGGAGAGAGGATTTCCAGAACTATAGTGGAGAAGCTTGTAAGTCCATCAGATTGCTAACTCAAGATCAAGCAGAACAAGAATTAATTACATGGAACTGAATGAACAGATAAAGAAATTATTATATTTTTTGTAGTTTTGATCATTTGGAACATTTCTGGTTCTTTAATGTTTTATTTTCTAGATATAATTTCTCTTTTCTTTGGATATTATTTTCTTTTCTCTTAAGCTATCTATAATTCACAACAATTTAGTAGGTTATATCTTTGTAAATTAAAGTGAAACATTTATCTTTTTCTCTGTATCTGATCCTTCTAGACTTTAGAAACTCTTATTGCATATTCTTATTTTCATTGCAATGTAATTGTTTGAAAGTTCAATAAGAATCTGTTCATTCTCCTTATAACAGGACATAATTGAGGAAATTTTGTTTTTATCACCAAGGCTTTTATTAAAATGTCTTATTTGAGAATAGCATGCTTGGAATCAGATAGGACCAGATAGTTTTAAGGAATTAAGATTGACTCTATGCAGTCAATATTCACAAAGCCCTCTCAAAAAAACTGGCCTGCTAACTGGCTTACAGATTTCCCAACCTTATGGGGTGAGTATAGAAGGTCACTTTCTGGCAGGCTCTAGGAACTTTAGAATATTTGGGGCATTTCAAGAAAAGAGGAGATCACCCAAATCTGTAGGAACTGCAGATGAAGTCTGATGAGTTCTTGGCTTGGCTTATAAAAGGAAATTAAAAGTCTAATCTGAGATTCTTTGTAATAGTTAGAGTAGAGCTAACATAAAAAGGCCTATTGGCTAGCTACCACTCTTGCTGCATTAATGTAAATGATCAGGCCAAATTTAGTGAGAGTAGGCTTGTTTTGTAAAGAAGAGTAATCTTTTTTTTTCTTTTCTTTTCTTTTATTAACATATAATGTATTATTTGTCTCGGGTACAGGTCTGTGAATCATCAGTCTTCCACAACTCACATCAGTCACCGTAGCACATACCTTCCCCAATGTCCATCACCCAGCCACCCTATCCCTCCTACCCCCCACCCTCCACATCAGCAGCCCTTAGTTTGTTTCCTGAGAATAAGAGGGTCTTATGATTTTTCTCCCTCTCTGGTTTCATCTTGTTTCACTTTTTCCTCTCTTCCCCTATGACCCTCTGCTTTGTTTCTCAAATTCTACGTATTAGTGAGATCATATGATAATTGTCTTTCTCTGATTGACTTATTTCACTTAGCATAATACCCTCTAGTTCCAGCCACGTCGTTGCAAGTGGCAAGATTTCATTTTTTTGATGGTTGCATACTATTCCTGTGTGTGTGTGTGTGTGTGTGTGTGTGTGTGTGTGTGTGTGTGTGTGTTGTGTGTGTGTGTGTGTGTACCACATCTGCTTTATCCATTCATCTATAGATGGACGTCTAGGCTCTTTCCATAGTTTGGCTACTGTGGACATTGCTGTTATAAACATTGGGGTGCATGTGTCCCTTTAGATCACTACATTTGTATCTTTGGAGTAAATACCCAGTAGTGCAATTGCTGGGCCATAGGATAGCTCTATTACTTTGATTATCTTTGATTAAGATGGGGGCAATTGTAGAGAAAAGTTTTATGTTTCCATGAAAAATAATAATCTACCCTTCCATGTTATCAGCATTGAGTCTTGTTCATTGTTTTTGAGCTGTTTTTTCTGTCTTTGTAAACTGTATCCTGCTGTCTTACATATTTTGTTGGTAATTAATGTTTCCAGTTTTTCTCCCATTCTGACTTGGTATCACTGGGAATCAAAACTGCCTTTTTTCTTGAAGCTCAGTGAACTGAAGCTGGACAACTTGCTGTAACCTGACAGAATGTATCACCACAACAGTGTGGGCTACTCATAAACACTAGAACACCTGCATCTTCCATGTTCTGCTCCAGAAAGTAAGCATGACTGTGTCATTACCACTACCATCCTCACTAAAGATGCTTTAAACCCAACATCTAGAAACCTTTTTTTAATTTGAAAGGGGAGATAAAGGGGAGAGGGACAAAGGAAGAGGGAGAGAGGGAATATTAAGCAGGCTCTACAGCCAGTGTGGAGTCTGACACAGGGCTCGATCTCATGACCCTGAGATCATGACTTGAGCTGAAATCAAGAGTTGGACGCTTAACTGACTGAGCCATCCAGGTTACCCAAAATGTAGAAATCTTGACTAGCTTCCCTCTTGACTCAGAAACTGTATTCATAGTGTACTCCAACCATTATTCTTTGTTTTTCTTTCCCTTTCTTTTTTTTTTTAAAGATTTTATTTATTTATTTATTTATTTATTTATTTGACAGAGAGAGAGATCACAAGTAGGCAGAGAGGCAGGCAGAGAGAGGGAGAAGCAGTCTCCCCACTGAGCGGAGAGCCTGATGTGGGGCTTGATCTCAGGACCCTGAGATCATGACCTGAGCCGAAGGCAGAGGCTTAACCCACTGAACCACCCAGGTGCCCCTTCACTCCTGATTTTGATACGAGTATTATTCATCCCCTCTCCCTGCTTCTTAGACTACTCATATTTTTTAAAATATTTTATTTATTTATTTGAGA
>NW_019154124.1:16493166-16698412 GCF_002288905.1 Enhydra lutris kenyoni | reverse complement strand
TAAAGATTTTATTTATTTATTTATTTATTTATTTATTTGACAGAGAGAGAGATCACAAGTAGGCAGAGAGGCAGGCAGAGAGAGGGAGAAGCAGTCTCCCCACTGAGCGGAGAGCCTGATGTGGGGCTTGATCTCAGGACCCTGAGATCATGACCTGAGCCGAAGGCAGAGGCTTAACCCACTGAACCACCCAGGTGCCCCTTCTTTCCCTTTCTATATCTTTCCCCAAATCTTGTAACTGGAATCTTTCTCCACAGCAATCAAGCTTTTTTGGGGGGTGGGGGGTGAAACTTCCTGGGGAGTTTCAAATGGGGAGAATGGGAGGAACCATTCAGACATCCAGAGTTGATTTTAAAGTGAAAACATTTGAGCTAAAAAAAATGTAGAGAAAGAAATCTTATTTTAACTCCTGTTATCTAACCGAAGCAGAGCCTCTTCTACATCTATTTTCTAGAGTAAAAAGCCTGCCATTAACCCCAACCTGATGGGAATTTCCCGTGAATGCAGCTGCCTTAGCGACAGACTGCCCATTCCCATTGCCACCAAAAAACCCCACAGAAAGCCTGTTTTTATCCTTGGCTGCTGAGTGAGTTACCCATCACTGAGTAGGTCCATGTGTCAACATAAATAAACCTTGTCTTTTTTCCTGTTAATCTATCCATTGTCATTAATTTGCAGTTCCCAGTCACTGAACCCAAGTTGAAAGAAAAAGGATTTCCCCCCAACAGCCTCCTCCCTGATGATTATAGCAGGCTGCTCCCTGATGAAAGCAGCACCGCCATGGCTACAGAATTTTCTATTCCTGTACACATGTGTGCTTATGGTCAGGTGTGTATTTACAGAGCAGGCAGCTCAGTAGGCTGTGACTGAACGTCCTTAGGAATCTCCTTTGAGAGTCAAAGCTTATTAAAGCAGAAACACTTCCCAGAAGATCAGAAGTCTATCTTCAAACCAAGCTCATTCCCCTGCTTGTTGCATCATTGGACCAGGAGGCTTAAAATAAATCATCTCTTAAAAGTCAACCAATTACCAAACTCACCTTCTGACACTTCCAACATTAGTTTTGGGAAATGTACTGGAAGGACTCCTACAATGGTAACTTGACCATGCTCTCCCTGATGACATCGTCTTGGAATGTTGGTAAACTTCTTTTGGCATATGCTCCAGGGAGAAGACAGTTGTCTAAGTTAATGACAACCTTTAATTGGAGGTAGTTATGAGCTTTGGTGTCTGGTAGACTGGGCTCAACTCCCAACTTGACAAATTGTTAGTTTTGCAACCTGGAGCAATGCTTTAACTTCTCTGAGGCTGCCTCAGTTTCCTTATTTGCAAAGTGGGTGAAATAACACTTAACTTGAAAGATTTGGGGAGAGATTAAAATGAAAGAAATGTATATGCAAGCGCTTAATTTTCTTCCTGGCTTCTTTAAGGTGCGTTCAAAATCACTTGGGACACAAGATTAGTGCTCTGGAGGCAGCAATGACACAGCTCTTCTCTATATTATAACATGTACCCTACTTCACTTACTTAATTTTCCACATCTATTTTCCTGTTTCCATTATTCCTGGAAAAAGATCACACCTGCTTTATATGGGCAGAAAACATACTCAGTTTTTCCTATGAAAATTAAGTCAAAATTTTTAGAGGAGAATATCTTTGGTCATTTTCTAAATAATAATTTTTAAAACTTGAACTATTTAATTTCATGAAGTTTTCTAGATTTGCCTCTAGTTTAAGTCTGGGGGGGCATAAGCTGATAGGGAGTCTGGATCCCCTTCTCTTGTCCTTTCCTTGCATGTATAAATCTCATTATAACTGGCTCTACCCACCATGACCTGGCTCTACTTGCCATGATGAGCCACCCTGAGTCTGGACTGACTGCATTGGGCAATACACAGGCCAAGATCTTTCTGGTCAGGGCTTGGCAGCATGAATTAAACAGGATGCCAACATTGTTGCCAAATGGATGGCTCATATTTTCCATCTTGGTCTTTGTGGATGGCAGCCGTGCTCCCCATGGTGCCCAGTTGTGCAATGAATGCGAGAGGCGCTGAGCCAGAGCAAGGGCCTAGGATGAAGTTAGGCCTTCCTGATAGGCATGGGCCTGGATTGGGCTAGCAGATATGTGTGTGTGTTTAGCTTGAATAATCTGCTGTTCAGGTTAGACTAACGCTTGGTTGGGTAGATAAACTCAGAAACAGAGGCTGAGAGTGACCCTGTGGATAGCCCAAGAAGTGGTGGGTCCAAATGAGGAACTTGAGCTGGTGCTGATGTAGAGATGGGGTGTGGTCATCAGATTGGACTCAAATGAACAGTAGGAGTTAGTCAGGTAAGGCCATTGCTTGGACACTACCAAAGACAATAACCAAGATCATTTCAGATGCTTCCAAAAGGGCATGTGATGCTGATGGAGGCTTCCATTTACCAAAGTGTGACTTAGAATTTCTGTTGACAGCCCCACTACAGGGCAGTCAATCTGTTCTTCTCTAAGAAACCAGTTCAAGGTGAACCAGGACTGTGAAAGGGGGATTCTGATTCCATTGCAGCAAAAGCTCGATATTCTCTGGGCAATGGCCACTGCATCTTTGTAGATAAGCATTTCTGTTCCCTGAACTGAAATCTGAAGCAAAGACTAGGATTTTTACTGTTCATTCACAGGCCATGGAGAAAGGTACCTACCATGGAGCATCCATCCAGAGAAAACTGGTGCTTTGGGCAAAGTGTTTTCCATCTTCTATCTGTCTTCATGTGAAAGTGATGACTTTGGTGAGTTTCAGGGAATATATCACAGGGCTAGATGTACCATCATAGAAATCCATCCATTGCACTGAGTGTTTACCTGTCTATAAGCATTTCTTATCCGTGATACCCCAGAAAGGATAAAATTTTTCTTTATAATAAGTAGGTGTTGGGGCGCCTGGGTGGCTCCGTGGGTTAAAGCCTCTGCCTTTGTCTCAGGTCATGATCTCAGGGTCCTGGGATCAAGCCCCGCATTGGGTTCTCTGGTCAGCAGAGAGTCTGCCCCCCCCACCACACTGGTTGTCTCTCTGCCTACTTGTGATCTCTGTCTGTCAAATAAATACATAAAATCTTTAAAAAAAATACGTAGGTGTCACTGTCACTGGTGATGAATAATTGTAAAACCCTTTGAGGTCCCTTAAATAATTTATCAGTCCCAGACCTGGGGCTGTTATTGAACTGTGCTTGGTCCCTCAGCCCGGGCTATGGCTTACAAAACCCTAAGGATTGGCATAAAGTGGAGTAGGGATAAAGGAGGAGGGGAATGGAGAGGAGCCATTCCCATGAGATCTCTCGCCTCTTTTGGTGGGGCACATGTCTCTCAGGGCTTCCTATACTATATAGAGCTCTTTCCAGAACTCCTGCAACTCTCCTGAGTCTTCTAAGCATCACTGGAAATGAAAAGACCCTTAGACTAGGCAGCAGGTGAAGTCCTTCCTTGCTTAAGAAACTTCTGTGACCACTTTGGTAGTTCACACAGGAAATAGGGGTACCTGGGTGACTCAGTTGGTTAAGCATCTGCCTTTGGCACAGGTGATGATCCCAGGGTCCTGGGATCGAGTCATACATCAGGCTCCCTGCTCAGTGGGGAGCCTGCTTCTCCCTCTCCCCTCTGCTCATGCTCTGTCTTGCTATCTCCCTCTCTCTTAAATAAATAAATAAAATCTTCAAAGAACACAAAAAATGAAAAACAAAGTAACAAAGTAAAATGGGCATTGTGGAATTGCAGAATCAGGACTCCTATGTCCTGGAAGAGCTCCCTATCTTTCCTGAGAGCTTCATTCTCTCCTAACATGGCAGTGGCCATTACTGACCCAACACTCTGTGGCCCAGCCCCATGCCCACCAGGTGTCCTTCCAGAGGGAGAGGCAACCTTAGTGACCACACCCTAGTTCTCTAAGGCTGCCAGGCCACCTGGATTTTCCCTCATTAACTTCCATGAGACTCTAGAACATATTATATACACTAAGTACATAAATTAAAAGTCTGCATGTGACAGTTTCTTCATTGGCAAAAGAAGCCTCAGTCCTAGGCATAGGAAATAAATTGGCTTTACAGTACATCTGAAAGAGAAAAAAAAAACTAAGACTAAAATAAACAAACAAAAATCCTTGGCTTCCTCAAGGTTCACATATAAATAGAGACCTTGCAATTTTAAGCAGAAATGTCTTTGTACACATCAAAGCAAGATACGAGCGCTTCAAGCTTGTAATAGATCCTGGAATGTCTTCAGAATCCGAGGTAACACACAATGTAGGGTGAGGGGAAATTTTCACGTATCTCTGGCCTGTGCAAAAATGACCTCATCCATCTGGATCCTGTCCATCTACAAAGCACTTCTTAGATTGAATTATCCAGGTGATTGCTCTATCCCTCCAACATACTTTCCATGTATAAAAATAACAAATTAACACTAAACATGATGCTATTTTGAAAAAATTAGACTTGAGCTTTTACAGTGTTTTGCAAATCTATAGTTTGACTTGTATTTCCTGGAATTTTTCATTTTTATAATACTGTTAAAAAAAATTTTCAGTTGATTTGTGTGGCTGAGCTCCCCCAGGGATAGACTGACCTCCAGCAACTCCTCACTCCACCCCCCCGTTGGAGCTTGAATAATGACTGAGTGACAAAGTGTCCCATTCAGTTATTATTGAACTATATTAAATTGCTGAAGTTGGTAATTGGAGCATATCTTATTACAAAGGCAAAAGTTCAACATTTTTTTCCCCAGGCATAATAGGCTTGCACATTTAAAAACTTCTGGTCTGGGGAGGAATAGATGTCAGGGCACCGAGCATGCCCAAATTAAACAGGGAAAGATATGTTAACCAACCCTGCACACAACTGCCAGGCATTACCTTGAAGATATTTAGCATTCGTTCTCAAGCCTCATATAAAGGGGTTCAAGAGATAAAGTAGAAGGGAATCTTGAAAATCCGCCAGTATTCCCAAGCTCTATTAGGCTTACTCAACTGAAAAACTATCATTTAAAATACTAGGGACTGATAGTTACACAGTAAACACAAAATGTTTAAACTTTTTTTTTAAAGATTTATTTATTTATTTGACAGAGAGAGAGAGAGAGATATCACAAGTAGACAGAGAGGCAGGCAGAGAGAGAGGGAGAAGCAGGCTCCCTGCCAAGCAGAGAGCCCGATGTGGGGCTCGATCCCAGGACCCTGGGATCATGACCCAAGCCGAAGGCAGAGGCTCAACCCACTGAGCCACACAGGTGCCCCACAAAATATTTATATTATATTTTTTGTCTACTTTTATTAGTTGGTACCCACACAGTACTGATATTAAATATCTTAAAATCTCATCTGAGTTATTAAAACCTATTTGGATCTACCAGATACAGACTATTTACTGGAAGTATCATCTGGGATAGGGCTGAGGCATCTAATTTGCTATAAAATGGTATTCCGGTGAAGGACCAGTTTTAGTAAAGACAGTGGGAGCTTTGGGTACCTGTCACCCAAAGTCACTGCTTCAAAGACCAGGAAGTAAGGGTTGGGGAAACTACAGAAACCATAGCCCGTGTTATTATTCTTCAAAGATACCTCATCAGAAGATTAGTTTGGGACAATTATTTAAGAATCTGGATTCCCAGATAGATGCCTTCCCTGAGTATTGTGAATACTAGGTTTCAGGTAGGCATGGGAATCAGTATTTCTAATAAGCAACCTGATAATTCTTAAGGTAAGGCAGATGTGGGAAACACTATTCAGGCAGTGATACTCATTCATGATACACTCCTTCTTTTATTCAATTATTTAGCACTCACTCTGTTGTTTCTCAAAGTGGGATCCTGGGTCCCCTGCATCAAAATCATCTGGAGTGTTTGATTAAGATCCAGACATTGGGCCCCATCCCAAACCTACTACATCAGAATCCCCAGGGATAGGTCCCAGAAATCTGCATTTTAAATGAGCATCCCAAGTGATTGTTACGTAGTACAATTTGAGACTATCTACTATGTGTCAGGCACATGTCTGTTCCCAGTTAATAGGTCTCAAAGACTTCGTCATAGATTTACTGAGGCAGGAATCAGTGAATAATGTATGTAGCCGTAACGTAAAGGGTGAAGGGAGACAGGCAGCTCTTCCTGCTTTAAATTGGAAGTCTGCAGGGCTTGTAGGAGCAAGAAGGGAAGCTGCCCTACAAATGGAGTGGCCAGGTTTTGGGGAACATGGAAGATCTAAGTGAGGACCAGGCCCCTTCAGCCTTTGCAGCCATGGATGGGCCAACAAATGCCTGGTTGGAGTTGGCTCTGCAAAGGCCCCACAGTCCCAGGGTCAGGTGGTGGGGCACTGACGAGAATTCTCACTTGGAATTTCCTGCCACAGCTCCAGCCCTGCAGGACATAAATATACTTTACTTCTCTCTTTTCTTCTCCCATTTCCTTGGTTTTGTTTGTGCAACTGTAATGGAACTTGCCCAGGCATTGTTTCATTTTGACACCATATCAAGGTCTGCTCTGAATTCACTTTCTCCATCAGAAGTCTATGGAGTGTTCATTGTTCCTATGGACTTTTACTGATGTACAATTGTTTTAAAAATAACTTGTCCAAAGCATAGCTGGAAAATAATAAGTAAATTTATTTCAAGTAAGTTTTGGCTGATGATTCCAATTCTGATTTTTCTGATGGCTCGTGTGGGTCAACGTTCAGGCAAATGCCTTTCTGGTTTTGAATGGTAAAAGAAAGGAAAAGCACAATGATAATGAAGTACTCAAGAGTCTTGTGTAATTGTAGCTCTAGCATAGAATTTGAAGTCAGAAAATCTGAGTGATTCTCCTTTTCTTCATCTATAAAATGGGAATAATGAGACCTACTTTAGCTACATCACTTGGTAAACTATCAAGATTTATACCAACAGTGATTATTGTGTTTTTTTTTTTTTAAAGATTTTATTTATTTATTTGACAGAGAGAGATCACAAGTAGACAGAGAGGCAGGCAGAGAGAGGGAGGGAAGCAGGCTCCCTGCTGAGCAGAGAGCCCGATGCGGGACTCGATCCCAGGAACCTGAGATCATGACCTGAGCCGAAGGCAGCGGCTTAACCCACTGAGCCACCCAGGCGCCCCTGATTATTGTTTTTTAATAGTTTTTTTCTTGTCACTTTGTCCCCCTCTAGCTTCAGATGTCATTGAAACATTTTTAGATAGTATGGGTCAGCCTAGAATAAAGCACTAGAAAGACAGGAGTTTGGGGAAGAGGTGCTTACCATTGAAATTGTCTTTATTACAGAGACAATTATTTGGACCAAAGCATTATTTTTGCTCAGGTCTGAGAAGGAAGAAGTATGATCCAAATAGCAAAGGTCCCCATGACAAATGAAAGGCGTTTGGAAACTATAGTACATTGTTCTGTTCTTTTGGAAGGCAAAACACTGCCGGGATGAAGACAGAGCCCTTCCAAGTGGGTGATGAAATTTACTTTATTGACATTATCAATAAGGATGTATTTGTGGAAAACAAACATGAAATATAGCTCACACTTAGAGGACTTGGCAGGTAAGTACAGGGAAGTGGGATGTCTGATCAGGAGGCTTAAACCTTTGGGCTTATTTGGCATTGGTTTCATGCCTGATTAGCTGTGTGATTTTTCGGTAATTGTCTTCCCTCGTAAACTCTCAACTTTCTCATGCATAAAATGGGTATAAAACTTTCCATTACCCATTATAAGAGCACCGGCCATGTTTTTCACTTGAAGTGAAACATGGTGTATAGTTTATCATTACCAGGTAATGAACATTAAGTCATACATGCCGGTTAAAAATCAAGAAAGATATACAATAGAGATAGCAAATTGCAGCATAACACACAGTCTTCTGTTTAATATTTCGACCTGTGTAATATGAATACCTTAATTTTGGTTTTCTGGGCTTTTTTTCTCTTTCAAATAAGTGCATATGTATCTACCCTCTCGTTAGATCATCAAAAGTTAAAAACATGCACCTCTTTAGGACAGCAGATGGAAAAGGAGTTTCAGTTTCATCATTCTGTATCATCTCTTTGCACTTCCTAGAATCTCATGAGAAGAATGAAGAGTTAGGGTACATGAGATGCAAGTTCACACAGTTAATTGTCCTGCCCTAAATTCATGCATATTACAAGTAGATGACTCATTGCTGGTTCCTGCAGAATTTTTTTAACTGGAAAAAAAGTGAGTGTATTGATTGTTAAAGTTGTCAAGTTGACAAATCCAGGTAACAAAGAAATCTCTCTTTTAAGATGAGTTAGGAGTCATAGCATGTTTGAAGCCAGAAGGAAGCTTCAAAACCATTCGTTTATAGTGGAGAAATCTGGGGCACAGAGGTAACTTGTAACAGTAGTAATAGGAATCCTAGAGTGTTTTACGTCCTAGATATATACTAACTGATTTGCATGCATTATTTCATTTAATGTTCAAGACAACCCTCAGAAATAGGTGCTGTTATTAATGCTGTAGTAGAGGTAGGGAAACTGAGGTTTTAAGAAATTAAGCCTTGTGCTCAAGATTACACAGCTGTTAATTCTTTGTCAGTTCCTGCTGCTGTAACAGAATACCAGAGCCTGATGGCTTCACCAACAAGAATTTATTGCTCACAGTTCTGGAGGCTGGGAAATCTGGTATCAAGGTGCTGGTCAATTTAGTATCCAGTGAGTGTCCTCTTCTTGGCTTGCAGATAGATGCCTTCTTGCTACATCCTCACATGGTGAAGAGAGGTCTTTCCTTATGAGGGTGCTAATTCCATCCCTGAACTCCATTTTCATGACCTAAGTATCTCCCAAAGGCCTCACCTCCAAATACCATCACACTGGGGGTTAGGCTTTAACATGCAAATTTTATGGGGGGTACAAACATACAGTCCATGGCATGTGATAAGAATTACTGATTATCACTTAATTATCATTAAGCATACTTTACGTGTCAAGCGCTGTATGTGGCACTGGGAACAGAAAAGTAAAATAATGACATACGTTCCCATCTTTGTGGTATATACAGAGCAATAGGGGACACAGACAGGGCTTAACTATCACATGAACACATAATTACAAACTAGGAAAAGTGGTTTTGAAGGGAAAGAGTAGGAGATGTGAAAGCAGAAGACTTTGTCTAGTTTGGGGAGTCAGAATGGCTTCTCAGGGGCTAGAACGACCGAGCTACAATCTGAAGGGGGAACAGTCAGGGGAACAGAAGAGCGTCTCAGACTTGGGAAACTCAAGTGCAAAGACCCTTGGCTGAATCACAAAGAGCTGTGTTGAGGGTGAGAGGAGTGCAGAGAGGTGAATGCTTGGTGGGGGCCCGATTATCCAGGGCCCTGAGATGTTTGGTCTTCTTCATGAGAACGGTGGCTTCTGGAATTATCCTCAATAAAGGTCACCAGTGACTTGGTAATTACCTCATTTTACAGCCTTTCCCCAGGTTCCATCCTCCCCAAATGTGTGGAACACCTGAGGCAGTGGCCTTGGGTCCCATGATCCTCTAGCATTGGGTCTTCCAAGAACCTCAGGGCCCTTTCTCTGCTCCACTCCTCTTCCATCCCTTCAATGTAAGACTGTATAGTAAACTCCTTAAAAATGTGTGTATTGGGTGGGTGCAGGGGATGGTTCTCAATGTTTATTCTTGCTAATTTTTCCAAATACTCAAATCTCATGTACTGCATTAACTACATTTAGTGAGGCCATTTATATTTTTGGAACAACTATTTTTGAAACAGTATACTTGTCCAATATTATGTTTTATCCCATGTTCATTAATAGCTCTAAAATGTCTAAGCTGGGGCACCCGGGTGGCTCATTCGGTTAAGTGTCTGCCTTTGATCTCAGGGTCCTGGAATTGAGCCTTTATCATACTTCCTGCTCAGAAGGGAGTCTGCTTCTCCCTCTCTCTCTGCCCCTCCCCCACTCATTGTCTCCCTCTCTCTCAAATAAATAAAGTCTTTAAAAAATGAAATGTCTATGCTATTAAGATCTCACTTGGTTGAGAAATCATTCCCCCATTGCCACCATGCTTACTGGCAAAAATCACTTTTCACCCATGGTCTGGCTGCTAAATTTCCCATTAGAGCTTCTTTCTTTAGACTAAAATGTTAGGTAGTATGTTAAAATAAATGAATAATCTGAAAACATGTAACACTCAGGTTATCAGTCATTTATACCTTAATGAAAACGACTTTCAGATCTTTTACATTGGGCAAGTTTCGATAGAGAGAAATGGAGGGGAAGTGCAGAAGGTCATTGAGCTCCTGATTAAGGTGGAAAGGGGAGCTGAGAGGCGTGTGGAGGAGGAAGGACCTGTGGGGAAGAGATTCTGCTCTTTGAAGTTGGCTACTTTGAACATTGTCAACTCTTCTTTCTTTCCCGTTCATAAATGCTATTTATTCTTTGGTAATTTTCCATTACAGTGAGTAAATTTTTGGTTAAAATTTTTAGTGTGGTTTCCTTTAGGCTGTAATTACTTGAAAACTCTTGATTAAAAATAGTAACTTGAAATGCAAACATTTAACCGGCTATATAACCAATTGTCCAACTAAACTTAACGTTTTTTTCACATTTAAGTTATTTTCTACTCCAATACCGTACAACATTTTAAAGGACTACCATGCCTGAAGGCATCATTTGGCTTAATGGGAGATGCTACTTTGAAAAAAAAAAATTAGCTAAATTCGACAGCAGCATGATTCAAGATGATTGACACTTCAGAGTGAGCATCCAAGTTTGTTTCACGAATAGTAGGGGGAATTTGGCTTCAACTGAACATTTACTTATCAGTGTTTGGGCTCCTGGTTTCCAGGCAATGTATAAATTACTGCTTGCTTGCATGTGGTACAGAGAATCAAGGCAAACGCATCTTTTTGGAGGCAGCCAGGCTCTGATTTATAGTTATAGCACCATCAGGCCGGCTAATGGGAGGACTCACATGGACACACGACAAGATGGCAGCTTTGTGCTAAGTCAGGAAGACTCTGGAACTCTCCTGGTACACTGGGCTTATTCCCTGGCTGGAAGGAAATACGCCGCAGTGGCCAGGGAGGGACATGGTCTTTCTGTTCGAAACTTATATCTCCGCGGGCTTTGAAGTAGTTTGTGGAGGTCTGTGCAGCCTCATACCAGGTGTGCAGCCAGAGGTAACTGTTGTGTTAGGTTTCCTTCAAAGCCCGTTCAAGAACCTGACTTCAACAGTAGAAAGTATCTGTTGTTTGGGGATGGCTTGCATTGTTACGGGCAGTGATTCATCCTCCCCTCCCCTCACCCCTACAAGAGCCTCTTCTGAACGGAAAGAGGTAAAATGGGTCACTATGTCACGGATAGCCTAGGAATAGAGAAGAACTCGGGCAGAGCTGTCCAGACGGAGGGCAGCTGAAACCCAGCTATGGTCAGAAACTCACTTGTGCTCCACTAGGCAGGTGCACGGGGTGTCTAATGGAAAATGGATGCGAGTCATGACTCGCGCAGTAGGACAGACAGAAACCTGCCACAGGGATGGAGTCTTCTTTCTTAAAGGGGAATGTTAGCTAAAAGGGAAAAAAAAACTGTCCTTCTTTTATCTGGAGAGCTGACTGGTTGTCAGCGTCTAGTCGAACACCAAAGGGCAGCAGCCAGCACGTCTGGTGCAGAGTAAGGCAGAGAGGAACTGAGACTCGTTTCATCAGACAGTTACTCTAGAAAAGAAAGGTTACTTGGTTTATTTGATCAGATTGTAATCATGCCATTTTCCAAAGCATTTCGCTGTTTCCCTCCACTTATCAGCCTCCTTTTTCTCACCCCAAACCATATGATTCACCAGAAATTCTGCTCCACAAGCATTTGAAGAGGCCAGAGGTGAATGGCAGGGGAAGGGTCCGAGGGCCCCAGCTCTACCCCAACCCCTTCCCTTCTGCACTTTACAAAGCAGATACTCCCGGGAGGGAAATCAGACTCCCATAAATCACCAAATAGCTTTCCTGAATCTCTTACCCATACTGCTCTTGTTCTCGTGCCGGGCCACAGCAGGTGGCATTTGCAGAGAGGGGAAGTAGTGGGGCTTAGGGGGGGGGGGTGGGGGGGCACCCACCGGGCTGCATGGTGCAGTCACAGGAAGCCAGACAACTTCCTGCCCGGCTTGCCAAGCGCCATGCTGAGCCATCCCTGGGGAGCATGCTTTCCCTCCTGTGTCTCAGTATCGTGGCTTTCCTGTGCTGACATAGCCCTCTCTCCAGAAAGAAGAAAAAGGAGATAAAATTTGGGCAAGAAGGAGAAGTAAGCTTTAAGTGCAGGGAGGCTCACAGAAGGTCAGTGAACGACCTCAGTGAAGAAGAGAGAGGCTCAGGGTCTACCTCAGGAGGGTCTTCCTGACCCTCTTCCCCCATGACCCCTAATGCTCTTGCTTCGTCTGCTCTGGTCTCCAAAGCTCCTTCTTCATTCCTTTCTCATTTCCCTCAGAGAGCTCCCGTTGGCAGTAGCCAACTGTTAGAATTCACCCCGTTCTGTCCTTTAAGGAGCCTGAATTCCTGCTTAGAATGAGACAGCTCAAGTTCAACCTGCCCTTCCTACTGTTGGGGAATTAAAAGTCTAGCCAAAAACAGAGCTGTCTTCACATCACTGCGGAAAGAAAGGCAACTGATTTATTATTTGGGTATGCCCAGTAGAGCACATGCAGATAGGTAGCCTACAAGACACCATGGAAGGCAGGATGAAATTTCACACAATCTACACAGCAAAGCAGAAGTAGCAATAGAATCTCTCTCACCTCTAGAAGCAAATATGTACATCTTGAGATAGGTTCCCAGGTTGACTCCAGGGACATGTGGTTACACGTGAGGGGCCATGAGGTCCATGACCTTGAAGACATCTCTGCATGGTAAAGCTGGGGCCTGGGCTTATCTAGTCCCTTGGGAGACGCCTTTATCTTCTCAAAAGGCCAGAGCAAGGGTTCAGGCCCATTCGCTTTTCAAGGAGACCCTTACTCCTAACAGTCCTAGCAAAAGGGCTCTTCTGCAAGGAATCAGCCTCTCAGAATTAAAGAGCATCCTGTTCTTTTCATACTTCTGTCCCTGAGGCTGCACGCTGCCTTTCATGGCTTGTCTCCTTCACCACCACCCTTTCCCTGGGTGCTCCTGTGTAGCCGTGTCTGTGCTGAGGAGTCAGGCCCCAGGAGATGGTTTTCCCACCTGACAACCCCCTGTGGCAGAGCCAGGTCCTGTGGAGGAAAAGATGCCCTTTCCCTGAGGGCCAGGGCAGAAAAGCAATCGGATTAAAGGCCCCCACACTCAGCTGTGGTGGATGGCACCCTTGAATCTGCTCACTAGAGCTTCCGACGTGAAGAGGTAGGGAAAGATTCCCTTTTGTCCTTTCGACCAACTGTTAAATCAGTTCCACAAGCTTGGAGGTGAGAGCAAGGAGTATGTGAGGCCTCCTTGTTACTGCCAGCTTATAGTTAGCTCCCAACACCTACTTAGTGCATCTCCAACTTGAGTTGATGCTTACAATGCCTATTTAAAGTGCACACTTCTGGGGCGCCTGGGTGGCTCATTCAGTTCAGCGTCTGCCTTCAGCTCAGGTCCTGATCCCGGGGTCCTAGGATCCAGATCCCGAGGTCCTGGGCCTCCCTGCTCAGTGGGGAGACTGCTTCTCCTTCTTCCTCTGTCCCTCTGCCCCACTCATGCTGTCTCTCAAATAAAGTGCACGCTTCTGATACATTTATCTAATTCAGCTTTGGGATGGATCCAAGGAAGCTACATTTTTAAAAAGCACCCTAGATGACTTTGGTGCTCCTCATACTGAGAAACACTGACTTTCATTTTGCTCCTACCTAGCAAATATGTATGAGCCTGTCTGCCCAGCCTGAGCCTATGTGCCCAGCCAGGGGCTCCTCAAAGGTAGGGTAACACATGCCCACAGTGACCTAGGCTCTCCTAATTGTGCCTATTGGAAATACCGAGGTAAATGGCTCTGGGGAACAGGTCTCAGGGACATTAGTAAGTATTAAGGGATAGAACATGTCAGAAAACTGGGTTAAACCAAGTTAAACAAGGATTTTTACTGCAGGACTTGAATCCTTTAACAGGTAATATACGGTGAATCTCGAGGAGGAGCAGATAACAAACACAGTGTTCCAAATTTCTGACTGTAGAGTCCTCTGCTGAACTTGGAGCACATATTGGGAAGATAGGATGGAAGGGTCTTTAGTGATCATCAGGACAGTTTTCTTCTCTGTGTGAATGGCTACTCGGGGGCTCGTTTGGCTTTCTGAAATAATGCCGGACATGTCAGTGTATGTGGGCTACACCACACAATACACAGTCCCGGGTGCCACGGTCACATCTATTATCATAGAGTTGCACGTACTATTTTACTTAATCTGCCCATAATCCTGTGAGGTGGGTATTCTTATTCATTTTTATTTGACAATGAAGAGACTAGGGTCAGGAGAACTTAGGTAACTTGTTCAGGGTTACACCCTCACTAGATGATGTATTCAAATCCAGGATTCAAACCCAAATCAATCAGTCTTCCAACCGGCATTCTTTTCTTTATACTCCTCTGAATCCCTAGTCACATAATAATACTTTCAGGGGAACCTCACCTTCTGTGGGGTTAGGTTCTAAAGTCAGGTACAATCAAAGGTAAGTGAGAAAATATTTAAGTCTCCCATAAAGTACAGTCATACAAGGTTCTGGGCATATAACCCCGTCCAGTATTGTGTTGGTATAAATATATGATGCTCATGTGTATGCAAAATATAATTTTACAACACTTTTATTTTTAAGTATATAAAAGAGAAAATTTGTATAATTGAATTAATGTAAATTAAACACCCATATGATGCCTCTCTATGTATGCACATGTCGAAATGTGTGCCTCACTAACAATGGTGACATCTTAAGGAATCATACAAGTTTAGCACCCAAAAGGAATCAGTGATCAACAAATTTGTTTTACATTTGAGGGAACTGAGACCCCAAGAAGCTATCATTTGCCCAACCTCACTGTCTCTCTTTGCTTCCAACATGCTTTGCAACCCTGGGTGTCTGCTCCTGAGTGTCAGCCAGGAGCATAGTAGCGGCCACCTACCTTTCTTTTGCCCATCGCGGCCCTGCTGACTTGAGGAATGAAGCCCAGGCAATGGGCAGGTGGTGTGAGCTGGCTGACCTCTGGTCTTTGCCTCTTACTGGGAGGCAGTTGCTGTCACATGCCACTGGCTACAGCTTCAGCTCCACCTGGGAACTGTCTCCCCACAGGAGATAGGTTCCCAGCCTCTGCCTCTCGTCTGCACAGTTCCTAGGTTGGTCCAAACTGATGGACTCATGGAAGGGCCCAAGGTGTGTATAAAGGGAAGGAAATCTGTAGCTTTGGAACTCAGTACCTCCTATGCACACACACATAAACACACACACACACACACACACACACACACACACTGTACACTTGCTTCAATCCTTTGAGAAGAAGAAGCCAGACTATGTGATGTGGTCAGCTGTTTGGACTCTTAATTAGTGTACTGAATCTGAGGAATGGGGCAAGCTATGGAGAGGGCGCTCATGATTTTTGGGTGGGGAGGACAGGGATAGTTCCAACTCTAATCATAAGGGGCAAGGAGTGAGCAGAACTGGCCTTTGTCATGGGAGAGCACACACACCCCCATTAGGTGCCCTGCCTGATGTCATCAGCCCTCTCCCATCCCATTATCCATGTGATGCCTCTTTAGCTGCCTTCATTCTGTCAGCTAGCTGCCAGTCTGTGAGCAATCCACACCAAGATGGCAGTTGACAAGGGAGAAAGTTCCCTCTCAGGCACTTTCATGTGGGTAATCCTACAGTTTCCAGTGCCTCCAGAGGCAAAACCATATATGGTTACAGTGTCAGGTGGGTTGAAGAGAAATTTCTGGGCCACAGGCCTTCATGATGCTTTTCATATCACAACCCAGTCAAGCCTGTTACTTTGGTAAGCAGGAGAGAGGCTGGTTGGGAAATGAGGGGAGGTACCTCACCCTCTATTCTGAAAAAACCTTCTGTGTCTGGACTTGGAGGGAGAAGTCTCCCTCTGACACACAAATGCTTACCTGCCCTCATTTTCCAGATATTTGTCTTTATACGTGAAATTCTCTCATTTTATAGCACCATTGGCAAACAAGAATCCCCCAAATGCAGCCCAGGCCATTCATACTTGCATCTTTTCCTGTGATTTTTCATCAAGGCAACTGAGGGTATCACGAGGGGTTGCCCCTCCCTTCCTCCCCTCTAAAACATTCACCTGTGCTGGTTGTGAGCAAATGGTTTTTAGTTCTTTTTCAAAAAATAACACATCCTGGAAAGATATAGCCAACACCCAAGTTGTTGGCTCTCCTTTGATGAGGAGACTTTTGGTGTCCACTTCCCTTGTTTTATTGAAGGGGAAGAAGGTCTACATCCTAGGACACTGTCAGCGTGCCAGTTCCTGGGCTGGGAATTTGATTTTAAGGGCACTGATGCTTGAGAACTCTTGGACTAAAGGTTGCTGTCTCTCTTGAGAGTGACAGCTCCACCTGAGTGGCAGGTTATCCCATCCGTCATTTCCTGGAGAGTTCTGTATAAATGCCCTGCACAGCAGGAAGGTCCAACACATTCAAGGGCTTGGAGGGAACAGGGCAGGAGCAAGTCGATGTTCATCAAGAAAGCCCCTTGTCCTGTGCTGTGGGGACTTCTGCCCACACCTGCTACTCAGTCAGGGACACTGAAGCCTCATCCTACCTGTAGATGGGCCTTGGGACAGCTGGCTCTAGAACGACAGAGCCATTGTCACCCAGTATTTATCAAAAGTCCACCATTCCCTGTTCACCCTACAGGTACAGTAGGCTCCCTGAGACACCCCTAAGAACACAGCCTTGAAAAAGTCATCCCAGCCACCCAAGACTTAAATCGCTATCCTCCTGCTCCATCACTTCCCCTCCTCCTCCTCCTCCTCCTCCTTATCGGGACTAACCAAAATCATACTGGGAGGGGGCTTGGCCTGTGTTCTGATTCCAAATGTGATCCGAATAGCACTATGTGGTAAGCAGATGGTCTCCCTTTCAGTGCTTCCACGTCCTCAAGCAGAACAGGGAGCTACTGAAAGAATCTGCCTCTCAGGATTGTTGTAAGAGTGAAATGTGACTGTGTGAACCAAATTCTTAACACAGAGTTTGCCATAGAGTGAGTGCTCAGGGAACAGACCACAGCTAGCCAGGAGGATGGCCCTGTGTTAACAAAAACAACAACAACAACAACAGCTGTCTTCTTCTAGGTAGACACATTAGAGCACATGCTTCCTCCTCTGGTCTGGCTGAGGCTGGTGCCTGAGTTCTTATCTGGGAGAGCAGAGTCTGTCCCTCAGCCTGCCATGCTTTGGCTGCTGGCAGCCCACGAAACTGATGAAACTGATGGGGGAAAGCTGTTATCAGATGTCAGCTAGAATGAGCACGCAGGAGGGGTGGCAGGACTGTGTGGGTTGGCGGTGGGAACTACCCCCACCCTGGATTCTCCCTCCTCCTCCAGGGGCCTCGAGAGTGCAGGGGGCGGTGCCTGCATCTCACTTCTCAGAATCGTCAGTGCTGTGCTCAGCAGCCGCTCATCTTGATAAACTTCAGTGAGAACAAAAGCCCCAAAGACACTCTGAACCTTCCTCTTCTGAGCTGGGTGCCAGCTGATCATGCTTCCGGTTTCTCTAAGAGCTTCCTTGTCACAGGCAACGTGCTTCTTTCAAATTTGGTCATTGCTCTCCCGCTTTATTTTGTGAGTCAGTGTGGCTGCCTGGGTGCAAGAGTGTGTCCTTCTGGCCCCGGTCCCCCACCTCCCCCAGGTAATCCCCTGCTGCCCAGAGTGAGTGTCCCCGCCCACACGACGCCACCTCAGAGATGTGCGCTGGGGACATGAGTCACAGCACCGTCCTGTCCTCCCTGGCTGAAACTATTCTTGGAATGCCTCTGCACGCAGTGCACGCCTGCTTCCTGGATTGCACAGTCCTCCACTCAGGGAGCCGCAAATCACACTCCTCAGCCAGAGGTTCCACTTGGGGGATCTCAAGGTGGTTGCCTGCAGTCAGGAAGTTTCTGAGGAAGTTCTCTGTAGGCCAGGCACCGTTAGGCCTCCGCGCGGCATCGACTGCGCATGGGCACCCCCAGCCTGTGCCTAGCAAGGTGTGTCCTTTATGGTGACTCAAAAGACATTGCTTTGGAGTTCTGCATTATATTTAGAGGCTGCAGTAGAACAAGAAGCCAGAATGAGTGTTACAAACAAGAGATGAGGCAGCATAGATGTCTTTGGGCAAATGTACCTGGGGTGTTAAACCTGGGAGGAAAGAGGCAACAGACTGAGAGAAGAGCCAGGGAGAGGTAAAGTCCCTGTGCCCTCTTTACAGATGAGGACACCCACCTGGAAGAAGGTGAGGTCCTGAGCTCAGGGTCTCAGGCAGTGAACCACATACCCAAGCCATCTGCCTTGTGAGCATTAAATTCTGTGGCTCAGGGTAAGAAGAAATTCTTTTTCCGGAAGGATATTAGAAAGAAGGGGAGACGAGTTTAGTTCACTGATCCTCCTGTGACATCCTGATGTGGGTCTCTCTTCTCCTATGCTAGATCTTGACTTATGCCCAAGTGGCAAGGATCTCAGGCAAGTTCTGGTGCTGGATGCAGGTGTGGTTATCTCCAATGGATCTTGAGTTCAGGAGTTCTAATTCCATGTTAGTGTGGCACTGGCTGAGTTGCTGAGAGAGAGAGGAGAGCCGTTAACTTCCTGATTTTCCTTATTTGACAAAAACATGAGAACTTGAGCATGCCAAAATAAAAAAAAAAAAAAAAACTTTTGGCTAGAGATTTTTCACATTCTAAGAAATAAAACCAAAGAGGAAGAAAGCAGCTTCTCGGACAACATGGCAGAGGACCCTGGAAGAGGCTGCGGGTGGGCTGTGACAGAGGTGCCTTGACTGTAGGCGTACAAAAAGAGAATGGGAGAGAGAAAAGAAGTCTCTCTTCAAGTTGCAAACACACACAGCCTCCCAGGATGCCTGAGGGATCCCTCTGTCACTTCCTTCCCCCTAATACAAGGGACATACAAGGAAGGGGTCCTGTGACTCACGTTACCTGGCAAGATGGTGCCTGTATAGGACACTTCCATAAATAAAGGCTGATTGATCTTACTCTATTTCTAGGCACAGATATTATCCCGAGTCTCTGACCTTCCCCAAGAGTGGCCACCTTATAAAAGCAAAAAGCCTGCTTTTTGTGTGCTGCTGTAATGTAGCTATCTGAATTCACATTCAGGAGGAGGCTTAGGTTGTCCCCTCACAGTGTGGGCCAGTATGGAGCTTGCACTTGGCAGAGAAGAAGTAGAACACCTTTTTATTCAGTGATCTGAAAGGGAAAACTTACACTTTTGCCGTCAGGACAAACTCAGGGAGATGGAAAGATCCCCTGAAGGATGACTAACCATAAACTGGGTTACTGAGTTCTCTGCCCACCTCCTCTCAGAGTTGTGCAAGGATGCACATCTCAGCATCTCCATTGTACCCTCAACCTTAGTCCAGAAGACCAAAAGATTTGTTCTCTTAGTCCGGAGAACAAAAGGTGCCTGAGTTTAGAATAGTCACATTGGATCGTTATTGAACACCTAATGAGGGCTTCCCTGGAATCTCCTCTTTATAATTCTCTCAGCCTCCTTTGAGAGAGTTCTTATTACTAGCCCCATTTTTTCAGATGAGGAAACTGAGGCATAGAAAAGCTTTTGAAATCCATTCAGTTTAAGAGCTGCTACTTTAACAGACTTCTACTATAGAGCCACCTTCAGTGATTTCATGAAATGATGTTTAACAAAAATGGAGCAATTCAGTCTGTGATAATATCCAAACCACCTGCTCTGGGGGGGGTGAAGACTAAAAAGAATGAGAAGTTTCCCACTAGGAGTGTGTGTGTGTGTGTGTGTGTGTGTGTGTGTGTAAACTGAAGAAAGGCAAGAACCAAAGAGAAGTGTTCATTTTCTAAGAAATGAGGCTGAAATCTTTTGTGGCTAAGAAATGTTGCATTAGAAATACTGAGCTGGGGGGAGGGGAAAAGGCATTTAAAACCACCAGGAACACTGAAAGAACTCAAACCCACCACACTGTTTTTGCCAAAGTCACATCGCCAGATAACTGTACTAAAAATTGACCATTTGGTCAAAAGTAGGGACCCCCGGAAACAGAATCTCCTATTTACACATCTGCCCTTCGGGTTCTATGTCTCCAAGTTATAAAAGAAGCTCACAGATGACTGGGTAGTTCAGACTTTTCAACGTGACCTCCCTGAAGTACTCCCTCACCAATCCCTCCAAAACACAGAACTGGAAACTGCTTCTGCTGTGTCAGTTCAAAGTTTGCATGAGGTCAGAGGTCTTCAGAGAATGAAATGCTATCCTTTGATCATGAAAAACCATTGTAAAGGAAATGATTTGGAAAACAAAAAATGAAGGACCTGCAATTTTTCAATCCAAAGTGGACTGATAAACATTTCAGTTCGTATTGTTTAAATAATGAATATGAGAATCCTATTGTTTAGTATTTTTCATAAAAAAAAATCTAGCATTCTTGAGGGTTTTTTTTTTTTCTTTTTTCTTTTAAGACTTCTTTTATACTCTGAATATTGACAGACCTTCCAGGGCCTCAATAAAAAAGAACCATGAAAAAAAGTCCTTGACATGAACCCCAAATAAAGCCGGGCAGCAATATTTTTTTTTAATTTTATTTTTTTATAAACATATAATATATTTTTATCCCCAGGGGTACAGGTCTGTGAATCGCCAGGTTTACACACTTCACAGCACTCACCATAGCACATACCCTCCCCAATGTCCATAACCCCACCCCCCCTCTCCCAACCCCCCTCCCCCATCAACCCAACCGCCCTCCCCCATCAACCCTCAGTTTGTTTTGTGAGATTAAGAGTCACTTATGGTTTGTCTCCCTCCCAATCCCATCTTGTTTCATTTACTCTTCTCCTACCCCCTTAACCCCCCATGTTGCATCTCCTCTCCCTCATATCAGGGAGATCATTGATAGTTGTCTTTCTCCAATTGACTTATTTCGCTAAGCATGATACCCTCTAGTTCCATCCACGTTGTCGCAAATGGCAAGATTTCATTTCTTTTGATGGCTGCATAGTATTCCATTGTGTATATATACCACATCTTCTTTATCCATTCGTCTGTTGATGGACATCTAGGTTCTTTCCATAGTTTGGCTATTGTAGACATTGCTGCTATAAACATTCGGGTGCACGTGCCCCTTCGGATCACTACGTTTGTATCGTTAGTGTAAATACCCAGCAGTGCAATTGCTGGGTCATAGGGTAGTTCTATTTTCAACATTTTGAGGAACCTCCATGCTGTTTTCCAGAGTGGTTGCACCAGCTTGCATTCCCACCAACAGTGTAGGAGGGTTCCCCTTTCTCTGCATCCTCGCCAGCATCTGTCATTTCCTGACTTGTTAATTTTAGCCATTCTGACTGGTGTGAGGTGGTATCTCATTGTGGTTTTGATTTGTATTTCCCTGATGCCGAGTGATATGGAGCACTTTTTCATGTGTCTGTTGGCCAACTGGATGTCTTCTTTGCAGAAATGTCTGTTCATGTCCTCCGGGCAGCAATATTTTTAACTGAATTTTGAAGCCAATCAAAATGGGTCTCTCCTTATAAAACTACCAATAAAATGTACACAGTCAGAGCTGAAGCTTTTTTTTTTCTAAAGTGTTGAATTAGAATAAATGAGTACATCAGTGTATTCTCTAAGTTCATATTCTGATTACCGCAAATTTCTAGGTTTCTCTCCATTTCTCATTACACATGGAAAGTTTCCATTAGTTGGTAACAAGAGTTTTAGCATTTCCATGTCTCTTAAAGGACACAAAGCAAGGAAGGTGATGATGAAACTGTGGAGGATTGTCCCACCCAACATTATATCCCATGAAGGCTGTAGCTCTAACATTTCAGACAACAGAAAGTTCCTTGCACTGTCCTCTGCCCACACACTTCTGTGTAGTCACACATGAGTAAAGGAGCTATAGTTTTTGTGATTATGGGTCTCTGGGAAAATCCTGGAAGAAGAAGGAGGATTTGAGTGTAGCAGAGCAAGGATCAGATTGTTTTGAGAAGAGTTTTAACACTGAGCTGACCTCTTTTCCCCATCCACTGACTTTCACCCTCTTAGTCCAGGAACAGGTGAGGAGAGAAGGTAAAGCTGTTTCCTCCCAAAAGATTATTCATATTTTAAACAGTGCTGTGGATGGGAGGTGAAAAGTCAGAAGACTTGAAAGTTTTCATTCACCCTTTAAGTAGTCTTGACCATTTGGGCATCTTGATCTCACTCAGTCAGTATTTCCATCTGTAAAATGGGGGCTAATGGCCTATCCTTACAGAGCTATACAGAGGAACAAAATGAGAGACTGCACAATGGGAGAGCGTGGTTATTGGCATCAGCCCTTCAAATCCTGCACCACTGATTTTGGGGAGCTGGAGACTGTATTAAATTTTATTTACTCTTTCATGAATCAGTTTCTCATTCAGCTATGTAAAATAAATTTGTCTTTTCCTGCCTTCATTATTGTCATTAAGTCTTAAATCGTAATTCATCTATTTGGGAGCTCAATTTGGCTGTGCCATGGGGTATGAATATTAATAGAAAGTCCATATGTTTTCAGTCTCTCTGTAAAATATGAAGAAAAGTGCTCTTAGTGTTCTGTGTAAAACTCTATTGTTAAATACTTGTGTGCAATCATTAAAATAACAGGGGCGGAGACGAAGGCCAGAGAGGGCTTTTAAACCAAGCATCACCTCCTCTCCTGCTAACTAAATGAGAAAGACCAGGTGGGGATGGGGAGGGAGAGCAGCTGAAGTTTACACACTCAGTTATATTCCTTTGGAAAGGTGAGCAGATTTTAGGATTTCAGGGGGCAGGATGGGACAATCAGGAAACTACCAGAGTCCAATCTTTTTGTGTGTGGCTCCATGATTTTGTGCATGCACATTCCAATTCTAGAAATGCTATTCTAAGGTGCAAACATTTAGATCACGGGGTTTTTCCATTCTTCTGGGTTTTCCAGATCTCTGCTGGTCTCCAGCATCCTTGATAATTAGGAGGTCATGGGATCAGGCGAAGTTAGAGCCTCAAGGGGCGTTGGACACCCTCCAGCCCAACCTTTTCATTTCACATATGATGGGCTGAGACCCAGAGGCTGGGGAGCAAGGCCCAGCTTAGGGAACATAGACTTTAGAAAATCTAAAAGGAATGTCTTCCCTATAAAATGATGACAGGCAGGCTTGAAACTTGCTTGTCACTGTCCTGGTTTCATTTTTTCCCTCAAGTCTCAATAAGGGGAACCATTCTGTGCCTTATGGCAGAACCCCCAGAAACTGCTCCCTCGAGCAGACACTCCCCTTTCTCTGCCTACGGGCTGGAAGGAAGCCTGGATGGGAACTGCCAGCACCTTTGGAGGGGGCTGGGCTATTGCCTCCTAACAGTAATGAGTCTACAGTTTGTATAAAGGGCCAGAGACTGACGGGCCTGTGGCTCTAGCTTTTGCATTTGGGCAAGGAAAAATGTCTTGGTAAAAAGAGTAAGAATAGCGGCTTGACAATGAAAGGGACAAACAGGATCCAGTCAGTGGCGAGGTTCCCTTCCAGCCCCCAACCCACACACACCCTTGCACACATTTCTTGCTTCTCTGCTCTTGCTTGACAGGCTGCCTGCCGTGTTTATTTCAAAATACCAACTGAGAAAGTTCCATAGGACTCTGTCATGTAGGCAAGCACTCTAGTCCCCCTTTTGAAGCTGAGGGGAGCCAGAAAGAAACCATGTTAAATTAGACCAGACAAGAGAGGAAGAGGCCCCCCTGGGCCTTCGCTCAGGCCCCTGAGGTATGCATCACATCTGGCAGCCAGAGCACAGGAACTGCCCCGAGGGAGGCCCTGGGCAGCCCAAAGGCTTTCCTGCTGGCTAGGGACTCCTGCCCCCTTCACAGTGTCTCCCTTGCTCCTAACCGAAGCTATCAGAGTCTTCTGCAGCTTGGACGTGGGGGCCATGCATGTACTGCTTCCTGTGTGATTGAAAAGGAAACTGGCCTCCTTCTTTCCTTTTCTACAGAGGCCTGCTTGGAGGTGATCCTGGCCAGAATTGCACTACTAAACACAACACATCACTTTGAATCCTTGCTCATTGCCTGAAGACTCACCCCTTTCTGTTTCCACACCCCACACACTTGTTTGGAAAGACTGGAAGGAAATTCATGTGTAGTCGTAACTAAGAAGAGAAAGACTTACAAGTGTGTTGTCCAGTCTATTTTTTCTGCATCACCTTCTATCTGATACTTTATGGGATGATTTTAGTTTTGTTTTTGTGTCATAAAGAGCACGTATTTGTGTGTCTCAGAATCTCTTGATAAGTACTTGTGAAGCAAATTGTACATTTCCACTTGCAGAGTTAAAAGTAAGGGGCCAGCGTTTAGGATAACAAACATTTATTCGGCACCTACTATTTGCTGACATCTGTGCTAGAACTCTGAGGCTGTGGAGCTGAAAAGCACGCACCTGCTGCTGATAGGCTTAGATCTGTGAGCAAACACAAAGAGTTCTAATCAGTGTTTAATTCCCAAATGGCTCTTTTTTTTTTTAAGGAGGGATTTGAGAACCTGAGTACCTGTATAAATCTATACAAGTATTAAGGATCTGAACATGGAGAAAAGAAGAGCAAATCTACTTTACCCAACTATAAGCCTTATGCTTTGGCAATGCTCAGGTTTGAGAACTTGATATATATACATATATAGATATCTACATGTCTGTATATCTAGAGCCATAGCCATCTATCTATATCTTAGATACCTACTGTGAAATGTGGGACCAAGCTCTATTAGATGTTTGATATATCCTGGCAAAGGAAGGGGATAAAAAAGAGAAACCAGATCTCCAAGTCATCTTGGGTAGGTAGATGGAGGTGGGTAGGTAGGTAGGTGGATAGGTAGGTAGGTAGGTAGGTGGGTAGGTAGGTGGAGCTTGGATAAGGAACTAATGAGAAAACTCAAGAAAGCCATCATGAGACAAAAATGGAAGGATGAGACGTCATGAGTTAGTCCTGGGTGGGAACAAACATATTTACCAATATTCCTCTTTTTATATATTGCCACCTTAGATGGGAGAAGCAAAATTCTGATGGCCAAGAATATGCAGTCAGTGAAATCCTAGGGGTAGAACAACCCAGAAGACAAGGGGAGGGCCACAGCAAATGAACAAAGTATTGTGTGTTTGTGTGTTTTTTAAAGATTTTATTTATTTGCTTGAGAGAGAGAAAGAGAGCAGAGGCGGGGAGGGTGAGGAGCAGAGGGAGAGGGAGAAGTGGATCCCCAGCTTAGCAGGAACCCCAACTCAGGGTTCGGTCCCAGACCCAGAGATCATGGCCTGAGCCGAAGGCAGAGGCTTAACCAACTGAGCTACCTGGGCACCCCAACGAAGCATTGTTTTAAAAGAAAAAATTGCAGCTGGGTACTTAAGGATTTTGGTATTTTACAATAATAAAATAAATTATTATTTGCTTTTTCCTTTGGCAAAAGCTCTCTGCTTTCCATTCTTTGGGGTTCTTTGTTTCTTTTGCTATATAGGCCAGCTCATCTGTTGTGCACTTCCTTCTTATTGTTATGGCTGGAAGCCTGGGAACTACATTTCCCAGAATCCCTGCCAGTAGTTTCAAGACTTACGCTGATGACCAGAGGTACCCGCATGAGATTTTGAAGGCCAAAGAGAAGCAGAAGCCACATTATGGCCCTTCGTCAGAAGTGGGCAGGTGTGTGGGTGTCAGCAGATATCAGAGTTTGCACAGAATCCCAGACATTCTCCTGTGAATCATCCACTCAGAGCTGGAAGTAGATGACATCACTACTAGTAGTTTTCTTTAGTCCCTGAAACTTCCGGTCTCTTAAAACTAGCAGCATATTTGAAAGCTTGTGGTTTTCCCTAGCTCCTTCAGCCCTCCTGGGCGTTTTGTATGCATCCAGTTCCCTGTATTAATTTTTTTCCTGCTTAAAATATCTAGAGTGTTTTTCTTTACTAAATCCTATTCTGTGAATCAAAATCTCATTTCATAATGAAAATCAAAATAAAGTAGAATTTCTCTTTATTATATAGTTTTATATTTTTTCCCTAAATAGCTACAGATTGCTTTCATGAAATTTTGAACGCAAACCTGTGTACATAATAGCGTGAAGTGAAATGCATGTGGAAGATTGTAAAATGGCAAGAAGTACTAGAAGGTATAGTTGGGGTTCTAAGGATGGTGGAAGTAAGCAAATTTTTTCCCCAATTAAGGTTTCAGAGGTAGGGTCATGATCATCAGATTTAGCAAACGACAGAACACCTCGTTAAATTAGAATTTTAGATAAACTGTGTGGTAGGCAGGATAATGTCCACCCCCAGATAAGTTCGTCTCCTAATCCTTGTGACCCATGAATGTGTTACATGGCAAAAGACATTCAGGTGTGATTAAGCGTAGGAGCCTGGAAAGATGAGTCGTCTCCATCATGCAGCTGGGCCCAATTAATCAGAGTCCTTAAAAGTGGAGAACCTCTGCCAATTGCGATCAGAGGGCGGGCGGTATGACTAAGAAGCCTGGAGAGGTGCAATGTTTCTGCCTTTCAAGATGGAGAAAGAAGGCACTGTGCCAAGGAATGTGGGTGGGCCTCAGGAGCTGGAAAAGGTAAGAAAGTGGATTGTTCCCTGGAGCCTCTGGTAGGATTGCAGTCCTGCTGATACAGATTTTATCCCAGTGAGGACCGTGTCAGAGTGCTGCCCTCTGTACCTGTAAGATAATAAATTTGGATTGTCTTAATCCACTCACTGTGATGATTTGCTGCAGCAGCCATAAAAAATTGATAACCAACAACAGGTCGTGTTTTAGTGTAAGTATAGCCTTGAAATAATTAAGACGTGCTTATATTAAAAAGGGGCGGTTTTTTTAAATTAAAATTTAACTGTGAGTCTTTGTACCTTACCTGGCAACCATATTTATAAGAAGGCGGGGTTCCAGAGCTCCTTCACAATATCAATCTTTGGCACATATGTCAATTTTTGGCACTTACTATGTGCCAGACACTTAAGTGAGTTACCTATTCTGTTTTTATATGATCGTTGCAGGTCTTTGGTGTAGGTATTACTGTGGCTATTTTTAAATGAGACAACTGAGTCTACATAGAATATTAAACAATTTGCTTAATGCAAGTCTTAGACCATGAAGGAGCTGGGGTGGGGTTTCGCAGGTCTCTGTGACCCCAGAACCCTTTAGGCTAAGCTATCTCCATCTGCTTTGCTAGGCTGTGACACCATTTTTTTTCATCTGCTGTCATCTCTAGAGCCCCCAAAGCCAGCCCCTACTATCTCCTCCACATCCTCCCACCCACTCCTTCCTGCAGCCCAGGAATCTGACTTCTGCTGCCACCTCCTCTGTGCCATTGAAACTGCCTTCTCAAAGGTCACTGATAACCTTTAATCAGCCACACTTCTTAGTCCTCCTTTTTGCTGTCTGTGCACCATGTAACCATGCTGTGTTCCCCTCCGTCTCCCAAGCATGCCTCCTCTACCTCCATGCCCCCCACCAAGCCTTTATGTTGTAATATTGAAGAACTTTCTGCCACTCTGATTTTACTTTCTAGTGATGGCTACTGTTATGTGTCAGCTTGACTAGACTAGAGGATGCCCAGATATCTGGTCAACCCATGATTTCTAGGTGTGTCTGGGAGGATATTTGTGGGAGAGAGGAGCATTTGAAGGAAAGAAGATAGATAGCCCTCAGTGATGCAGGTGGGCATTGTCCAAACTGTTGGTTCCCTGAATAGAACAAAAAGATAGAGGAAGGGTGAATTTGCTTTCTGTTTGGGCCGGGATGTCTGTCATCTTCTGCTCTTAGGCGTTGACTCATCTGGTGCTCAGGCCTTTGGGCTAGGACTGGAACTATACCACCAGCCTTTGGTGACTTTTCAGCCTCTATAATTGTGTGAGCCAGTCCTACATAGTAAATCTATAACTTGTATATATCCTGTTGGTTTGCTTTCTGTAGAGAACCTGATGAATATGCTTCTGTCTTCTTACTCTTCTCACCTTTTATGATGGTATGAAAGAGGCTTGCTTCTGTTCTCCCACACTCCCATTTTTTTTTTCTTCTATTCAGAGCTCCCTTGGATATCTCACTATCATGGCTTCAACTTCCACCTCTACTGACCATTCCCAAATCCTGTCTCCAGTTCTCACTGCACACTTGTACAAGTACCTGCTGCCCAAGCCCACCCCCCTCACGGTCCACCTGCCCTTCTTCCCCAGTCTGTGAAAAGCATGGGTGCTCTGCACACACTAGGGCTGATGTATTTTTGAGTCTTGCCTCTTTCCCTCAATGAGGTCGCTGAATAGTCAATATATCGCAAGTGTTTTGTTCTTCATGGTATCTTCAGCATTCCTTTCTTCTTCTCTGTAGCATGTGGGACAGTTTGTGCCCCAGGTCTTGGATACTGCCTACTGTTGCCTCAGAGGCCCTCGACTTAGCAGCCTGCCAGGGAGGTTTTACTGATGTCTGGTAACCACCCTCCACCCCCTCCAGATTTAGTGGTTCTGGGACAAGGCCCAGATAACAAACTTGGGTAAATCTTACCCAGGTATATTCGTTTTCTATGGCTGCTGTAACAAACTACCACAAACTGAGTGGTTTGAAAGAACACAAGTTTATGCTCCTACAGTTCTGGATGCCAGAAGTCTAAAATGAGTTTCACAGGGCCAAATTTAAGTTCTCTCACTCTCTGGAAGCACTAGGGGAGAATCTGTTTCCTTGGCTTTCCCATCTTCTAGAAGCCATCCCATTCCTTCATAAGTGGTCACATTATGTGTCTTTTCTTACCCTGCCTCAGTTGTTACATTGCCTTATTCTTCTTCTGTAAGTCCTGTTTCCCTCCCCTCTCTCCCACAGGGATACTGGTGATTACAGTTAGGGTCACCTAGGTAAGCCAGGATAATCTCCCCATGTCACGACGCTGGAGTAAGTCAGCAAATTTAATTTAATTTAATTTTATTTTATTTTATTTTTTGCCATGTGAAGTAACATCACAGGTTCCCAGAATGAAGCTGTGGATATCCTTGGGGTCCATCCGTCCGTCTGTTAGTCAGTCTATCAATCACACCAGGTAATTATAATTTGTAGTCAAGCTTAAGAACCACTTTTAAAACTGACCAACCTTCTTCTAGGCTTCTTTTTCTAATCTATCTTATTCACCGTTCTCCTAATACACCATCCTTATTATCACATGGCCCTGGTGATATGCCAGCAAACCCCTCCTCTGCTCCGTTAGAATACATCCCAAATTCCTTAGTAGAGAACACAAACCAGTATACGCAGACTAAAGACTCCTCACCGAAGCAGGTGTATTCTACTATTCCTGTACACGAACGTTTGCTTTAGGTAAACTGCTTTTCTCAGACAACCCCTGGCATTCTGATTGGCTTAGTTATTTTGTTTTTGCTGTTTCACTCGCATGTAAGGCTTTCCTCCCTGTCCTGTGCTTACTCAGATCTTACCCATGTGGCAAGCTGTGTTCTTTTCCACAGTTTTCCATAAGAGAGGACTACAGCCTGGGTGGCTTAAAAAGTGACCTAGAAGTGCATTGTCTCACATTTCTGGAAATTAGAAGTCCAAAGTCAAGGTGTGAGCAGGGTTGTGTCCTGAAGGCTGTGAGGGATGTAGTCTGTTTGTGGCCTCTCTCTGTGACTTGTAGAGGGGCATCTTTTTGTGTCTATCCGTATTGTCTTCTCTCTCTGGGTATGTCTCTGCAAATTTCTCCTTAAAAAAATGTTAGTCCTGGTAAATTCGGACCCATACTAATGACATCATTTTAACTTAATTACCTCTATATAACTTAAAGACCCTCTCCCCAAATAAGAGCACATTCTGAGGCACTGGGGGTTAGGATTTTAACATGGGAATTTTTAGAAGGGGACACAATTCAGCCTATAACAGAGGCTTTCACAGTCCTATTTGGTTTCTGATGTCTTTAGCCTCCTTTGGCTTAGGTGAAAGGTCCCTCCTCCATCTAAGTAACAGAATAGTTTTTGTCCATGCATTTGGAAAAAATAACAAACTAAACCTTGAATGTGCCTTCTCAGTTGTCTTCGAACACTTAACTTTGTGTGTGTCTATGTGTCCGTCCTTCCAAAAAAGAACATGAGCTCCTCCACGACAGTCATTGTGTCTTATTGATCATGCCATTATTACACTCAGGACATCTAGGATAGGTACTCAATAAATACTTGGTGATTTCACTTCAGAAAATTTAAGAGTGTTTAGTTTGGGATGGGGAGTGAGCAGAGATTATCTCGGTCATGGGAAATGATCTAATGTCGTATCCTCGAATGAAGGATCAGCTCAGTACCTTGGTTGGTGAGAATCTAAGAGCATGCTTTCATGTGGTATACTGCTTAAAAGCCAGGAGCTGACCACAGGAAAAGAGAGGGGAGAGAGACAGAAGAAAAGCAAGTCTCTTGATGCTCAAACTAATTAATCTAAAAACTGGGTGAGTCAAGGATAACAGCATTTTGCCTCATCAGCATCATGCCTACCTCTCCCCCCACCAGTCCTCAGGCTGCAGCGATAGTAGGGGGCTTTGGAGGACTTATCACGCTGACACAGGCAGCCTGAGTCGGGCACCTCGCCAGTCCTTCTGTGGGTGCCCTTGCACTTCCATCTACTTGTTCTAGTTAGGATGCTGCCTGCCAGGCAGAGAATCTCTGGTCACTTTCACCGAAGCGTTGGCTGTACAAATGGCTGAGTGGGAGACTGTCAGGCTGAGGAATGGCGAGGGCTGCCTATGTAGGAGGTATTTATCTTCTTAGCCTGAGTGTCTACAGAACTGCAACAGGGGAAGTCTCCACATCAAAAGGAGTCACCGGAGCACCCAAGTGTGTGTCATCCCTTCAGAGAGGAATATGTCTGAGCCCAATTGAGAAAATGAGGAAGTATTTAAAAATAAACTCCTTAGCCTTGAAATAGTGTGGAACTGAAACACCTGCATCTTTCCTGGATGATCTGGGCAATTTCCTCCTCTCTCCTGGCCCCGCTCCCTTCTCCAGGGGGGCCACGTGCCTTTCCATGTCTATTGACATTGTGGGGCTCCAGTTCCTGCAGCTCCACTTCCGGCTTGTTTTCTATTATCCCGCCCAGGTCCCTCCAGCTGTCCCTGCCTGGTGTTGATGCTGGGGAAAATGGGAGCCTGTTCCGTTTGCCCTGACTTAAGCCGCTGTGGGGGCTTTCCGTGGACTCTTTAAAACTCTGCACCCCTGTACTTTTCACTCCCTCCTTAAGGGATGTCTGGGCACCCAGGAATGGCTACCTCCTCTGCTTCAATTCCTGTGTGCTTACGGAGCATGTGGGACGGGGAGCATTATCTGGGTCTCCTTTCTTGCTGCAGCTGCCACACTTGGAGAAGGAAGGGGAATCTTCAGGCATCTGATGCTTGCTTGAGTGGGCAGCCCTTCCCTCTCAGAACTTCGTGTGTGGAGCGTAGGGCCGGGCTGGTCCCCATGGCCTCCAGCACGACTGGAACAGCTGGGGGTTATTTTTGCCGTGGGGGCGTTAGAGGAACAAGAGCGCAGTTGCCCAGGGCTGTCCTCCATATGAGACTGTGCAGGGGGTCACAGGTTAGACTGCGCTGCGTAAGCTTCAAGGATCGGGAGCTGAGCTGGTGTCAGCCTAGCCCACATACCTTCGTAAAGTCCCTTCCATCTAGTCTTCCTTTCCAACCTCTGAGCTTCCGGCCGAGAGACCAAGAGCCTCGATTACCTCGTTTTCATCCACCAAGCTGTTCAAACAGCTCTTGATGGTGGACTCACCCTCATCCTATCCTGTGTGGACTTGGCACAGAGCCTCTGTTTTCTCTCTAAAGGGTCACCCTCACCTTAATAGGTATCGGTTCAAAATTCTTTATTGTTCCTGGTAGACTTAATGCCTTTTCTTGCATTTTCCTCTATCTTTGTGCTCTCTCAGGGCTGTCAGATGGGGACTTAGCAATCTGCTTCATACCAAATCACATCCTGTAACTTGAGGTTTGTGTACAAGCAACAGAAAAATCCCAAATTACCGAAACTCAAAAGAGCTCAAGAAACATGCGCGGATTTCTCTCATGTGAAAGGGTAGAATAAAATTGTGTAGGGTGGGTAGTGTGGCTCTGCTCCAGGAAATCCTTAGAAAACAGGCCACTGGGCTTTTTCCTGTGTAGTGTGACCTCATGTTCATGGTCCAAGGTGGCATCTGTTCCCAGACAGCAGGAGGGGTGAGGTGATGAAAAAGAGAGGCAAAGGGCATGTGTCAGCCAACACTCCCACAAGGTTCCCAGGAGCAGCTCTCTGACATTTTGGAATACTTCTCGTTGACCAGACCTTTCTCCCAAGACCATGCTCTGCTGCAAAGGATGCTGGGTAACATGGTATCTATTTAGAGCAGCCGTGTGTGTTCAAAATTGCATTACTAGAAAAGAAGATGAAAACGGAGAGTAGAGAATAACTAGCAGGCTCCGCTGCAAGACTCTATTCTAAAAATAGATTGGGGGGGTGTTCTTGGTAAAAAAAAAATA
This sequence comes from Enhydra lutris kenyoni, assembly GCF_002288905.1. Taxonomy (NCBI): domain Eukaryota; kingdom Metazoa; phylum Chordata; class Mammalia; order Carnivora; family Mustelidae; genus Enhydra; species Enhydra lutris. Next base: position 16,665,795 of record NW_019154124.1, on the reverse strand, counting down.
TGTCTTTCTACGAAGTAAACCAAATGATCTGTTTTGGAGTGCACATCGTTACCTACCCTGATATATGTACCAACACACCAATTTATGTAGGTCAGTACTTACATACATAATAGAGTTGGGGTTTAAGTCAAGTAGACAGAGTTATATACTGGGAACGTTTTTAAGCTATTACTGTAAATAGAGATGACTTGTTCTGGAATGTTTTCCCCAATATTGCAATAATCCTTGGAGCTATTATGTTGGTCTGTGATCTTAAGCAACTCAGCCAGCCACTCAGATGGTGAAATCTCTGAAATCTCTCTGGGGTCCCCGTTGCCAGAATTATTTCAACTTAGTGCCAGGAAACAATATCCCATGGCTATCACGTCTGCATGTTTTATTACAGAGAAGCAGGACACTGGGGGAGACAATGACACTTGAGTTAAAGCAAGGTGTGGGGAAGGTGTACATATGTTTATGCATGGGAGACGTATATAGGCTGGACATCTGTGGGGAAATGCATGGAATGCCAGATGAAATAAGGTGCTTAATCAAGAATTTTGAGTGCCCTGGGGGACAAACATATCCCTTGCATGACAGTGGCCAGCTAAGAGAACTTAAAATAATCTTTTGGGTTTTTAGGTGAACTTTTTAAAGAGTACAGAAAATATTTTTGCTTAATTTTATTGTTAGTTTTTTAATTGAAACAAAGGATTCCCCTCTCCCCAAGAGAGTGAAATTCCATGAGGGAGCAGCATTTACCTTGATGAACTTGAAAATAGTCTTTGAATGGTGGTCTGCACATACAAAGTTTTTAAGCTACTGTTTCTTAAAGGAACTACATTTTTAATTTTGTCGTTTGTGCTATCTAAGAGAGAAGAGTAAATCTAAATCAGGAGCACTTTTGAACAAAAAGATCTTTTTACCTTCAATTAGCAGCTGCCTTTGTATAACTCCTCCCTCCCCAGTCCCACTGTATGAGTGAGTTTTCTGCACTCACTGTCTGTCCTCTGAGGTATAGGATTTCTGTGATCATTTTTGTTCTGTGTGTTGACACATGTTACTATAAACCATTCTGGATGTCGAACAATCACCTTGTCATTGCTTGCTGCTCCAGTTTCCATGTCTGAGTTGGCATTTGTGTTTGCCAAAATTGAAGACTCTCAGCCAATGACACCCAAGACAGGACGAGCTCCACAAGGCCTCTGCCATAGCAGTCACCGCCATGATGATGTTCCTAGCAAGCATGGTGGTGGGTGCCCTTCTTTACAGTCATGCAGGTGGGGCAGTTCACAGGTGGCAGAATGGGGAGTCACAAAAATGCAGGCAAAACTTTTTATTAAATGAAACATTTTTTAAGATTTTATTTATTTGACAGAGAAAAAGAGAGAGAGAAGCAGAGAGCATGAGCCCAGGGGAGCAGCAGAAGGAGAGAGAGAAGCAGACTCCCCAATGAGCGGGGAGCCCAACATAGGGCTTGATCCCAGGACCATGAATTCATGACCTGAACTGAAGGCAGACTGTTAACTGACTGAGCCACCCAGGTGCCTCTTATTAAATGGAGTTTAATGTTTTTTTTTTCTCAGTATTGCATTTGGGTAGTTTTGTTTTATTTTTTTAGAAAGATTTTTATTTATTTATTTATTTATTTATTTGAGAGAGTGACAAAGAAAGAGAGAATGAGCATGTAGAGCAGCAGAGGGAGAAGGAAAAGCAGACTCCCTGCTGAACAGGGAGCCCAATGTGGGTCGATCTCAGAACCCTGGGATCATGACCTGAGCTGAAGGCAGATGCTTAACCAACTGAGCCACCCAGGTGCCCCATAGGTACACAGTTTTAAATGGCTCATCAGCCTAATAAATTGATGACTAAAAATTAAATTGGTTAACAAACAATAATAAAAATAATGACTCAACAGCTTTCATAAGTAAAAGATCCAAGTAAAAAAAAATGAGTCATTAAGCATGCACATGCATCTTTGTATTATTAGCTCCAATAGGGATGGTTTTGTTTGACCAAAACCAAAATCTTCCATTTCATTAAATTGTAAAAATAAATAAACTTAAATGTGTAAGAATAAAATTCAATGACTTTCTTTGGATTTTAGGATATTATTATGGCATGATACATCTGTTCAGTATTTCTTTTTATAATTAAGTAAAATAATAAACTATTTCTTAGCACTAAAGATTTTGAGAATTTTTTTTTCCTTTAACAAGAGGCCATATAACAAGTTTGCAGAATACAAAACTAGAAAGCTAATTTGTAGTGTCTGTCCTTGTCCACATTTTAGCACCATCTCTTGCCTGAATTTCTAGCCTTTCCCCATTGGTCAGGAGCACCACAGGCAGACCATCCATTGAAGCACTCAGATACCTTGTCTGCTTAGGAGGCTGACACACTTTTACCCTAATGAGCATTAGTAAAATGTCAGAAGGTTAGTCTAATAAACAAGGTACAGCAAGTGAAGAATATGAATTTGTATTCTATACTAAAAAGCAAGGATGATAGGGAGCATTAGTTGGCAGAGGGCCAACCCCATAGAGCTATTAGATTAATAAATTGACTTAGAACTGTCATTGCAGGAAGTGAGGTAGAAGGAGAGTCCTTCTGAAAATCTGTGAGAATGAAATTGAACATGGGCGATTATAACCAAGTCCTTCCTAAGGCTCGTAAATTGAATTTGTTATCCAGTTGGATATATTTTTATATCAGATGGCTTTTACCTTTCTTAGACTTACATGAGTTCATCCCCCTCATTCTCATTTTCTGGGTCCATCCATTCCCACCTCTATTGTCCACAAATCCCATCACCCCTAATTGTGTGCACTCAGACACACATACACACACACATGCATGGTGTCCTTGGGGGAAGGAAAGGATTGATAAAGTAGATAAAATACCAGAAATAATGGCAAGAAACAAAGTAAGAACTGGAGAAGAATGAGTGTAAGAAAAATGGAATGCATCAAGTAGAAATATTTGAATATTGCTGATTTTAGTTTATGAATTTGTATTTACCCTTCTGAGCACAGATATGATTATTGAACAATATTTTGTTCTCTCGCACCTTATTTCATCCTCCCATAATATAACCTTCAGCCAACAGCTCGAATGCCTAAACTCTCTCTTTTAGTGGAGGAGATCTTGAGTCTTACAGGTTATATACTGCAGAGCCAACATGAAAGGACACTGTTTTTTTTTCCCCCCCAATCTCTCATGAAGTTGTTAGACTCTGACCCTGGGAGGCTGATTTATGTCTGTACATTGGGGAGGGATGCTTAGTGGACAAAGACAAGGAGAATAAACAGAATTTGGCCTGTGATTTGGTACTGTCTGAGTTTTGTAGTCAGGAAAACAGAATGCTCATTTGTGTACCTTCAAAGACATTCTCAAGACATATCATCCCATAAATTTCTGAGTGAGTAATTTGTATTCTCAAAGGCCCTCTGAGGAGTGATCTACAGAGTAACCTTCAGGGATGTTCAGGCAACCAAGACTAGGCTGGATTCTTCAGAAGGCACATGGTTTCCTCAGTATTTAATCAAAGTCTGTCAGGAGATGGGCAAAACCTCCCCTGTTCAGTTAGCTTTTCTTTGTAACTTGAGTTGTTTCTCACTTTCAATGTTGTAACCTTTGAAGCAAAAATAAGACACATGATTTGTAAAAGTTTTTCAGGCTTCATGTATTTTTTCTTTGGAGGCCAAATGGGAAGGTAGATAAGTGAGATACTAGAAAATCGAAACCTAAGGAGCTTTAACTAACGTTTTCTGTAGTTGCAATTCAGTAAGTTGATCTACTTTACCATAGGAGAAGAAGAAAGGTGACTCACTAAACCTCTGTAAGGATCAGCTGTAAAATGAAGACTATAACAACCTCAAAAAACAAGGCATTATGTAACCAAATGACTTATTATAGTAATAGCAAGTATGTGCTAATGGCTATTACAAATATAAGTTTATCAAGTAATATGGCTTCTTTAGTCATTTAAGAAAACAACCAGTTAGCTTAGTTAGGCTGGGCTCAGCTGGATAGTTCTTCTAGTGTTAGCTGGGCACCCTTATGAGCCTGGTGTGAGTGACAGATCATCTAGGTGTTTCTGCTTCTGGGATGTGGCTGGCTGTCACTTGGGATAGTGGAACCAATGGTCCATATGTTTTTCATCCTCCAGAAAGATAGCCTGGGCTTATTCATGTGGTGATCTCAGGGATTCAAGAGGAAGAAAAGCTTTCAGAACTGGCATACTATCGTTTTTGCCATATTCTCTTGGCTAAAGCAAGTAACAAAAGTAGCTCAGATTTAAGGGATGGGAAAACAGATTCTACCTCCTCCTGGGAAGAGTGGAAGGCATATGACAAAGGCCAGGAATAAAAGGAAGCTGAAAATGTATGGACATTTTTATAGTCTGCCACAGTAAGTATATGCTGTATAATTTATTCTTTATACTTATCTTAATGACTTTGACATGGCTTATTTTAAAAAATCAATATAGTGATATAGTAACATGTACATAAAAATTTAAAAGCTAGTCTTACTATACATGGAAACAGGATGCCAGATCCAAGATTTTTATATTAGAGAACATGCTATTGTGAACAGTGAGGTTGTCTTCATAGAATATTCAAACCATTGGGGCAACATGTTTTGGTTGAAAACCTATTAAATAAAATGGTGACATAAGTTAATAGTAATGGAACCCTTGAAACTGTATAATGTGTATTAGAGCTGATTCAAGAGCCAAGGAATCTGTGGTATAATTGTGTTCTTCTCTTGAACTCTTGATTGCTGCTATTCAAGGACCTCATGAGAGACTTTGCGAGGCAGAAAAGAGGGCTTTGGAGTCTTGAAGACCATCCTGATCGACAAACTGGGGGTTTAATCCAGTTCCGTATGGCCTTTCTTAACTTTCTTAATAGCTTTCTCAAACTGGGGCTAATGAGGCTTATGGGACAGAAACTGTTAAGTCCTATAAAAAAAGATGTAGATATAAAACATGTCACTTTCCTCTGATTATTTATTTTATGTTGTCTCCCCCAAAACATGCATAAGTTCTTTTTAAGAAAGAGATTTTTTTTTTCTCGATCTCATTCACAGATACATCCAAAAATATAAAATATTCATGAAACATTATGGTTCACTGGTGAATATTCTGAATCTTGACCCCATATAAGATTTCTGAAAATAGTTTCTGGAACCAAAGCAATGGCCTACCCAATATACTGAGGGGAGTTTTTCATGCCTTCAAGTGCCAACCTGCTCAGCTCTCTAGTTCCCAAACCCCTAGGGCATTGGGAACATTTTCCAGTATAGCAGTCCTCTTGAGAGTGTGTGGGGTGCCTTCTGCTCAAGCAAATTTGTGGCCTCCTGAAGCTACATTATTTGCTTCTTTCTCTATGAAAAGAGGAGGGGATCACGTGATTAGAAAGACCTCCGTGACTTGATTGAGACATTCATTTGTATTTCTTATGCTCCTCCTATGTGTTTTCTTGGCTCAGGGTAATGTGAATAAGAAGGACAAAGTTCCGGCTCTTATCCTTAGTTTCCGTCTTATGGAAACTAAGGGGCAAAGAGATAATAATGTACAAGATGAGTTCAAATGATGATAAGTGTTATTTTTTAAGAAGCATGATATTGTGATAGAGTAAGTAGTGGGGACAGAGGAGGGCACTGTTTCCATCTGGTGCCATGGAAGACCTCAATGGCAAACAGGACTTGTCTGAACTGAGATGCAACTCAAAAGAAGTCCGCCAGGTAGATCTTTCCAGTTGGAGGGTCAATAAGTATGATGACTCTGAAGCAAGAATAAGCTTGGAGTATTTAAGGAACAGCAAAGGCAGTATGACTGGAAGTCCTGGGACAGGGAATGAATGGAAGGAAATAAAGCCAGAGAGACGGGCAGGAGTCAGACCATGGTGGTCTACAGAGACCCTCATAGACTTAGTAAGAAGCTGCGTTTTCTTACTGAGGGGAAAATTATGTATATAAATGTATGTATACATATACATATACATATACATAATATAATACTAACATTTTCAAATATATAAATATATTTTCAAAACTAAAGGTAGCTTTTCGGGTGTCTCTTCCATTGGTAACATACTCCTTGGTTCAAAGCCACAGAAGACATGAAAGTTAGGTCTGCTTGAATTAAATTTCTAGTATGTGCAGGCAACTCATAGATGCTAGAAACCTTTTAAGTAAAATATTCTTTAAATATATTGAGACAGAGGACCAGAGGACCTAAGTGGTCATGGTGAGTATCTTTGCCATGGAGTGAATCCAGAATGAATGGTGAAACCTGAGGATCCATGTGTACTTGGATGTGATCAGAGACTTCAGAAATGGTCCCTTTGTTCTCTGCCTCCTTTCCCTTCATGATTTATTAGAAAATAAACATTCAGTAGTTTAAGAATCTGTGATTTATGTTAGTGAGATTGTGTGCACGTATCTGAGTTATCTGTTAGACATTAGCTAGTAAATTTCTGAATTATTCAGGATTCATTTGCTAATTTTCTACTCACACCAGTAAGCTCGTCTATAGAAAAACTGATCTTCTATAAAAATATGTCTATGTAGGAATTATGGGGGGGAAAAGCTATATAGTAATTTATCAGTTTTTAGTGAGCACCTACTATGGGCATTGCACTAAGTGTTGGGGATACAGCAAGGAACAAGAAATGCATAGCTTATCATTGAGACCAGAAAGTGAACTAGCTTTTTTCTCTCTTTTTTTATGAAAAAAAAAAATGACAGTAAAATATAGCATATAATGAAAACTAAAACTCCTTCCTCAGAGATGACCTTTTGCAATTGTTTTTTGGAATTTCTTCTACATATTTCCAGACATATCTCTTTGTATAAATGTTACTAAGACACATTACATATGTCTCTTTCTATTTTTCTTCATCTTGAACATCTTTTTGTGGGAATACTCAGCAGTCAGCTCTTTTTAAATGGTTGTGAACTGACAGAAATAAATCATTTTCTTGTGGGTCCGAGGAGGCTACAATGGGAACATGTAGAAAGGGATATCCCTCCTGATTCTGGAGATTAGGAAGGAGTTCCCAACTGATGCATGAACAGAGATCTGTGAGGTAAACATGATAGGCAGGGTGGGAGGCTGGGGAAGGGGAAAGCCAGCTGGGCAAATTTAGTGAACAAGGGTGAGGATAGGGATGGAGAACAAGGAACTGAATGTAGTTCAAGTCTCTCAAAATTATGTATGTAATTCTACTTTTTAAAAAATTATATATCTATTTTTATTCGAGTAATCTCTACAAATCTCAAACATACAACCCTGAGATGAAGAATCACATGCTCTATCAACTGAGCCAACCAGGTGCCCCTAATTTTTAAATGTGAGATGAAGTTTATATTTGAAACTTTTTTTAACTTTGATGCAAATTGAAGAAATTTATAATGTATGTTGTGCAAGGTGATTGAAACTGAGGTAATAATGCACTTCTTAGCAAGCCCATGGTGTCTTGTAGGGAATCACCATTTTATTTTCCTTGAGCCCTTGGAGAAGAAATGAGTGATGGCTAGAAGCATCAAGGACTCGTTATTCAGGTGGAGGCAAATAGTGCAGAGATCAAAGGCATTATCAAGTAGTTCAAGAGGCAAATATTATTACTCTTTTTTGTAGTACTTTATGGTTTAACAAATATTTCCACTTATTCTTCACAGCATTTGTGAGAATCGGAAAAAAATTTAAAGTCTTAATTTGTAACATTTGCGGATTTTCATGGTATAAATACTCCTACTATGGCCAATTTTAAGCTAATAACATTTTAACAGCTGGCTCACAAATTCCTAAATATTTAACAATCAGTTCTCCAGCACACAACTATAAATAGTAGGTAGCACTCGGCTTCATTTTTTTTCTCATTCCAAGTTTTACCTCCAAAGATGCCTCTGTGTTTGAGCCCTGGTACTCACTTTGGTCACAGGGTGAAGTCTGCCTATGGGTTCTGTTTGTTGATGAGGCAGTTTCTTCAGCAAAGAAATTCAAAGATAGTCTGTGTCTCCTTTACCCTTTAATTATTTAACACTTACGTATTAAGCCTATGGTAACGGTTATAGATGAAATCTCAAAAAACTTACAAGACAGCTACTGTTATTATCCGCTTGTACAGATGCAGCAAAAACAGAGATGGACTGATTAGTCCAGTGTCACCCAGTCGCTAAATGCAGGAGCTGGGATTGGAACTCCGGCATCTGGCTTGAGTCTGTTCTCTTAACCAGTTCCTACTGCTTCTTCCAGGTTCATGTCAGAAATATACCTGCAGCATGTGTAAGCCTGATGATTCACAGACCTGTCCCCTTGGGCAAATAGTACATTATACGTTAATTAAAAAAAAACAAAAAAGGAAATATACCTGCCGCACATTAATATCTCAGCCCATATTACCTAAGACATTAGGCCCGAGTCAAAAACTTACATGTATAGTAACAGTTCATTTCGAAGTGAAATTGTAAGGCAGCAGCAGTGATGGGAAAAGAGGGGAAATCAGGACAGAGGAAAAGCACATTGAAGGGAATGCTGCCCACAGCCCCTGGGAAAGCTATTATGTGGTCTCAGAGGATGTCTTCAGAGAAGCCACACAAAGCTTCCGTATCTCTCGACAGTCCATTCTGCAGATGGAAAGAGAAATTCATCCCAAGGGATGTTAACTCACCTGTACTTTTTTGGGTTGTCCATACGGGGATGCCAAGTGGGTCCTATGATGTCTCCTGTTTCACCAGCCACAGAAAATCCTGCGACACGAGGTTGGAAGGCTATGGTACGGACTGTGACAAGGTGCCATTGAGCTACGCCTGTGAGTGGTTTAAAGGTCAGAGTAAGTGGCCACTGAAGCGGGCTTTTCAGTCAGTGGTGGTGGCTGAGGCAGCGGTGACCCGGTTCTGTTAGTACAGGTGTTGATTATGGCCCAAATTAAGAGAAGTAGACCTGGGAGGATGCCTAAATTAGAGGGAGAGACTTCCTTTGAAAATTTCTGATGACCTTGAGTGGAAGGGTGTCAGTCTATCTGACACTTAAATGTCTTGCCGCCTGGGGTAGACCAGTTATGGACTCCTTCCACAATTCGTCTTCATCTGTTGGTGACAGAGGATGGCTCACTGAGGGCATTATCCCTTCCGACACAATCACCCAGACCCTTGTGACTGGCCGGGGAATAGTGGCAAATGGAAACTTGAGACCCAGGCCTGAGCCTCCTGAAGAAGTCAGAAGTCATTGTAGGCTGTAAACATTAAAGTTATGCCCAAAAGCTAATGACAATCCTAGCGGGTCATAAATAAAAGGATTAATTTAATCTCCTTCGATTATACTCTCATAATACTTCTGTTGTTCTTTATATAACACTTACATTTTACCACAGATGAACATTATGTGACTCAGAATCCTAGAATGTAAGTTCCTTGAAGGTACATCTCTTTGTTCATCTTGATCCATCCTTTTATTAGTGCATATAATTAACAACTCCATATACATCTGTTGACCTGAAAGCAATGTTGTATCCAAGGCCAGTTACATAAAATATGCAGGTGTCAGTGCAACATGAAAATGCAGGGTCCGTGTTCAAAAATGAGAAAGTGCCGGGTTGCCTGAATGGCGTAATTTTTTGGATGACTGACTCTTGGCTCAGACTGTGATCTCAGGGTGATGAGATTGAACCCTGTGTTGGGCTCTGTCTGGAGTCTGCTTTTGTTTCTCTCTCTCCCTTTGCCCCTCCCTGCTCTCTCTCTCTCTCTCTCCTTCTTTAAAATAAATATATAAATCTTAGGCAAAAAAGGTACCCTTTATGTACTAAAACATAAAGATTTTTTTTAAATGTTTTGTTATAAAACATAATATGAATAATAATGTAGGAGTGATAACACAACCTTATAAATTACAAAAAATATTTCTGATGCTGTCATTTTAAATAATACTGTAAATAAATAGATGTGATATTGATTGTTCAAAAATAATTTATTGGCCCCCTTCTCCAAATTCCTTTATTAGATCATTAAACTTAAACTTTGAGCAATACTGAAATATTTACATATATATTTTAAAGACTTTATTTATTTGTGAGAGAGAGAACATGAACAGGGAGGAGGAGGCAGAGGCAGAGGGAGAAGCAGACTGCCTGGTTAGCAGGGAGCCCCCCATGGGGCTGGATCCCAGGACCCTGAGATCATGACCTGAGCCAAGAAACAACTGAGCCACCCAGGGGCCCCAAAATATGTATATTTTAACAGCAATATTGAAAGTGACAGTGGTCATTGGTCATTCTTAAACTCAAGATTGAAAATATTTTTCTGTAATTTGTAATTTTGAGAAAAATCTAATGTAGCCGTTATTGGAGTTATGAGTATTTCATAAACCATGACAACATTAGGATAAATTTCTGATAGCAAAATAATACAAAAGTTTTTAGCACATCTAGAAGTGATTCCCGTGGAACAATTGTTCTAAGAAGATGTAATTTTTCATAAAAATCAGTTTTGAGTCTGTCTGAATTTAATTTTACATGTGAATTTATACAATGGCCCTTTAATGTTTCCTCTGACAATTCTTATAAACTTACAGAGGGTGTACAAGAAACTACAAGTGACTTCATGATGTGCATGTAAATCAAAACATGTTTATGCCTTCTATTGCCATCTATTCAGTTACAGTGAAATTTGAATTTTAAAATTGTTTTTGTCATTAATCACTTCATCTCAAGCTTCATATGAAAAAATTTTTCATTTATTTTTTAATTCAGTGCTACAGTGTTTCCATTAATATCCATTTATAAGCCTGTGGATATTTCATTTGCAATATGGCAGCATTGTTCAAAGCTGGAGATTCTAGGCTCTTTGAAGAATTCTCAGAACCCCCTGATAGGCTTTATTTCGATGTCCCTATACATGCTTTGGTTCTGTAATAATAAACTGCCACAGTTTACTGCCTCCAACACCACTGGGCCTGTTCCCTGCAGCCGCAGCAAGGTCAAGCTCTGACCAATAAGCAAGCTGGCCTTGCATCCCTGTTTGTCCTGGGCTCACGACCACCTCTTTGCTGCTGCTGCCGCAGATCTACATCTCGGTTGTGCCCCAGCCAAGCCTTCAGGAATCTGTGGTGACCCAGACTGTCCTGAGGCTGGTCCTGTGTGCTGGGCGACCCGGTCAGCAGCTGGGTGCTCGAGGTGCCCGCACTTTTGCTGCTGGACCAGAGCCGTGTGGGCTCCCTGCTGTTTGGTACATCTCTGTTCACATCAGTCCTCAGCTAGGAATCTTCCGATGGTGACAGCCGAGCTCAGCAAAATGATCAACTGAATGGGTCTCACACCCAAGAAGTCAACCCTGGTTTTATCTTAATTTTAGCAAGACATCTGTCGACTGTGGAAAAATAAGGCCTAGTTCAGTGGCACTGAGATGTTTTTGATCGCAAACATAAGAAGGACATTTACACTGTGACTCAGATTACGCACATACCTATATATATCTGAGGCAGAAGTTTCCTGCAGTAATACTTAACATGAATAAGAGAGGCCCTCTGATAACTTCTGTTGAACTTTTAAGCACAGACAGCCCACTCAGTGGATTTCCCAACCGGTATCAGTTGTGACCTGCAGTTTGAGAAACACTGGGCTGGTTGGTGGTGCAAGTCAGTAGTAGTCTGGCCGTGATGACAGTTCGCAATTATGCATCTTAAAGCTTTGCAGTAAAGTAGCTGAACCCGCTGGAGAATCTTGCTCAAAGGCAGTTCATTAAAGGAATGGTTGTAAAGTGGAGGTGAGTATTTGGTGAAGAGCTGCGTCTCTCGATACTCAGCCCTGCCCAGTTGAACGTTTTCATCTATGGCTTGGATGAAACAGCCTGTGGGCCCATTCAACACAGAGAGTGCAACTTTGGGGCTCTGCATGCATGGGACCCATGCATATGAATCAGCATGGGAAGACGGAGTACCATGATGGATGTCACCACCCAGGGATACAGGAGCACACAGACAGGAAGGAGTCCACGCCTAGAGTGTGGGCCAGTCAGGCACCGTCTTGGGATCTTTGAGTACCATCCCCCAGCATGTGAATTATAGATAAAATAAGAAATTGGGGAAAAGTAGATTTCACATGCTTTTACTTCTCCCCAACACATAAAGACCAAAATGCCCATCAAGTAAAAGAATGTCCTAAAGCAAGAATGTTCTAAAACTTTTTGACAAAAGATTTAAGAGGTCCAGGAAAGACTAAATTCTCAATCTTTCTTGATTTCAACTGGGATTTACATAGAACTTTTTTTCCCTGGGATGGCCCATTTTATGTGTCAACTTGACTGGGCCATGGGGGTGCCTGGGTGTTTGGTGAAACAGCATTGTGGGCATGGCTGTGAGTGTTTCTGGTTGAGTTTAGCATGTGACTCTGCAGACTGAGTGAAACTGATTGCCCTCCTTAACACGAATGGGCTAGATCCAGTCATTCGAAGACCTGAAGAGAACGAAAAGCTGCCTTCTTCTCAGTGAGGAAGAACTTCTCCTGCCCCGCTGCTTTCCAGCTGGGATATCATATTTTTCATGCCTTCTGACTGGAACTGAAACATCTGCTTTTCTTTTTTCTTTTTTTTTTTTTTTTAATATTTTATTTATTTATTTAACAGAGAGAGACACAGCGAGAGAGGGAACACAAGCACAGGGAGTGGGACAGTGGGAAGCAGGCTCCCCGCTGAGCAGGGAGCCTGATGTGGGGCTTGATCTCAGGACCCTGGGATCATGACCTGAGCTGAAGGCAGAGGCTTTAACCCACTGAGCCACCCAGGTGCCCCAACATCTGCTTTTCTTAAGCCTCAAGCAAACCAGCCTTTGGGCCAAATCCATGCCATTGGTCCTTCCACCTTTCATGGCTTCAGCACTACAACATTGGCTTTCCTGGTCTCCAGCTTAACCAGTCCCCCTGTAGGTCTTGGGACATGTCAGCTTCCATAATCCACGAGCCAGTTCTTTAAAATACATCTCTTCACATACACACATGTCCTGTTGGTTCTTTGTATTGGTTCTTTTTCTCTGGAGAACCCTAATAGTTGTAAAAAAATTTTTAAGTTACTTCAATGTTCTTTTTATTATAAAAGCAATGTAACTTTAAGTGAAAAGGATATGCAAAAAAAAAAAAAAAAAGAAGAGCAGGAGAAGGAGGGGAGAGAAAGAGAAGGGAAGGAAGGAAGGAAGTGACAAAATCCATAATCATACTAGTTTTAGTTAATCCCTCTTAGAACCTTGGTATATATACTTCCAGATCTGTGAATGTTTATACACATATTTAGTATAGTGAAAGTGGAATTATATACTTTTTTAAAGTTTTGTTTTTTCAGATAATGATCTATTTCAACCTCTTTCCATGTCAGTAAATCTCCATCCTCTGCATCTTTTAAAGCCAAATAATATTCTAGAACTTACCACCAATGCTGTGTTGATATTTAGATTGTGTTTAATATTTTAACATAAACAACGTGAACATCTTTGCATCTATTCTTAGTATATATCCATTATCATTTCCTCAAGATAAATTCCTACACTTGATCTTAGCCAAAAGGCCAAGAAGCGATCCTCAAGATAAATTCCTGTAGTGGAATTTCTGGAACACAGAAATGCACATTTTTAAAAAACCTTTGTCCTCTTTTTTGGGGGCTGGGTTGGTATGAATTGTCTTCCAGGAAGTGGGTCCCAATTTGTACTTCTGCTAACAAAGTCTGAGTGCCTAACATGCTTTCTAAATGTGCACCATTTGCAGAAAACACAAACTGAGAGAAGTCATATGTTAATTATGTAACAGCAAAAATTTACAAAAATCTCAATGGTTTCATCTTTAAACAGGATGAGCATTGACAGAAATAAGTAAAAGATCTTTCATTTAAGTTCATAAATTTTTTTTTTGGTGTATATATTACTGGCTGTGAAAAACCTGCATTGTTCTGATCGTCTTTTGCTGCCTAACAAACCACTTCAAAACCTCGAGGCTTTGAGCAGTGACGTCATTTATTTTGTTAACAAATCTGGATCTGCGGTTTGGGCGGGCCTCAGTGAAGTCCATTCATCTGTGTTCTACTTAGCCTCAGCTAGTGTTGATGCTGGCTGTTGGTGGGTGGGACTCCAGGTGAGGCTGTCACTCAGAATACCCACATGTGCCCTTTCCTTGGTTGACTGGTTTCCTCATATACAGTGCAATGGCTGGCTTCTAAGGGCAAAGGTCATCACATAGTCCAGGTGGAGGTTCTATGGCTGTGATGACTTAGCCTTAGAAATCATCTAGTGTCATTTCCTCCAGTCACAGGCCCACCTCAACTCAAGAGAATATAACCCCCCCTACTTCTCTATGGAGTGGTATCAATATCCCATCCTAAGAGTAAGTGAAATGGGATATACTCGTAGAGCCTTCTCTGGAACATAAAATCTACTAACATATGTTCTGTGAAGGTGGTGTTTTAGCTTTAAGAACAGTGCAAATCAGTTACATATCCTGCATGCCAAATACAGTCTGAAGTTCTGTACTGTATGTGCCTGAACATAAAAAGCATTTTTCCCTATAATTATCCTGCTGGAAATAGGGGTTGGCCTCATATTTGAGTATCTTCTATAGTGGGGTAATTTATTTTGCACAATTAAGTACTGTTTGTGTAAGGAAGATAACCTGAAACAAATTCGGTGCTTGCTTCTTTGGAGATGGTTTTAAAGGTCATGTGCTAAGATCTGTGAGAGAGAAGTGAAGAAATTTTGAGAAGTTTTAGTCATTCTGGGTATATGACTTTACAGGCGAGTGTTCTAGATCATTGAAAATAAGTATTTTATACATCAGTTTAAAAAGTGAGACGGGGTGCCTGGGTGGCTCAGTGGGTTGAGCCTCCGCCTTCGGCTCATGTCATGGTCTCAGGGTCCTATGATCGAGCCCCGCATCGGGTTCTCTGCTTCGCGGGAAGCCTGCTTCTCCCTCTCTCTCTGCCTGCCTCTCTGCCTACTTGTGATCTCTCTCTCTGTCAAATAAATAAATAAAATCTTAAAAAAAAAAAAGTGAGACAGTAAGTTGTAGTTATATACCCACAGGATAAATGTGTTGGTGGGGGGGACTGCTCTCTTCAGAAATGGGTACCTGTGGCTTGGGATAAAATTTCCTGTGTCAGCATTATACACGTTTGTCTCAATTTGGACAGAATTGAAAATGATATTTTTTAGAAACTGTATAAGATCATGAATTGGCTTAAGTGATGATAAATTCAGTGATGGCAAAGGTGGAGATACAAAATTGGAGTAAAATAATTCCACAAAATGAGTAAGGAAAAATACTGCTTCTAAGTTAAGATTATTTTATATAATTTATAGTTGAAAAAGCTGTTAAAAAATTCATAAATTCATAAACAGCTGACTATCAGCTCCATTGTTCTATAAATATTTGCTTCCTGTTTCCATGCAGAGTTTTTACTTTCAAATTATTTTTAGAACAGTATTAAAATAAATGAATTTCTGAAGTATTCTCATTTTTAGTTTATTAGGGTTGTTTTTCTCTTCTTGACTGTGTTCAGTTAGTCAAGTGATTTAAAATATTCCAAATAGATTAAGAACAACCAAATCTGGGTTTCAACCAACATCATGATCTCTTTGTTCCAGTGCCTGGGATGTACTGGGCCCTGGTGAATGTTCCTTGAAGTGAATGGATCTCTTAGCTCCCCTCTGTCATTTTGTAATTAGTCTGTAAGGCCAAGGGGAGGAAGGGGAATGGGATCCAGCAACCACTTCTGAGTGCTTGCTCCAAAGGGATCCCCTGCCCACTACCTCCACCATGTTCACTCATGCAAATATTTAAAATGCGGGAGAAGGAGGGATGCCAAAGAAGGTCGATCTTAACATTTTGAATGTTACCTGCTATAGGAAAAAGAGGATATAGAGCATAAATATTATGACAACCTTTTGGCGCTTGGACAAACTCTCTGCCAGGTTATCCCTTGCCTGGAGGAAAACTCTGAGGGACTAGGTCACACAGGCCAAACGAAGAAACACATTTATTCCACTTCCTAACTGGGCTTTTTGAGTGACAGACTCTCAGGGCCACAGGTGGTGGCCCAGCTCCTGTGGGCAGTATGCTGTAGGATTAAGCTTATGTTTGGATTACCCAAGTGACAAGGGTCTCATTTCTTGGATCTGGGGGGCTGCTGTGGGACCAGGGTTGCCCATGGCATGCTGCTGCTGTAGGGGCGATGGGCCAGCACTGAACTGGAGGCCCTGTCTAACAAATGATACAGACCGATGCTAAATGTGGAGAACACCCTAGAGTCTGAAATGTTAGAAACCTTCCAGCATTTTCCCTTAATCCATTAATGGAACCTCTTGATTTCTATTTAGTATGCACTCCATGGTGGCTCCCACTCCTGTATTTTTTTCCTGCAAATTGTAGCTTTTAAAAAATATCTCTATTGTCTGAATATCAGATGGGTTTGAGGATGTGTGAGCTTAGAAAAATGAAAGCTCTTTTTCTGAATGGCGGAATGGATACTGATTTCTACCGTAGATTGGTCAACAATATAGGCATGGTAATGTAATGCACATATTAAGAAATAGTGTCTCATAGAGGATTTTTGGAGATGTTCCCTCTAGTTAGAAAAAGGTGACTGGTAAAAGGAAAGTGAATCTTAAATAAGGTTATTGGTGTAGAGAGAGGTCTTTGATGTGGTTGCTGATGCTTTGGCAATGCTATAACCGCTGGGATAGGTCCTAAAGTTGTTGATTAGTGACTTATTCTTGGGATGATCTATCTCTTGATTTTTTTTAAAGTTATGAAGCAATATACAACAAAATGATGTGTGCAAGGAGAAAGTTAACAATCCTATTTGTGATATCTCCATACTGCTTCACAAAGCATGAAGTAAAATATTAACAATAGAGTGTGAGTAATTCCATATATGTCTGTATATTAATTAGTTTTCCTAACAAATTTTACCAAAAAAGCACTCTTAACTTGGTTGGTCTCATTTAACAATATACAATATTATGGTCAATACTCTATGTCAATCCATACAGCTTCAATTCATTCTTTTTAATATCCATATCCACAGTATGCTTATACTACATTTGAAGCTGTCGTGTTCTCATTTTTTTTAACTCCTTGAGCAATGCTTCTGTAAGTGTTTTTGTAGCTACATCCTTATGTATGGATACTCAAAGGGTAAAAAACCTACTCCTAAAGGGGAGCCCTTTTGTGCTTTTGGCAGGAATGAAAACTGGTGCAGCTACTGTGGAAAACAGTGTGGAGGGTCCTCACAAAGTTAAAAATAGAGCTACCTTATGACCCAGCAGTCACACTACTAGGTATTTACCCAGAGAAGATAAAAATACTAATTTAGAGGGATATATGCACCTTGATGTTCATAGCAACATTATCCACAATAACAAAATTATGGAAACAGCCCAAGTGTCTATCTATAGATGAATGGATAAAGAAGATATAGTGTGTGTGTGTGTGTTTGTGTGTAACATGGAATATTACTCAGTCACAAAAAAAGAATGAAATCTTGCCATTTGCAACAACATGGATAGACTAGAAAGTATTATTCTAGTGAAAAAATCAGAGAAAGGCAAATACCATATGATTTCACTCATATGTGGAATCTAAGGAATAAACAAATGAGCAATGGGGTGGGGGGCGGGGAACAGAGGCTAACCAAGAAACAAACTTTCAACTATAGAGAACAAACTGATGGTTACTGGAAGGGAGGTGGGTGGGAGATGGGTGAAATAGGTGATGGGGATTAAAAGGGCACTTGTGACGAGCACTAGGTGATGTATGGAAGTGCTGAATCACTATATTGTACACCTGAAACTAGTATGATACTGTGTTAACTAATCGGAAATTAAATAATTAAAAAAACCCTTACTCCTCCCTTCTATTGGATTTTATAGATCGGTATCCAACACAGTAGCCATTAGACAGAAACATGGCTGATCTGAGTGAAAATGAGCTATAATTTTTTTTTTTAAGAGAGAGGTGGGGAGGGGCAGAGGAAGAGGGAGAGAGAATCTTTTTTTTTTTTTTAAGATTTTATTTATCCATTTAACAGAGAGAGAGATCACAAGTAGGCAAAGAGGCAGGCAGAGAGAGAGGGGGAAGCAGGCTCCCCGCTGAGCAGAGAGCCCAATGCAGGGCTTGATCCCAGCACCCTGAGATCACCACCCGAGCCGAAGGCAGAGGCTTAACACACTGAACCACCCAGGTGCCCCAGGGAGAGAGAATCTTAAGCAGGCTCCATGTCCAGCGTGGAGGGCTCTGTCTCCCAATCCTGAGATCGTGACCTGAGCCAAAATCAAGAGTTGGATGTTTAACCAACTGAACCACCCAGGCACCCCAAAACATGCTATAACTTTAAAATATACACCAGATTTCAAAGACTTACTATGAGAGAAAAATGAAAATATCTCTAATAATTTTTTTATTGTTTACATGTGGAAATAATACTATCTATTGGCTAAATAATATTACTAAAATTAATTAAATGTGTTTGCTTTTCCTTTTTTAAATGTTACTATTGGGGAGGGTATGTGCTACGGTGAGTGCTGTGAATTGTATAAGACTGATGATTCATAGATCTGTACCCCTGAAACAAATAATACATTACATGTTTGTTTATTAAAAATTTAAAATTCCATATATGGCTCACATTTGTGGATTGTATTATATTTCTCTGAAGAGGAATGTTACAGATATATAAATTTTTTTTCCCAGATGGCTCCAGGCATTGTCCTGAAGAGGTTTTTTGCTTTGTTTTTATTTAAATTTTGAATAGGTAATACATGTATACAGCCCAAAATTCAAAAGGGATAAAGGGTCTAAGAAGTGCTTGTAATAGTCCTCTATTGCTCCTATAACAAATTACCCCAAACTTGGTGGCTTAAAACAACACACATTTGTTCTCTTAAAGTTATGGAGTTTGGAAGTCTGAACCAGGTCTCGCTGACCTAAATTCAAGAAATCCTTTTTGCAGACTTGCCTTTGCCCATTTTTAGAAGTTGCCTCCATTCCTTGGTTCATGGTCCTTTACCATCTTCATGGCCAACTTCATGGATCATATCTCCTGATCTGACCCTGGCTCCCTTTCTGTTTCTCCTTTCCACTGTTTTCAGGTTTGGTAAGAGTTTTCAGCTTTGTTGAGAGTCAAACTTTGTTGAGTTTTTATATCAATAGCATACAATTCACCCTTTAAATGTATAACTCAGTGGCTTTTAGTGTATTCATAGAGTTGTGTATCCTTGATGACAATTCTAGAACAATTTCATCACCTCCAGAAGAAACCCTGTATCCTGTAGCCTTCAACTCCCCTCCAATCCCTCATCCTCCCAAGCTCCTGCAAACCACTCATAGACTTTCCATCTCTCCAGATTTGCCTATTCTGGACTTTTCGTACACATAGAAATACAAAATATGGTCGTTGGTGACGCTGCTTTCACTTAGCATGATCCGTTCTAGATTCATCCATGTTGTAGAGCGGATCAGCACTTCATTTGTTTTTATTGCCAGATTATACAGCATTCCACCCCTTTTCCACTTTTGAAGACCCTTGTGATTCCTGGTCTTCTCAGACAGTCCAGGATAATGTTCCTATCTAAATTCAACTGTTCAGCAACCTTTCTCCCTTCTGTAATCTTAATTTCCTCTTGCTATTTAACATACATATTTACCAGCTCCAGGGATTAGGATGTGGGGGTTCCATTATTCTGTCTATCCAAGTGCCAAGCTTCAGGAGATACCATTTACAGCAGAACACAAGAAACTCTCTCCCCAGAGGCAGCCCTGTTACTAGTATCTCTTATATTCCTAAGTCGTAGTCTATGCATATGCAAACATATACATTTTTTTAATGTCACTCATTGTGTATACACTACACTACAAACTGTGTATACTGTCTTTGGCGTTGTTTTTGGGTTTTGGTTTTCTAGTCTTAAATCTCCTTTAGAGTTTGTAGTTATTTCCTAGGACTGTCGTAACAAATCACCACCAACTAGGTGACTTAAAACAACAGAAATGTCTTCTCTCCCAGCTCTGGAGGGCAGAAGTGTAAAATCAAGGTGTGGGCCGCGTGGGAGGCCCTCCAGAGGATCAGGGTAGAAGCTCTTCTTTGCTTCTTGGAGCCTCTCATGCAGCCAGATGTTCCTTGACTGACGGCTACATCATCCCAGTCTCTGCCTCCTCCGCCGTATAGCTTCCTGGCCTTTTCTCTGCGTGTCTTCATCTATCTTTTAGAAAGAAACTGTCTGGGGCGCCTGGGTGGCTCAATGGGTTAGGCCGCTGCCTTCGGCTCGGGTCATGGTCCCAGGGTCCTGGGATCGAGTTCCGCATCCGGCTCTCTGCTCAGCAGGGAGTCTGCTTCCCTTCCTCTCTCTGCCTGCCTCTCTGCCTACTTGTGATCTCTGTCTGTCAAATAAATAAAATCTTTAAAAAAAAAAAAAGAAAGAAAGAAACTGTCATTCGATAGAGGGCCCACCCAGATAATCTAGACGATCTCATTTTAGATCCTAACTTAATGACATCTATAAAGCCCTTTTCCCAAGTAAGTTCCCATTCACAGATTCTGGGGCTGAGGACATGGGCATATCTTTTGGGACATCAACTTTTACCCTCCTGCAGAGATCAGTCCACATCATGTCTGTAGCCTCACATTATTCTTGAAGCAAGTGCATGGGATTTCATGGTAAGATGATGCTTAAACAAGTGTCCTATTGATGGACGACTATATTGTTCTATTTATGGCTTTCCTTTTAAATTAGTTGTCAAAATATTTTGAAATGGCCTGTAACTTTTCATAAAGGTGTGAACTTTAAGAGACAGAAAAGCTGATGTAGACTGTCTTGTGGAATTGTGCAGGGAGCAGAATTTAGCAAAGGAACTTGAAAGAGGGTATCAGCTATGCCCATGGCTGTTGAACTTGGAGGTTATTTTACACTGAAGGAGGTACTGGAATCCCGCTGAAATATTTCAGGTTTGTGAAGGGACCTGAGGTCATTGTGACCAAGGAGTACGACAGGGCCCTTGTTGGTTCCTTCCCAGCATTCCTTGCCCTTCCAGGGCCCAGTGGGCTTGCTTCCACAATGAGTGTGTGTTTAAAGACTGCTTGAGGAGCCTTGGAGAGAGGCGAGCAAGCAGCCAGGCAGGCCAGCATTTGGGAGCAGCCTTTATTCCTCTGGGGAGAGCAAATGTCCTGGAAGCTGTTTACTGTTTAACCACGTGTTTGCCAGTAGGACAGATGTCCTGCCCACACACTACGCACGGTCTGTAACTGGGTGGCAGTATCTGGTTAAATCGCCCTCCCCGTGTGATTTCTAATGCTGCGTTTTGTGTCCTGTCTTCATTTCCCATAGATGGTGCCGTGAAAATTTCACGTGTGAGCTGCGTTTTGGTGCATCTACCCACAACACTTCCCCCTCAACATGCATGCTTGCACACACCACACACACGCGCATGTGTGCGCGTGCGCACACACACACACGCACACACACACCCTGGCAGGTAAACTTGGGCTGTTGTTTCTCAAGTAAGTCTTTTAGATAAAGCCTGAGGTGAGGTGCTGCCCGGTTCCAGTGGCCTCCAGCCCAGAGGCAGTTTGCACAGACTGTGTTACACAAAGGCACGATTCAGGGAGGGCTCCAAACAAGGGCATATTGTGTCCCTGTCACTTTGTTGGGAGTCCTGTTAATGGCTGACATGCACTGGGTCCTCCAGTTTAAACATGTATGTCCTATTTGGCAGGAGCAACCTGAGGACTAATACTTGTGCAGACTGACTGCATTGGAGGGAGACCCAAACACCTGGGGTGCGAAGAGCCCTCCTTCCCTCCCCTCTCCTTTCTGCCAGCTTTCCTCATGATTGCACCCTCTGCCCCCTCCCCCACCCCCCAGCCGCTGCTAGCCTCGCATGTGATTCCGAGCCCTCAGGGCCCTCTTTGGGACTCAGTTCTAGCCAGGATCACGAGGCCTGAGGGGTGGGGGGGCAGTAGGCATCCCAAACCTGACAGGACAGAGCAGCACCTCCGAGGAAGTAACTGCTTCAGTGTTGTTAGATGTGACTCTCTAGCTCTTTGTGAGTCAAGATGGGTGGTTGACGGTTCTCCCTAGATTACTCAATCAGACCATTAGACAAGCACACAATGTCCAATTCTCCATGCTGCCCTCAGCAGAGGAAGAAACCCTCTCACCTCTCTGCCACAGCATGGAGCTCAAATAGAGCTAATACGAATATAATGCCTGCTAACACTCACTGAGTGCTCAGTATATGGCCAGCCCTTTTCGAGATGATTCCTATCAGTCTTCACAGGAACCCCGGGAGGTGGGCCTTATGACTGACACCATTTATGCAGATGGGGAAACTTAAAGCACAGAGAGATGAGTGGCCAAGGTCATGTCTTGAAAAGGAGCTGCTTCAGGGCTATTGCTCACTGGGAAGACGACCCTACCACAAGTACCAGGCTGGGCCAGTGAGAGCCCCACTCTCACTGGCCCTGTTTGGGGCACACTGACAAAGAAGGTGGGTGTGCACTGGTGGGGAGGGGCCATTTCTTTAATTGTCTATAATGTAAGGATGACATAAGAACTCATCCCAGGCTCCATTCCCATTACATTCAATAGCCTGGCAAGTTGTACCGAAGGTAGAAGTGATTGCTCCTATTCTTTTTATAAACATGCCATATATTAAGGATGGCCTTTTCTTGATCATCATCTCCCCCTGGAGTAGAAATGAAAAGACAGTAAACACCCTCTGTCAGTTTTAAAGGAGGATCCAGGACCACCTCTTTTCTGAGCCTTGTTGGCCATATTCGTTCAAGTCAATGTAATCAAATGCATCTTCTGGTTCTATGTTTGAAGAGATACGATCCCAGTGAAGGTTGTTCAATTATTCTTTGCACTGGGCCTCCTGGGGCACTCCCAAGTGCCCTTCCTGTCATCATTTGTCTCCTTGGAATTTTATCCACTGTTTGTGGCATTGACTGACACCATTTTTAGTCAGCCAAGTGCTTATCTAATCAATTCCTTGGGTTGGAACTAGGGCAGCTCCATATGTGCGGAAGAGCCTAGATCATGTGAGGGAGGGAGGGGGGACATTCCCTGTGCCTAAAAGACTTCCTCACTCCTCAGGAGTGCCAAGGCTCTGGTATCTCACCATTAGTTTCCACGCTTGCCTTAGACATTTTCCCCTTCAGGCCTTTGTGCCAGTCAAGACTGAGTTGGGCTTCATGTAACAGGAACCCAACTTTCGTTGTTTCACCAAATAATTTGTTCTTCTCACGTATGAAGTCTGGAATCACTCATGCAGAATGGCACATGCCAGAGGAGGCTGCCCAGGGCTCCCACCCCTGTGCCATGGCCTCCTGCTCCAGTACCTTCTGTGTGTGTCTTTTGTCTTCACAGTGGTAAGATGGCTGCTGTGCCTGTGCTACCTGTTCTATCCACATTCCAAGTCAGAATGAACCAGGAAGAAGAACAAAAGGAACAAAGCTCAGTGCCAGTACGTCCGCCCACTTTTATTAGGCAAGCGGTCTCTTTCCAAACCTCCACCCTCTAGACTTACTGATTCACCTCTGTCTGAGAGGATGTTTGGGGTGGGGGAGAGTGGTTATTGGTTTTCACTGGGCACTTGCTTCTTTGGACAAATTCAGGAGTTCCTTCAGTAAGACAAAAGGGGAGATTGCCTCTGACATAGAGCCCTGGCAAAGACCACACCACCTCTTGAACGGGAATGTGTTTTGAAACGTTAGTATATTAAGTCATTACTAAGCTAAAAAAAATTGGGGTATGGTAGCCTGTTACTCTTTTCCTTCCACTAAAGGAACCAAGGACTGCCTAGGGACACTGGACTCTGTGACATGGGGATTGTTGAAAAGAAAAAGGTTAGGACCAGAAGATGACAGCTGTGTCCTCGTTGTACATCTGCTTAGGGTCGGCCTTGCTTCTGGGATGTGGTTACGTTTCCTCTGGTCAGGGTGTCTGAACACTACTGACATTTTGGCCCAGGTCATTCTCGGATGTGAGAGCTGTGCTGGGCATTGTAGGATGTTTATCCTGGCCTCTACCCACTAGATGCCAGTAATGCCAGCCCTCGCCCCCAGCTGTGATAACCAGAACTGTCTCCAGACGCTGCCAGCTTGCCTCTGGGTAAGAATCACTCTTCGGGTCTATTCCACTCTACAGAACATTGCTGACAAAACTCCTCTTTTTCCTGGTTTTTGAAATGAGAAGTGTGGTCTTGACCTGCTCCCCAGCAGCGGACCTTGGCCAAGTAGGGCAGCAGGAGGAGGAGTGCCTCCCCGCCCCCAACTCATGCAAGATGTGTCCCGCTCATCTGCACAGCTAGAGCGGGCTTCTTGTGGCCTGACCCCCTCAGTCCCTCATATTCGAAGCCCAGCACCCCAGGGGCAAAACTGGGGGCTGCCAGATTTTAAATAAAGATAAAAACACGGGATGCCCAGGGAAATTTGACTTTCCGATAAACAACAAGTAGTCTTTTAGTATAAGGAGGTCTCACACAACCCTGAATGGGAAGTGTGGGTCTGCATTCTTGGTTTGGATCATTCCTAGGATCGCCCTTTTCTGCCACGTTGCATGACGTTTGGCACAGCTACTTCCTGGTGCTGCCGCCGAGCATGCTGGCAGCCGAAAGCTCTGATAGACAGGTGTCCCACAGACTCTGTGCCCTTACCCTGACCTTGAACCCCAAGTGGTGCCAAGCAAAGTCACCAGGCCCTCAAATTACAGTTCCTTTTTCTGCACCCTCATATCTTGAATGCATCAGGCCCATTCATTTTCACCGACGAAGCCATCCTCTGGCTGGGCTGCTCCCCTTGTTCTCTGTATCTGGGGGGCGCAGAGAGTGTTCCCCAGGCAAGGGGCAGGATTGTGTTACCAGAGAAAATCCAGGTCAGCCCCAGACTCTCCAGAGCCAAGCTGCCAGCACCGGGAAAGTAGGGCGTTTGCCTTCTGCAGATTAGCATTGATGTTCTACCTGAAACACTCAGAAAGTGGTTCCCAAAGTGTGTCCCCAGATTCAGCTCGTGGCCTGCTGCAGATGTGCCTCTGATATATCAGCAAGCTATCTTAGGGAGCCACGGGATACACGAGCATGTTTAAATCCAGAGGGGTCCTGCATTAAGGAAACCTGTTGGACTTTGTTTAAACCAGGGTTCCTTCACATTATCAGACAGTCTTTTCCTTGCCCAGTATCTATTACCAGAATGTACTTGGGCATTTACCGCCAATGCAGATAACGTGTAGCATAGCAGACAATGGACAAATATTTATTATACATATATATAGTGCTGGGCCAGGTGCTCGGGATATAGAGGTTTGTCCTTTGTAGTTCTTAAAGCAGTTGTAAATATTTAATTAACTATAATTATTTGTTTAGTGTCTGACTCCCCCAATAAAAAATTCATGAGGGCAAGGATGTTACCCCTTTTACTCACTATCATGTGGCCAGCCCCAAAGAGTTCCTGGCCCATTATAGACACTCAATAATTATTACCTGGATACATAGAAAAAAAAAATCTTTGTCCTTTGAGAACTTCCTGTCTAATACAATGGTCCTCATAGGACTGAATCACGGGAGGAAGTTTTTTAAGATATAGGTGTCTGGTCCCCACGGTGGGAAGTGGCGTAAAAATATGGGGAGAGGTGCACCTGGGTGGCTCAGTAGGTTAAAGCCTCTGCCTTCAATTCAGCTCAGGTCATGATCCCAGAGTCCTGGGATCAAGCCCCGCATCAGGCTCTCTGCTCAGCAGGGAGCCTGTTTCCTCCTGTCTCTCTCTGCCTGCTTCTCTGCCTACTTGTGATCTCTGTCTGTCAAATTAAAAAAAAAATGGGGAGATAGTGTTCTATAGACAAAGCTGAGGTTCGAGACAATGCCCCCGACTCTTCAGGAAGCATACATACACATACCACACTTGGAATTAGACGGCTTCGTTGAGTTCTCTCTTTTGTCTGCCAAGGCCAGCAAGTCTGGGCCTCACTTGTGCCCCTAAGAGGCCCCAGGAGAAAAGCCACTTGGAAGCTAGGGGCTCACCAGGGGGCAACAATCCCTGCTTTCCAAAGGACCAGAATAAAGCCCAGAACATGTTGGTGTGCTGAGATGGAGTAGACCACTTACTCATTTCCAGAAGACATATTTAACTTTCCTTTTGAGCCATAGCCTGGGCTCCGAACTTCAAGCCTGGGCCTAACTTCCCTCTTCCTCCTGTGAACTCCTTACTGCTCACACATGATTCTCTTATGAGGCTCTGAGATAATTTGTCAGAGCACACTTGTAGTCCCTGGATTTACTTGAGATAGAGCAAGTTCCTATTCTAGCTCCTGGTAGGGGTTTGGCCTCCCCACGTCTCACCGCCCATCACTGGCCTCCAGTTTAGCTGGAGGCAGACCATCTGCTTAAGGAAGCCTTTCAAGGGAAGACTTCATACATGCAATACCCCGTGGAACTCCCATTTATATGGGCTTATTATCAAAGCTGACTTTTTTATTTCTGCACAATGCTTTCAACATTGATGGAAATCTGAATATAACTGCATCTCCTCAAGAATCTTGGATATATAGAAATTTGAATTCATATATCAGGATCTGGTTTGCTATATATATATATACACACACACGCACACACATATACATATATTTATATATACTATCTAACAACATACTTTTCAGGGGTCTTAGGTGTCTTTTTGCACTGAATTGTAGTGGAAGTGCATAGCTTCTTTGTTTACGAATGTGCAAATTATGCACGTTTCCATTCATCATTCTACTGAAATGTGATGAATTATCACCTTAGCTGGGCTTCTGAGTCCTCATCCTCACTAGTCCCCTTCCTTAGAATTGGTTAATTCTTGTTACTTACTTGTATCTCTCTCTTTCTTACACAATTACCAAAGGGGAAAAAAAAAAGAATAGAACAATTAAAGAGATTTGAATCAGCTGCTAAAAAGCCAGCATTCACAAAATTCTAAAGCATAGGACCCTAGCAGTAGCTTAAGTGAATAATGCAGTGTGCTACTTACAGAATTTGGAGCAGGACTTTGATATAAACTAAGAGACTTTTCAGTTAGATTTTTCAGTTTTGCATGTTTTGTTCCAGTAAACTGCCCTTTCTATGTTGAACATGAAAATAACCTCTGTTGTTCTGTGTAGATCCTTCTACTTCTTTTCATGCGATGCCTTATCCATCTCAGAATTTTTTTAAAAAGATTTTTATTTATTTATTTGACAGACAGAGATCACAAGAAGGCAGAGAGAGGTGGAAGCAGGCTCCATGCTGAGCAGAGAGCCCGACGAAGGACTTGATCCCAGGACCCTGGGACCATGACCTGAGCCAAAGGCAGAGGCCTCCACCCACTGAGCCACCCAGGCACCGTCCATCTCAGAATTTAACTGCACTATCTCTAGTCCAACTGAGATGCTCCCTCAGGACTCACAGTCTGTGTTGATATCCATCATAACCCATGGTCCTGTCATCACGGCATTGTCTGTCTGTCCCCTGTAGTTGACTGGCAGCTCCCCAGGGATGTGGGGGGGTGTTGAGGGAGTCCTCTTCAGCTGTCCTGGCTAAGACCTGCATTGCTGGCTCAGAGAGGGCCGTGCCAATCCCAGGCACTGACCTTCAGATTCTTCTTTCCTGGCTGACTCCTAGGGAAGATCAGTCTTTGAGGAACCTATTGGTCACTCCAAAGAAATGTTAGCCTTGAATTCTTCATAGTATTTTAGAATGCTGGGATCTCCACAGCACAGTAATTGCGAAGATGGAGAAAATACTCTCCTGTTGTTTTTCTATTTCAAATTTCATTGATTGCTATGCCTTGTTATTTCCTGCCATTTTCTCACTTTGTATTTAATTTGCTCTTCTTTCTCTGATTTCTTAAGGTAGGAGCTTTGGAAACCAATTTGAAAGCTTTCTCCTTTTCTAGTACAAGTGTTCAGTGCCATAAATTTCCTTCTAAGTACTACTTTAACTTGTATCCCTACATTTTGGTATGTTTTATTTTTATTTCCGTTCAGCTAAAATATTATTAATTGCCCTTGAGAATTTCTCTTGGAGCCCTGGGTAGCTTAGAAGGGCATTGCTTAATTTGCAAATATTTGTGGATTTTCCAGATATCTTTCCATTACTCGTTTCTGATTTAATTCTGGCTATGGCCAGAGAACATATTTTGCATGATTTCCTAGTCTTTTTAATTTGTTAAGGTATATTCTATGGGCTGGAATATGGCCATGTCTTGGTGAGTTGTCCATGCACACTTAGAAACAATGTGTTAATTGGAGTATTCTATACACGTCAGTTAGGACAAGTTGGTTGACAATGTTTTTCAGGTCTTTATCCTTTGTATTAATAACTGAAAGAAGAATGCTGAGGTTTGTGTGTATAATGCTCATTTTTTCTCTTTCATTTCTGTCTCTTTTTGATCCAAGTATTTTTTTTCAAGATTTTATTTATTTATTTGACAGAGATTGAGGGCACAAGTAGGCAAAGAGCAAGGCAGAGGGAGAGAGAGAAGCAGGCTCTCCACTGAGCAGAGAGCCCAATGTGGGGCTCAATCCCAGGACTATGGGATCATGACCTGAGCCAAAGGCAGCCGCTTAATAGACTGAGCCACCCAGGTGCCCCTGATTCAAGTATTTTTAATGCTCTGCTGTCAGGTGCATCCAAATTTTGGATCATTGTCTTTCTGGATAACTAACCCCATTGTCATTATACAGTGTTCCTCTTTATCCCAGAGACAGAGGGTTTTTTCCTCACCCAGTTGCACTGTGGGGTCAGTGTTGGTTGCCTCCTCCTCCTCCTCCCACAGCTTTTGTTCTGCGGAGGAGATGCTGGGGAAGGATCCAGGCAAAATTTCAACCCTCTCTGGCAGTGGCTGCCCTTCCCCTCACCCAGCCTGTCCCCTGGGGATGCTTTCCCGTGCCTCTTGCCAGTCCTTCCACGAGTGCCCTCTAGGTCAGTGCAGAAGGGCCTGCATGACTTGCCCTCCTATCCATGGCTCCCAGGATTCTCCTCTCTCCCTTGCCCATACGTGCCCCCTGCCAGTGAATTCTCTAGTGGTTTCAGCTGACTCTTTCTCTCTAGAGCATGTCTAGCTGCATCAGCGTTGGGGAAGGAGGGGGCTCACATCCTGTTTCATCTGCCTTCCTTTGGTTTACTTAGTTTTAGTTGGTTAGTTGGTTAGTTAGCTGGTTGTCTCGTGACCTCAGCTCTCTAATGAATTTACAGAAGGTTGTGAATATGCAAGTCTGCCTTTTTATTGTTTGAAGAGTAAGAACGCAACTCTTTTTAGCTTTCTATGTCTCATGTGTCAACAGAAAGTATGGATTATTATTTTATTGAATACCCCATCCTTTCTCAAAAAGAATTTGAAATGGCAATCTTGAGAATATCTTTCTGGAACCCAGCCTAATATGAGATCCATTTCCTTGCCCTTGATACTGGAGCCAGACTTTCTGAAGGGAGGAAGGAAGAAAGGATAAAATGCCTAGGAGAAGAATTCCCTGCTTAGGCTTTTCTTTTCTCGTTGATGGAGGTTGAGTGGGATAGCATTAGTATTGTTCTCCCATCCCGAAACAAAGGGTTTGAGCTTGGAAAGCTAGGCAGTCTCTGGAGGCCAGAGGAAAAAAATAGAGCAAATGTTTAGCTACTTCTAAATGAACTGAAATGAGGGGTGCTTGGGTGGCTCAGTCAATTAAGCATCTGCCTTTGGCTCAAGTCATGATCTCAGGGTCCTGGGATTGAACCCCACAGCAGGCTCCCTGCTTAGCAGGGAGTCGTCTTCTCCCTCTCCCTCTTCCCCTCCTCCCCACCCCCTCATGCTCTTCATCTCAAATAAATAAATAAAATCTTTAAAAAAAATAAATAACTGAAATGAAAATGCTTTCAAAACCACTTTATGGAATTAAACCATATAGGAGAGTAACTAATAGTACACATTTTGTCTTCCTTCTCCACCTTCCCTGACACCCCCTTTTCTCCCCACCCAGTGCTGTTGGGACCTCAGTCCGCTGCCCCTTTTGGAGAAGGCCGAGAGGTTGGGCAGGAGTGGAAGATGAAACACTGTTTGCTCCTGCCACTCACATCTGTTAAATGGTGGCATCCACCCCTTGGTCATGTTTGCATCACAACACACATCATCGGCTTGCTTTGACCCTGACACCATTTTATAGGCTTAATAATAATAAATCTATGCCTGAAATAGTTTTGCAGATTATAGCAATCAATCAAAATCCAGGGAGCCCAAGACCATTAATGTCATCAGCAGTGACGCAGCACCCCGGGAATCCATCTAAATCAGCCATTATGACGGAAAATATACCTTAAGAGTCTAAAGAGAGAGAGGAGACAGGCGTAAATTGCAGTTCTATTTTTATCAGCCATCAAGTGACGATTTTCTTCGGAGGTTTTGTTCCTGGGAGGAGACAAAACTAGGGCTTGCTGTCTGTTGCTGATTCCCACTCCAAAGTGTAAACTGGGAAGATTTTGCTGGTCCTGGGACTAAGAGCACCAAAACCCAATCTGTAGACACCTTTAAGCCAAAGCACTGGGAATTTGTCTTTTGAAACTCCCCAGTGAGATAAGTTAAGGCCTTGTACTCTGCCTTTCTGGGTAGATGGCTTCAATTGCTCACGTGTTCCACTTGTCAAAACAGATCCTAAAGGAAGACTCAGCTGGGAGAGGCTTGAGATCCTGCCACAAGGAGGTCCCCAGCTGTCCACAAAGATTACTTGTGGTTAATCACGAACTGAGGATGAGGGGTAGGGAGGATGAGAATTTTCTTTCTCAGGCCTTTGATAGTCTGTATCTTCCTATAAGCTCTCAAAGATTTATTTCGTGTAAGTCGATATGGTATGGTAAAAGTAACTGAGATTTCAGAGTCAGGAAAACTGAGTCCTGGCTGTTGAGCTGATTATAGTAATCTCACCTTTAGGCACCTTCTTTCTCCATCTATAAAATGAGCAGATGGCTCCACATCAGGCATTCCAAACCTGGGATCCATGGATTAGATCCAGATGTGGGTTTTGTTTGGTTTCACCTTGGTGACTCTGTTTGTGAGCTAAACAATGATGGAAATCTCGGTAAATTTCACATACAAACTACCATTTCACCTTCTCCCCAAAAATTGGCGGTGCTGGCTACACGGGGCCCTATCCCCACATGGCAGCTACACAGCATTGCTGTCTAATGAAGGCTGCTTGTGACACAGCCTGCCCTCTTCCTGAGTACCCCAGGGTCCCCACCTAATGTCCTACCTGCCCCTGCCCCCATGACTTAGTCACATTAGTTGTCTGGCTCTTGGAAACATAGCTCCTGGATTATATGATCTATAGAAAGGGTGATATTTAACTTTGCCTACTAAGGCAGAACTTACCTTAAAAGACTTTGAAAATAAAGTCCTTTAAAAAATAATGGAAGGTAGAAGCCCCAAAGAATCATATATTGTATGGATCCCGCATTTTCATTCTTCACCTCAAACAACCACTATGAGTACAAGCAACAACAGATGAGTAACTAACTGTTGACTTCTTAGTTCACAATAGAAAAATAAGATCTAGTTCATTTTTATAGCCTCTTTCATTTTCAACTCTTTCACATGTCCTAGAAAGGCTCATAACGGGCCTGGGGGAACAGGCAAGAAAACTGGAATTTGGAACTTTTCTCTAAGCATTGAGTTCTTGAGCCAGGAATAGGCTCTCCTCCCTCTCACTGTTCCTTCTCTATTAGCAGTATTAACTGTTTGTTTATTATTATTTGGTCTGTATCCTCAGGCCTCCTATGGCTGCTTAACACGTCAATTATAAGCTCCTTGAGAGCAGGGATGAGATATAGAGCTTTCGTAACTTCTTGCCTTCCAACTGCAGTGCCAAGCAGAGCCTAGACCCATCCAAAATGGTCACCAAGCAAAGACCTACTTTTGCAGTATCGACCAGTGTAAGCATGTTCCTTTCAAGGAACCCAACAAGTCCACGAGATAAGCCCATCCAAACTATGATGAAGGTGCTCTGATTGTGGACAAGTTCTGAGGTCCTCGAACGAGGGGGTTCCTCGTTTAAGCAATCAGAGCCAGAACACTGGAGATTAACAGTGCGGTTGACGGTTGATGTTTCCGGACTCCTTGTATTAATTTTGCTGCCCTCTGTGGCTAAGCTGTTTGTACCAGATGAGTCCCTCTTCACCTCATTCCCCACTTTTCCCACAGCCTCCCCTTCCTCAGTCTTCCCTATGGATTGATAATGGCAAGACACATGGAAATTTTCATCAACTAAATGCCCATAAAGATAAATCATCTGGCCCTTTCCCTTCTTTGCACCCTTAGCCATTGTCTCAAATGGAACTTGTGACCCTTTATGTGTTTTCTGATAAGAGAAAAATTGATTCCGTGGCAGGGAGTGGTGACCTTGGCAAAGTCAAATAATTTAATATGCCATGAGGTGCCGGGCCTGTCCATTGGGTTCATTTGCAGTCATTGCTGGTACTGTTTTCTCTGAACAATATGGCTGTTGAGTGGGACTGAAGTGGTGGTCGTCCATGCAGCAAGCTGCTAAAAGAGCCTTCCAATTTCATTGTTAATGGGAAAATAAAATCAGTTACTGTATCAGCAAAAGCTTTTCAGAAAAATCAGGTCATTCTGTGGTCCACAGCCCTTTTATTAGGATTGGAATCACGTGACTAGCTACACACATAATAAAATGGGGCCTCATAGGTCTGGGAAGATAGGCAATAAAGTTAAGTTTTCAAAAGTTTCATTAATTATTACTTCCCTGACACAACAGAACTGTGGGAGCTTTTGGAAGAAAGTGGCCTCAGCTTGGCCAGGAAGGTAGTTGAAGCCACAAGTGGTCTCTTGGAAAAAAGAAAAACTGAATTTTCTCATGTGAATCTGCAGCCTGCTCTCTTCATTGAGAGACCAGGCCCTTGTACATGATCCATCTCTTTCCCTTAAAATTACACTGGCCACCAGCTCTTGACGTGGGCTTGAAATCAGGCACACTTGATTTTATATCTGAGCTCTTCCATTTACTGGGTGATCTTGGGCAAGTGACTTCATCTCCGTTGCCTCGCTGTAGGATTGAAGTGAGATTGTGCTTAAAAAGTGCTTCTCACTCAGAGCCAGAGGTCAGAAAGTAAGAGTTGTATCAGTGTCATTGTTACTACCAGGCTTGGTCCCTGGTTCCTTAATCACCTGTGGGCTCCACCCGCTCCCTGTCTGTCTGCCTCTCTGAATGGCCTTCTCTCTGTACCCAGGCTTCCCTGCTGGATCACTTCCAGCTTTTCCCCTAAAGAGCACTGAGGGAATGGCGTCCTTTTCCTTTCTTGGGATGGTAACGTGATAACCTCCAGGCACTTTCACATTCCTCGAAACAGAGCTGTAATCTAACAATAGGCGCTCCCTGAACTGTGGGCACCCGGAGCCTTGGGGCAGAGCAGAGCCCAACCTGTCTGAGCTCTTTGGACCACCCAGCTAGGGAATTCTCTGAACCTTCAACTGCAGGGAAAATCACGACACAGCAATCCTTTGTTTCTGCCCAGAAATGTACTTCCAAGGTGCACGCAAATTTTCTTTACAGTACTCCCAAGCACCTGCTAGCGTCCTTTGGGCACAGAGGCCAAGACCACCTGAGTTTCCTAGTGGCCTCCTGGCAGCCAGTCAGTGCTTCTCAGGACCTGGGGATGGGGGGTTCTTTTCTGAGCCCACAAGTCTGTCATCGTTGTTGTTGTTGTTTTATTGGAATCGTCAGCCTTAAAAATCACAAATTTTTCACATGTATATTTGGATTTGGGGCTTTTCTTGATAAAAACTGGAGGTTCCAACAACATTGGGCTAGCACCTACTTTTTTTATGTTAATCCCCTGGCCCACTAAGTACCTGAGTTTGCAAATCCTGAACTGGAGGTTATTGGACTTTCATCACAAACCATAGCCTCTTAAAACCGGGGGAGGCCATAGGATTAAGTCGTCCAGGAAGCTAGTCCCAGAGAGATTAAAGATGTGTCTAAGGTTTGCAGAACATTTGTGGCAGAAGAGAAGCTGGGGTTCCTGGAGTCAACGCCCTTCCTCAGGGCAACATGCTTTCCCTATAGTCTGAAAGAAATAGTGTGGGAACCTTGGGTTTCAGAGACCTGTCAATCCTCTTCAAGTTCCAAGGGTGTGATTCAAGGATCTAAGAGAACCACTCAACCCATGGTTTCTCTTCCTTCTGCCTCAATACCCAGATTTCCTACTGTTCATGTATCACAGTGTTCATCTGTGGAACAGTGAGTTGTACTGGGTTAAGACCTCAGAGTAGCAACGTTTACTCAGAAAATGGGTCAATTAAAACTTTTCCCTGAGTGCTTGACCTCTGTCCTGGCCAGCTGAGAGCAGAGAGAGCAGAGAATGGGCTCTGGGCAATTCTGAGCTGCGGCTGGGTTTGTAGAGTATAGCCTGGTAAAGTAGAAAAGTCAGAGTTGTGAGTTATGAACCCAATATAGTCAGTGGCTCCCTTGTAATCAGTTTCTAGCCCCATGAAATGGTGGCATTTGGCATGATGATGTTTGAGGTTCGAGAGCCTCCCCAGGCCAGGCAGTCCATGATTTTACACACAGAAATGTCCCGAGTGATGGTTGTTCCTGGTCTGAAAGATCAGCATGAGGAAGGTCTTTTGGAAGCCAAATCCATGGGATTACAGGACCTGAGGGCAAGAAGGTGGCTTGCCAATATGAGGTTGAAAAAAAATTTTTGTAAGGGGAGGGGAAAGTTAAGCTTGTAAAGACCTGACTGAGAAATGCACCCTGATTTAGTAAGAATGTAAAGAGAATGTTTGAATTTTGAAAGCAATCCAGAATTGTGATGTGGAAGAAAGAGCACAAACTGAAAATTGCGGAAAGGGAGATGGGTGGGGGATGGGATAACTGGGTGATAGGCATTAAGGAGGACACGTGATGTGATGAGCACTGGATGTTATACGCAACTAATGAATCATTGAACGTTATGTTGAAAACTAATGATGTACTATACATTGGCTTATTGAATTTAAATAATAAAAAAGAATGAAGATATTAGTTGAAAAATAAATAAAATTTCCTTTTACACAGAAAAGAAAGAAAGAAAGAAAGAACACTGACCATTGAGTTTTGAGACTTGCGCTCCAAATACTTCCTCTGATGATGCAAAATATATGACACCTGAGACTCTCAGAACCTTTTAGAAATGTCTTCCACAGGTAGAAGCTAAGCGTGGTCACCAGTCTTGTCTATAATGGGTTTCCCATAACAGACGTCTTTTGGATGTCCGCACCTGTTGCAGGAAGCCTGCAGTGTTCAGAAGTAGCCACAAGAGAACTGCAAGGCCATAGATAAACCTGATCATTTCAAAGACAAGATCAGTGTGGATAGACTCGCTGTATTGAAGTATAATACCAGTGGATGTCAGAGGCATCACTGGTCAGGAAAGCTGCCCTGGTGCACTTAGTAAAAGAACTCTCTGATTCTCGAGGACTCCACCACTCATCTGAGTGTGTGTATGTGTTTGGCAGAACAAGGAAGACCATAGGGATGAGAGGAGAGGGGAAAGGCAGACCCTTGACTCTCACGGCTTTGGACCCAGGTTCTACCTTCATTTGCAGCTGAGCGATGTTACTTCTGCTGTCACAACCTATATAAACCCTGGGAGGTAATCCTTCTCTGTCCTTGGGTGCGCTCATCTCATTGCTTGAAGCTGACAGATGGTGGCTGTTGCCTATATCCCTAAAGCAAGAGCAGATCCTATCCACATTCTTTCGGACAACGTGAAGACTTCTTCAAGAACTGACCTCTAAGATAATTTTAGTCCCCTGTGACCGTTGCCATCCTCGATTAGCCAATTACGGTTTCAGGGTCACCAGAGTTTATCAAAGCTCACTCAGTCCACCTGAGAGTGGAGCTCAAGCAGTGGGTTTCTTAGGTGCCAAAGCTCCATCTTCCAGAGAGCCTTTGTGCCCCATCAACAAAGGTCCTTTCAGGGGACTCTCTCCCCAAACTTCCTGGTGTGAACTCTACTCCCCAGTGTCAGCATCATGTTTTTTAAGCTGCTACCACAAGTTACAACTGACGTAAGAGATTTTTACCACTGTCTGTTTTTAGAAACCTCCATCCTCAAATGTCCTTAGGCTCAGAAGAATCGTTTTCATTTTAAGGGCTTTCTGAGAAAGAAAGTTCTATAGCTGTCTTTATCAACCTGTTTTGGCACTGAGCAGCCTTCACATCCACTTCCTCACTTTTTCCCTGGCCTTTGAGGGTTGGAGAACTGTTTGTCACAGTCTTCTTAGTACTAATCTTTCATAAGCTCAGACATGTTATTGTGGCTGTTTCTGTGGTCTCCTGTAGTTGATGAAAACCGGTGACTACGTCAGTGACATTTGCAAATTAAGAGCCCACTGTTTTGCCAGTGAGATGAGCCAGACAGATGTGGGAGACAAAAGTGGTGCCATGATTCCTGCCTTCAAGGAGCTTCAGGTCCCAAAGGGGCTAAGGGGCCTGTGTATATATATATATTCACTTCAAGAACTGAATGCTCACAGGTACCCCTTAATCCTAACCTGGAAGTGAAGGATTTTTGGGAGCCTTGACACCTAGCCTCTGGGAGGGTAGGAGACGTTTGTAACAAACCACCCAAGAGTTTGTTCAACTCTTTCATTTTTTAACTCTTTGAACTAGGACAACTCTCCTGGGGTTTGATGACATTTAGGACATTGGTGTTTATGCCCAAGTGAAAGCACTGTGTGTGCAGTTACTGTATGTGCGCCATAAGGCAAACCCCAGGAAGACAGGGATTTTCACATCTTTGGTTTGCCGATTAGCCCAAGAGCCTACAACAGTGCCTGGCACAGCAGTGGTGTACTGTAGTTATTGAAGGAAGAATTAGGGAGGGGAGGGCTCAATGGTAAATTTTTATTCTGGTAGCCTGGGAATAGTGTGGTTCAATTTTTTTTCCATCTGAAAAAAAAAAACAGTCATGAAGAGCCACCAAAGTCTTTGTCTCCTGATCAAACCAGACCTACAAGCAACCCCTTTTCAGCCAAAGATATTACCTCTTGTTACCCAATTTTGTTTCCTCTTTGGGAAGCATTTTATCTTCACTTTGAGCTCTTTTACTCCCTATCATGATTTCTTGCCTGGGGCAATTGACTTTACCACGCAACCTTATCAAATGCTTTTTGGGATTTAGGTAAATATAATCCTAGGCTTTCAGTTTTCTTTGGTCTATCCCAGTAATTCCTCTTAAAAAAAAAAAAAAAAAAAACCCAAAACAAAACAAACAAACAAATCCAATGAGTTCTTTAAAGCGAGGCCTGCCCTCACAAATCCACGTTAGCTGTGTGTGAGCAGGCTCTGGGACTGCAAATCCTTTGTACCTCTGCTGTCCACGTGGCTGCTAGTGTTTCCTTAGGTGATCTGGTAGACACTCTTCTGATTCTAACAGTTTGGTAATAAAACAGGTTGGGCTTGGCACTCATCCTTTTCTGACTGGTAGCCTTTCCACCCTCCTTTGTGACTGCTGGGTTGGTACTTTAGGGGAACCTGGCCAGGGGCAGGATGTCTCTCTTGAATGTGGAGATGAGTTTTGCTACAATGACGTTTTACTTTATTCCAAAAGCAATAACCTCTCTCTGCTTTTTAGGCAGAGTGAGTCTGGGAACTGGGAACAGGCAGGACCAGTCAGTCAATACCATTTAGAATCTCTCGGGATCATTCCTATTTCTCTTTCCCCTTTTCTCAGCCTCTGCTTGCCTGCTTCCATTCTCTATGCCCCAGTCATACAACGATGATCCCCAGCCTGGTTGAGACAAAGTGGTGCTTTAGAGTCAAGTAGGTCTGGGTTTAAATTCTAACCTTGGGTAGTATACTTTGTCTCTTGTTAGGAACCAAATGTGTCCTTCCAAGTTCATGTGTTGAAGCTTTGATCCCAAATCTGATGGTATTGGAAGGTGGGACCATGAGAAGTAATTAAGTTAGATACAGTCATGTAGGTGGGACCTGAGTTCCCTCTCTCCACCTGTGAGGATACAGAAATAAGACAGCCACCTACAGACCAGAAAGAGGGCCCTAGGCAAGAAATAAACTGGCCAGTACCCTTCATCTTGGACTTCCCAGTCTCAGTCAACCCTGCGTGTTGTTGAAGTCATGCAGTCTCTGGTATTCTGTGAGAACAGCCTGGGCAGACATCTCTAAGCCTCAGTTTCCTCACATGTGAAATGGGTTAATAATATCTTCTTGAAATTGTTGTTTTCAGGATTACATGCAGTAACAAATATAAAGGGCTGGAATTTAAAGAGACACAAAATGAAAGGTAACTATTGTAGTATCCTCCCTCTATTCCAGTCCACATTCTTCATGAGTAACAATAGTAGTAACAAAAGCAGTAACCTTTACAAAGACCTGATTACATATAATCCACTGTTCTGAGTGCTTTGTGTATATTAATTCATTTTATCTCAATTACTGTGTTCTCCAGTTATCTTTCTTTCCCTCTTTCCCCAGCTCTTCTTGGGTTTGCCTCTTCCCCATTTTCTTCCAAAAAGTCTTTTCTCTAATTGTCCATGGAGGTTTCTGCATGGAAGACAAACAGCATCTAATAATAAACAATTGCAATGTGTAGCAAGAGCATTTACCCAGAGCCATCTTTTCAGCCAGAGCTCATGGTCACTTCCTGGAGCTCTATAGCAATTCTCAGCCATGGCTGCACTTTAGGATCACCTGGGGAGCCATCACAAAGCTCCTTGCCAAGTCACACATAGACCAATTAAATCAGAATCTCTGGGAATGGGACCAGGCACTGCCTCTCAGAGTTTAAGGCATAGGAGAATTACCTGAAGATCTTGTGGAACTGCAGGTTCTACTTTTCCAGCAAGATCCCTAAAAGGCTGATGCTGCTGGTCTAGAGACCACTTTGGGTGGCAGGGCCAGATTAGACACCCCTCACTGCCCATTGGGTTTCTCCTGACTCAGTCATATAATATCTCTTGACTACTCCTTCTTGGTCACCCTAGAGTAGACCCTAATTGGGTCTGACTCTCAGGTACCACAACAACAGAAGATATGACCAGTGGCAGAGAAAGATATGACCAGTAGCAGAGAAAGTGACTCACACACATAGGCAAACCAAATGTCTTTGCTTAGGAAATTCGTCTAGAACCCGGATTTGGAGATCAGGAATAAACTACTACCAAATGTCTGGGGACATCTTAAAATGGGAGCAATTCTCAATCTGTGCTCATTTCTAAATCATGGGCCATTCTTTTTTTTTTCTTCTTCTTTTTTTTTTTTTCGTTTTTAAGTAGGTTTCATGCCCCACATGGGGCCCAATGCTGGACTTGAACTCACAACCCTGAGATCAAGACCTGAACCAAGATCAAGAGTTGGATGCTTAACCAACCGAGCCACCCAGGAGCCCCATCATGAGCCATTCTTTGATGGGACC
The DNA here is from genome assembly GCF_002288905.1 of Enhydra lutris kenyoni. Classification (NCBI taxonomy): domain Eukaryota; kingdom Metazoa; phylum Chordata; class Mammalia; order Carnivora; family Mustelidae; genus Enhydra; species Enhydra lutris. The sequence goes on along the minus strand of NW_019154124.1, from coordinate 16,626,367 downwards.
TTTATAAATAGGCAATGAGGGAATAGTGAATTATGATTTTGTGGCCTGGTCAACTTCCTGCAACAGTCTGTACCAAGATTCCCTTTATTCTGACCTCTTAACTGAGTTCAACAATGACCACCCAAACCATCCTCTCTCTGGCTCTGTGCCAAGTGCTGATAGCACATGGTAGTTGTGGAATTCCTACCTGGAAATGTCTGTTTGCAGGACTTCCTAAGCTATTTAAGTCATATGGAGGGAAAGAAAAGTAAACTCCTCCAGGAAAATGCTGGAAGGTTACAATGCCCCCTCTGGTACACAGCTTCCTCATTCATAGGAAATTGAAAGGCTAGAGTCAGCCAATCTCTGAGGTGTCTCCCTCCCAATGTGTGTATTTTGAGTTGAGATCAGAGCATTGCCTGCCTTTCATGGGCTGAGACAAGGTGACCTTTGAGGGTAATGATAATTGTCCAAATGCACATTGCCTCGTTCTCTCATTTCTTAAACCAGTTTCATCCTTAAAGATGACAAAGGTCTTGCAAAGCACAGTAAGTGTTCTGCATCACAGTTGCCAATAATACAAGGGAACGTAATGAATGGTGAATTTAGGTTGGAGAAACAGACTCTGATTCCAGTCTTATTCTGCTATAGAGATGTCCAGGGTAGAACAAAACCAAGTGTTTAATAAGTAAGTTGTTTTCCTCTTCATTTAGAACTTAGATACGTTCATAGGCAGCCTTTCCAGTCAAGTAAAACTAGAAGGAGGAGGAGGAGGAGGAGGGGGAGGGGAGGGAGGGAAGGAAGGAGGAGAAGGAGAAGAGGGGGTGGAAGAGGAGGAGGAGAAGGAAGGAGAAGGAGAAGAAGGAAGAAGAAGGAGCAGGAGGAGAAGGAAGAAGAAGGAGAAGGAGGAGAAGAAGAGGAAGGTAGGAAGGAAGGAGGAAAGAAAAAGAAAGGAAAGGAAGGAAGGAAGGAAATGAAAGAAAGAATAAATAATGCTGCGTGGTGACCGTACTACCTATTGGCTACAGAATTTGGGATAATTTTAATAAGCAGGTGATAACTTATTTCTTCTTTTCTCTTCTGTTTACCAGAAGAGCAGCAGCTGTGAGTAACATTTGCTGTGGGAAGAATCTAGACTGTCTTGAGGAGTTAAGATTTAAGTCCACTCTTGCAGCATTTCCAGAGTACCCAGTTTGATTTCAGCTGTGTGCATGTTTAATCTTGTTTAAAACCCAGCTCCTGGAATGAACCTGGAAAAGACGGGAAATGCTGGGAAACCTAACTCTTATTTATTTTGGAAGCAAAGGGCCACTGCATTCCAATTTCATGGCAGGGAGGCAAATCTATATCATGTTGTAACATTGTAGTTAGAGTGTGAGGAAAGAAGGGGGATTGAATCCTGTCCTGAGTTGGCCTCCAGTTGTTCCACAGGAGTGAGCTCTCTGATAGCAGCAGATATATTGGTTTCCTTTTGAAGACACATGATAGGAACTTAATAAGTCAATGTGGATTTGATTTTGCAATTTTGATTGTTAGGTGTGGCCACTTTTTAAAACAAACACTTCAAATTATCTTACAATAAGTCCAGCATTTTTCTGAGCACCCCAATTTTTGCCATTTTTAGCAGCCTTTGCATAATTTCAGAACACACCCTTCTGTCCTCTGTCCCCCCAGAGTTAGTAATGTAATAGAAATGAACACCAATGATTTTGTCATTCAGGCAGTGTGGTTTGCCTTGGTAAAGAAGAAATCGTGATCTGTAAGATTGCCTTGAATATTACTCATTCTTAGGAAAAGCAAGTTATTCAACACTGAGACGACTATAACCAAAGAAAATTCAGGGGTTGGCAATTGTTTAATGTATTTTAGGTTTTGCTGCACTACCAGAGATCAAATCCAGAGTCAGTGTTGGAAAACTAGCAAAAAACAAATCCAAACACAACAACAACAAAAACAGAAAAGCATGGTTTTATTCAGCGTATATGTGGAGGAAAACAAGAATACTAGTGCTATTCAGGTTTGAGTTTCCCTCTTCTCAAAGTGAAGGTAATGAACTATCCCAGCCTGTTGTGTTGCTAAAATGCCTTGCTTTTCCTTTAGTTAAAAAAAAAAATGTTTTCACATAAGTATTTGTTAAGGTTAAATTTCTTCTGGAATTTAGGCTTCTGGCCGAGAAGTTTGGAGGAGTTCATGAGAGATTCATTCCCCCATATCTAGTTTGAATTACACTATAACAGAAAGAAAACCACCCATCTGAAATATATATATATGGGTTATTTTGGGAAAAAATAAATGGAACCATCCCTCCCTCTCTTTATGGTCGGAAGATTTGTCATGTCTCAACTCCATGCACCTCTTGCCACTCAGGTCCTTTCCTTAGAGCCAGGTCCCCTGAAGGAGGCAGGGACTGTGCTCTGTCATTCAGACAATATACACTGAACACTTTTCATCCCTCACTCTTTAATTAGGCTCTCTTCACAAAAGCCCTTCTCTTTTCTATACAATTACATCCCATTCCCATTTTCCTTCCAGGTATGGCTCACTTCCAAAATCTTTCCTCACTTTTGCTATCTATTTCCCTGGCTCACCCTAGTTGGCTCTGGCCCACTGTCTCTGTGGGGCCCAGATATGAAGTGCAGTAAGCAAATAAAGTTTCCCCCAACTGGGAAGAGATGAGAAGTCCCTTGGGACTCTTAGAACCCTCTAAGTGGGCTGCTGGTGGGAGTGGGAGGGGAACCAAATGATCTCAAGAGACTTTTTCTTTGCTCTTTCTTACTGGAAAAAATAGAAATGCATGTAAAAATCCCACCATTCTCTGAAATGTTGATCTTCCACAAACTTGCACATACATGTACCAGCAGCACGAAAGGAATCGAAATGTTTGACCCATCCAAAAACATAAAAGAAAAAACCCACACAGACCAGCCAGCAGCCCTCCCCTTGCTACCCCTACCCCATTACCAAACCAGACTTCTTGATGCGCACCTGCCACCACACCCCAGTCCATGTGAACACAATGTTTATTTGAATGTGCAATCAACAATGGTTCCCTTTCTTTTTAAATTTTCTATGCCAAAGACAACACATGCAAATGGTGGGGTGGATTTGGGATTAAAAGAGTCCAAATAAGGGTGAGCACAGCATGAAGGTTAGGCCTATGGGATAATCCCCCAACAGTCAGAGAGGCAGGTATTTTACAACAGCCATGTAGGCCATAAATAAACTTTTATGACTTAGCATGTAAAGTCTCCACCAGAAATGTGACATTAACATTGTTTTGTATAACCAAAGGGGGCAAAGCCCTCCTGTAAGAACCTTGCCCTTTTGTTGTTTCTACCTAAGGCAAATGGAACCAGACATTGACTTAAGGTTTTGAAAGCCCTTAGAATTGGGTAATTTCTTGGAATAAAATTGGGGTAACTGCAAAATGAGGTTGGGGGGAGTAGTGGTGGTGACTGTAGAGAGTGTGGTGGTCAGGCAAAGGGCCAAGAGAGAAGTTTCCCAGAAAGTGTTGGATCTATTCTCTATCCTGCCGGAAATACCATCTCTCCTCATTGAACTTGTCTGTGATATGAGCTGTTGTTCTCCCCAAGTAAGGTTTTAAAAGCTTAGAGACAGGGCGCTGCTTTGAAGCTGAGATATCCACAGTTTCTTTTTAAAATATACAAATTAAAACAGGAATGAATACATAGGAAAAGCAAAGTTGGCTCTTGGGCGTGAAGCTTGCTCCCACAGTCATAAAGATGCAGACAGGTAGATCTATCACTTTAATTTAAAAATGAAAATCCCTTTAGAAAGTTGGCAGACAGTCAGCCCTGGCCAAATGGGTTTGAAAGGATTGTGATTTCTCCTGCTGTCATCTGGCTCTGGGAGAGTTGCTGCTGGCAGGCCCATTCATAGTTGGATTTGCAGGGGAGCCTCCAATGGACCATCACCCTTAGCTTTGGGGAAAGTTAGGAGGAATCTTAAAAATAACAGCTTCTGTATACTGAGTCCTTGGTAAGTGTCAGACGGTATATGTTACTTGAATGGTCTAGGCAGTCATTTTAAGATGGATACGGTCATTAACTGGATTTTATAGACGGTGCATTAGTTTTCTACTGCAACTATAACAAAGAACACCAGATGTAGTGGCTTAAAACAACTCACATTTATTATCTCATGGTTCTGTAGAAGTCATATGCAGGTTTCACTGAGCTAAAATCGAGGTGTGTCAAAAGGGATGTAGTCCTTTTTGAAGGCTATAGGGAAGAATCATTTTCTCAAATTCTCCAGCTTCTAGACGCCACTCACATTCCCTGGCACATGGTGCCCTTTCTCCATCTTCAAAGCCAGCAAAGACTACTGAGTTGTTTTTTTTTTTAAATCACATCATGTCACTCTGACCTTCTCTGCCTTCCTTTTCCTTTGTGAGTACTGTGGGCCCATATGGATAATCTTGGATAATCTCCCCATATAGGGGGCAGTTGGCTGTCAACTTAGGTCCATCTGCAACCTTAATTTCTCTTTACTGCATAACCTCCCATGGTCACAGTCCCAGGGGTTAGGAGGTAGCCATCTTTGGGGAGCTCCACACATAGAAAAAGTGAGGATCAGAGGGGTTAGGACACTTATGTTGGGTCACACAGCCAGTTGGTAGCAGCCCAAAGCCTGAACTGGGAACAGGAAGAGAAACAAAGAAAGAGGGAAATAAAGTTGAGAGGAAACTTTTTTACTACAGAGGAAACTGAGTTTTGTCAAAAAATGCAGTGTTGGTTATAAGTCAATTTAACAAGAGGAATGTGTGAGTGGACAATTTGCTTTTGTTAACTACCTCCTTTATTCCCCCATTTAACCTGTAAAGAGTTTCCATAAATCATAGTTCACCAAATTACATCAGCCTCAGTCATAATACTGGTCTTACTGGTATCATAAAACACACTGATGCATTGAGACCCACCCCACAATAGACCACACACTTCTAGGGATCCAGTATGAAGGTGTTAATGTATGTACACGCTTACACCCCACCAAAATGCAAATTTAAGCAAGTAGACTTGTTCCATATAATCCTAATGGAAAGGATTTGAATTACTGGGTGAAAGGTATAGGGAGACAAGTCAAGATTAATGTCAAGAAAACTTTTGCTAAGAGGAAGAACAATAAACTACCCCACAGTGAGACTCTTTGCCCTGGGAACTATTGAGCTGATGTTGGAGGAACCCTTGACAGCACCATGTTAAACTTTTTAGTGTGCTTTCTCATTTAGGACTTCTGCCACTTGCTTCTCTAAAAGACACATGCAAGGAGGGAATAAAAGCAAAAAAGGCCAGAAGCTCTTTTGTAGTTCCCTGCTGACAGGTGTTTCCTACAGCCCTTCCTACTCAAGTGGAATCCCTGGATAGTGCAGGGATATTTGCGACCTTCTGGTCTACCTCTCCATATACAGATGAGAAAACTGAGCAGCAGGAAGATGAAATAACATGGTCCACAGTTGATTCCAGTAGAAAGGTATGAAACATTGGACATAGGTTCCGAAGTCCAAAAAGCCACAGATGTCACATGAAAATTAGACTAACATCCCCTTAGGAGAGCTCCCAACTGGAGACTGATGTGTGATCTCTTGAAAAATCTAGCACAAGCAGCTTTCCATCCAGTACTGCAAGAGAAGACCCTTTCCTCAGTGCATTTCAGGAGCCAGCTGAAATGAAAAATATGTGTCTTTAAAGGTGAAAAGTACATTTCACTGAGGAAGATGCCCACTCTATCAGAGGCCCTTGGGAATGAACCCTGAAGCAGGACTAGTAGAAGTGCATCCCTATCTCACACCTATGTTAGGGTCTCTACCTTTCCTGAGCAGAAGGCCACGTTCTGGAAGGAATTTAAGTTACTGTAAGTGATAGTGTACACAACCCTTTGGGTCAGGGAAAATGAAACAGTTTGTCTCTTTCATATTTGCTGCTGTGGGTTCTCAGACATTGTGCAGATAGGACCGATTTCTTATCCAGTCTCTGGGGCCCTAAGCGAAGAACTAGATTTCTTGAGAACTGTTAGGTTAGACTTCTCTGGAAGGTAAATCAAAGTAGGAAGAAGAATATCTTTCTTTGAGCAGGTCCAAAATTCTCTGGTGATTTAGCAGAACAAGAAGAACACCTCCTTTTTTGCCTTTATTGGACAAATTATTATGTGGACAAATGTGTAGTTTTTCCAAGGGTCCCAAACCTTGACTAGTTCTCTAAAGCCTCTAATACACAAATGGGGTTGTCAGGTCTGAGCATTTATGTTTGATTTCATCTTCTGTCCCATTCAAGAATGTTAGTCATTAAGAAATTCTCATTATTTTGAAAGATGTAAACTTCTTCCATGTAAGGATGAGTATTTTATATTTTGCCAGGTTCTAATTCTCTCACCTCCTCACCCCAGAGGTAGGTCTAAATTCATCCTGGTGGCAAAAGTCACTTCTCCTTTTAAGGGGAGAACCTCCCTTTAAGGACACTGATAGCATCACAAAGACTATGGCAGTAGGAGCTGAGATAGGTAGGGGTCAACACGGGAGAGTCAGGGAAAAAAAGGAATTTAATTGTATACTACTGAAAAATCAGGTGTCTGGGTGTGGTCAGATGCTAAGGTTATCACATCAGCTTGAGTAGGCTTTCAAATGGTAGAGGGTTCCCAGACACATGGATGGACTACTCTCTGGTAGAAGCAGAGGTCAGCTGGCAGTTTGGCAGATGAGATGGTGCCGGGTGGGTAAACTCCTATGCTTGGGCCTCACACATTGATTCAGTTACTTGGCAGGATTGCTCCCTGACCATCAATGGTTCCTTCTCTTTTCTCTGTCAGTGTGAAGATAGCAGGCTCCTTGTCCACAAAGGATCGCCAGAGGGTAAGTCCTTAGCTTTGTCAGGAGTGGCTCAGTTGGTTAAGCAACCAACTCTTGAATTCAGCTCAGGTCATGATCTCAGCATCTTGAGACCAAGCCCCACCTCAGGCTCCCTGATGAGCATGGAGCTGGCTTAAGATTCCCCCTCTCCCCCACTGCGTGTGCATGCTCTCTCTGTCTCTCTCTAAAAAAACAAAATGGTCAAGACCATTAACTTTATGTTATGTGTTTTTTACTGCAATAGAAATTAAAAATGACTAAAAATGAGGCAAAATTTAGGTTAAAACAGATGAGAGACTTAACAGTGATAAGTATCCACAAGCAAAAAACCCGCAGTCTTAACAACTCTCTGAGATGCACTTCCCTTTCATTTTCCTGGTGCAGAGGACTTTGCGGAGATCAGTACATAGGGATTCCTTGCAGTGTCTGCCCTGAAAGGTCGTGAGTCTATTCAGTCAGCTTATGTCTGGAAGCCAGCCAGCATACGAGAATTATAATAGTTTAGCTACAAATGCTGTTATGCTTCCCTCAAAAAAAAAAAAAAAAAAAAAGAATGAATGTCTAAATAAATAAAAGGTGATCCAAAACTCTCTGGCCTGTTTCCAGGATTAAGCTTGAGGAACTACTTTCAGGAGCCCACCCTGAGTCGTTCTCCACACCTACACACTTCTCTACTTCTGCTGGGCGATACCTCAGAGGCCTGGGAAACTTGGCATGGGAAGGGACAATAATGGATAAGTAAATGGATCTTTCTAGTTTGTTTTCATTGCAGCTCCAGCTTCCTCCTCTCAAGGGCCCCTGCCCTGCTCCCCCACTCACGTGCACTCGACCCTGCTGCAGGTGGCTTTGTGTGTGTGTGCATCCGGGTATCTGAGCACTTCCTGTGCTCTGTTATAATAAATTGGTAGTGCTCTCTCACCAGGGAGCTTGTGGGTTTCCTACCAGTGAAGGATTTTTGACTACTACTAGCACAATGCCTAGAGTCCTGGAGATGCTTAATAAATAAATGTTGTATAGTGATGACATTGGTGATTGTTCTGTATTCTCAGAATACAGGTCACCAGGGTATCCTTTTTGGACACCTGACCACGTAGACAGTTTAATTTGGATCCTATTCTGGCCTCAGCGTTATGATCCTGCTCAGAACCTCTTTGGGCTCCACCTTCAGGTTCCTGACTTACTTCATTATTCCATCACCCACCTCCTCCCTAAATATGCATGTGTGGTTTCTGTTTAACTTCTTTGGGTTATACATGTCCTTAGTAGTCATGTGTGGGTGTTCCTACACCTCATTACCTCCTGAACTTCTCAGGACAGAGTAGCCAACACATTGTCTGCATCTTTCCAAAGCATCACACACCAAGATACCAAGTTAAAGAGCCCTGTGTGCTTGAGAAGAGCCCGACGTGTCCAAATGTGTGATGGACACCTCCACCGCCATGTTCTGCCCAGATCTCCAAAGGTGATTCGTCATCTTTTCTGCACCTGCTCATTTTTCTGAATTCCTTGAAGGGTGGTTGCTAATATATTTAATTATATTAATTAATTAATTAATTAATTTATAATTTTTTGTTTTGAGAGAAGGTACTTTTCTTCATGGTACCAAACATTCTCCCACTCTTAAGGCTTGAAACCTTCCCTAAGCTCTTTGGCCTGACTTTCTTCATGCCTGCCCCCTCCCTGCAATCAAAACTGCAGGCACTGACTCCTATTGATTATGTTTTACAACATTTTCTGGATAACCACTGCCCCTCCTACTTCACCCTCATTGTCATCACACTGAAGCAATTGGCACCTCAGCCAAGGACTATATATGCCAATTTCCATCCATTGGAGTCGCTGTCCAGATGGAGCAGGGTTCTGAGAAGATGTTGATGCTTTGTCTGCCATCAGCGGAAGGGAATATAGTATTTTAATCAATTAAAGATCTCTGTACTGAGTATAGTTGAGGGGAATTGTGGTCCAAGTGCTGAGATTCTGTCATCTCTGGCCAAGATGAGTACGATAGTCTTCTTTGTCCCTTGTGTCTTCATTCAGTGCTTCCTACACCCTGACCCCAAGTTGACTCATTTCATTGGTACTATGGCTTCTCACTTCCTAAAGAAATGATATTCCATTGCCCACGCCATCTGTCAAGCTTCCCAGTCACTCACAAGAGTCTCAGATGCCGTCCACCTACGGGCTCATTCATGCCTGGGAGCTGAGCTGGTCTAGATTAAGACAGGAAGTATATCAGCTGCCTCAGTCCTCCAGATACTGAGCCTGGAGTTAATCGTGGCTGCCCACAGACCTGGTATCTGCCCCACCTAGCATCAGCTCTGGGTGCCAACCTAGCCTCCAGGTCACACCACTTTTTATCTTTTTTCCACTTCCCATTTCCCCACACCCCCAGAGGTACTGGTCCAAGGGTGGTTCTGAGCTTCTGCCACAGGTTACCAGGTTGTTCTTAACATTTTGCTTTCAACATAGCTTGCTTGTGTAGGCTCCCAGGAATTCAAGACTTGCCAGCTTTTCTACTCCCAGCCCAGGCTAGGTTCTGGCCATAGGTGAGCAGGTGGTCCAGAATGACATAGGGAATTGTGGGAATCCTCTATTACTAGGGCAAACCCATTAAACCATCTATGCCCTTCCTACCATTAGTACAATGTGGCCCCTGGACAAGACTGCCACATCTTCTGGATACTCAGCCTAGGGAAGCCGACACGTTCCCTGCTTCCCCCGTTCAGTGCCTTCCTTTACCCAGCAACCCCAGCCTCTCCCGTGCTTAAACAGAATACAAAAGTGTCATTCATTTAGTACTTGTTATGTGCCAACCGTTTGAATGAGTGCTTTGTGCATATTACCTCACTGCACCTTCACAAGGACCTACGAAACCGGAAATAAGGGTGAGAGTTTGAAAGTAACGACTGTCCGAATCTAAAGCTTATGCTTTCAGTCACTATGCTAGAGATTGCAGACTAGTAGCTCATGGGAAAATGTCGCCCACGGTTATGTTTGGTCACCACAGAGTTTTTGTTTGCTTGTTTACTCATAGCCAATACTTAAAAAATCAGGAGACATCCCATTAAAAATTCAGATGTAAGACTCCTCTTTACCAAATTGGAAGGTCTGGAAACAGAGTTTCCATGTCCTACAAGGCAAAATCAAATACAGCTGGGAAAAGTCTGTCCTGCACATGGAGTGGGAGCTTACCCTGTAATTCTTCCTTATGGCAGGACTGCTCAGATGTTCCTATCCATCAGAACCATCTAGAGATAGCTGGGCCACACCCGAGTGTTTGATTCGGTAGGTGGGGGGAGGGTCTGAGAATTCGCCTTACTACAACCCAGGTGCTGGTTGCCATTTCTCATCCCTTCGGTGCTATTGCTATTTTTACGGACCTACACACCCACGTGCTTCTTTCACCTCTGAGCTCCCCCGGGGCATTTGAGTCTCTATCTCAGGAACTCCATTTCATGAATACTAAGGCATCAGGGCCCTCTCTTCTGTTCTTAAATTTCCACTAATCTCTGACAGAAATCTTAAATCTCATCTGGACTTCCTGTTGTTCTAACCTCCTCTTTCAGCTTCTTTAAAAACATGATACAGCTTCTTTATTTCGTTTCACGAAGGCAGGAGAAGATTTCATGAATGGCCCCCAAACTGGTGTGTTGCAGTAGAGCTTCTTCCCCTAAGCTGGAAGGGACAAGCAGAAAAAAGACATCTTATGTGTATAGAAGATAAGAGTTCCTGCTAACATAATCCTTTGACAGCTCAGATTTAAAAGCTGTAGCATCCGTGCAGAAGCAACCACTCCATCTATTCTGTTCTTCCAGGAGCAGCGAGCTCTCTTCCCTGGTTATGGAAAGTCAATCTGGGAGAAATCTGTTCAGACAGTTATGCAGTAAACCTAGTGCCTCAGTTCAAAAAATGCTCATTAGGTTTTCGCTCTGCCTGGAAGGTCCTATTACAATCTTCAAGACCTATCTCAGATGCCACTTAGTCAAAATGCCCTTCCTAGTGAGCTTTGGCTGAAAGAATAGTTCATCTCTCAACTTAGAGCATGGCTGGAGCCGTGATGCTTAATCCATACTTGCCTGAAATATAAAATAATTATGTTGTCACTTCTCTCAACTATGAGATCATAAACTCTTTTAGAACATAAGATGAGACGTACACAATAAGGACCTATGCAGCCTGAATGATGCCCAGTATAGTGCTTTGCTTTTAGGTGACACTAAGGTCAGATTTCTGAGCATTGAGATGAAGAGAGGGATTCACACACAGTGTCATTGGAAGGGCAGAGAGCAGAGCAGGGGTTCAGAGAGATTTGGGACCCCCTGAAGTTCTCAGTTGTTTCATGAGGGCCTATTATGTTTTTGGCACTCATTGGGCACTCCTGAGAATAAGGAGTAAAAAATGATGAGCTCTGTCGTGAGAAAATTGGCAAAACCAACACACGTGAGAAAAACAGAACACTCTTCAATGTGAGTGCTAAACTATGTGAGAAATGAGAAAGAGAAATAAGGGAACATCAGATAAATAACAAGTTAAGAAAAGAGCACAGAGTGAGCAAGAAAAATGCAGAGGACTATACAGAGCAGATCAGAAATATCCAACACATCCAAGCCAGATATTTAAGTAAAGGAGGTGTTTCCGTTTTCTACTGGCAAGGTCATGAAGATTTTTCTCAGGTTACCTTCTAAAAGCTTTATTATTTTACTTTTCACATTTAGATCTAAAATCTATCTAGGGTGGAATTTTGTGAACAGTAGAGATCAAGGCTCATCGCTTTCTGTGTGGATTTTTTTTCTGTGTGGAATTGCATAATTAACCAAGTATCACTTATTGAAAAAAGCCCTCCCTCCCCTTACTGCAGTACTGTGTACCTTTATTGTGAAAATGGTTTTCGAGTGTGTATAAGTGGATTTTTTGACTCTGTTCCGTCATGCATTTTTCTATCCTTGTGTCAATACCACACGGGTTTTTATATTTTGCTTGTTTGGTTTTTAGATAACTAGCTTTGTAATACCTTGATATTTACTAGCTTAAATCCTCTAACTTGATATTTTTAAGTTTGTCTTTTGCTCTTCTTGGACCTTTGTGTTTCCATTCTAAATTTTTAGAATTTATGTGTCAGTTTCTACAAGATGGTCTTCTGGGATTTTGATTGGGATTTTATTGACTGTAAAGATTAATTCAGGGGAAATCAACAGTTTTAGTATATGCAGTGGTCTAATCCTGAACTGACATATCCTTCCATTTGCTTAGATCTTCTTTTATTTCTTTCAGTAATGTTTTGTAGTTTTCTCTGCTATTGTCTTACACATTTTTAAAATTTGATTTGTTCCTAAATATTTGAAGTTTTTAATTCTATTTTCACTTGTAGAATTTTAAAATTTTCATTTTCTGATTGTGTCTTCCTAAGATATACAAATATATTTGAGTTTTCTTAATGTTGATCTTGTATCCAGGGACCTTGTGAGGTTTACTTATTTATTCTAATATTTTATCCTTTGAATTTTCTATACACACAATTATGTCATTGTGAAAAATGACAGTTTTATCTTGTCCTTTCCAATCTTTACATCCTTTTTCCCCCCTTAAATTATTGCACAGGCTGAAACCTCAAGTACAGCATTAAATGTACCTAGTAAAAATGGTCATCTTTGCCTCATTCCTGATCTCAGGAAGGCTTTTTAAAAAGTAATTTTACTATTATATGTGAAGTTTTATGTAGTTTTTAAAAATACATACTTCAAGGTTAAGGAAGTCCCTCTATTCTTGGTTTGCCAAGAAAAAAAATTTTTTTATCATGATAAGATATTAAATTTTATCAAATTCTGTTTTGTAGCTAACAATATAATCACATGATTTTTCTCCTTTAGTCCATTAATGTGGCTAATTTTATTGATTAATTTTCTAACTTTTTCAAACTTACAAGAGCACATTGGTTTTTCCCTGTAGTATTGTCCTGAATTTTTGGAAGGAGGGTTTGGTGGTCTCATAAAACTAGGTGGGAATCGTCAGCTATTTTGCTATTGTTTGGAAATGTTTATGTATGATTGATACTATTCCTTAGATATTTGGAAGAATTCACTGTGGAAGCCATGTGAATCTAGACTTTTCTTTATGGAAAAGTCTTTGAATACAAACATAGTTTCTTTAATAAATATAGGACTTTCTATTTCTTGTGGTGTCCATTTTAATGTTGTATTTTTTCAATGAATATTTCCACTTATCCAAGTTTTCAAATGTATTGGCAAACACTTCTTCACAGATATTTTCATCTTTGTAACATCTGCACAATCTGTCGTGATGTTCCCTATTTTACTCCTTTTATTGATGTGTTTCCTCTCATTTTTCTTGCTAAACAGAGTCGATCAATTTTATCAATATTTTTAAAGAACAAACTTTGGCTTTGTTGAGTTTCCCTGTTGCATGTTTGTTTTCTGTGTCATTGATTTTTACTTTTTATAATTGCCTGCTTTCTATTTTCTTTGGGTTTAATTTGCTGGTGCTTGTCTAGCTTCTTGAGTTAAAAACCCAAATTTTTGTGCTTGCTAATGTATTTAAAGATAGAATTTGCCTTTTTCTGAGCACTACCTAAACTATGTGATAGATTGCAAAAACTACCACAATTTTTTTTCCTATTGCTGTCAGCATGACCTATTGTAATATAATTTAGCAGTTTTTTCCATCAAGATGTATCTCCACCCTTGAGTCTAGGTTTGGCCATGTGACTTGCTTTAGTCAAGAGATGTTAGCAAATATAAAACAAACAGAGACTTGGAAAGCTTTTAACATTTGAGTTTGTCTTTCTTGTTGTGCTTGGAAACTTGAGAATACCATGAGAATGAGAGCAAGCTAATTTGCTGGAGGCCCCATGGAAAAGAACTGAGGCATCCTGGCTGAAAGCCTACCAATGGCCAAATAATATGAGCAAGGTCATTCTGGATCTTCCATCTTTCCCAGCCTCTGTCTGATCATAGATATAAGGCAGCCCAACAATGTCAGTTGAGCCAGAACAGAAGAACCACTGAGCCAACCCACTGAATAAATAAAATGTTTGTCTTTAAGTCACTAAATTTTGGAATGATTTGTTACACAGCAAAAACTAGCCAAAACATGCTATAACTTGACCCAAGAGTATTGATATGAGGTTATGTTCCCACTATCATTTAGTTCAAAACATTTTCTGATTTCCATGGTGATTTCTTATTAAGATCAATGAAATAGTTAGAAGTTTATTGTTTAATTTTCAAATGTTAGAGACTTCGTTAGTGATATTTTTGTCATTGTTTTCTAGCTTAATTCCTCTAAAGGCCAGAGAATGTCATCTGTAGTCTTTTTAGTCCTTTCAGATTTGTTGAGATTTGCATTACAGCCTAGCAAGTAGTCAATTTTAACAAATAGCCTTTATTGTATACTTGAAATTTGCTAAGAAAGATCAGGCTTAAGTATAAGATTGGTCTGATACATGTTACTTTGTAATTTCTGGAAGTGAAATTCTCCTGTCTGTAACATTTAATGTCTTTAAACGAAAATATTCATACAATTATTATGAGATTAAAAAACACTTTAAAATCATGATTTGGGGGCACCTGGGTGGCTCAGTGGGTTAAAGCCTCTGCCTTCGGCTCAGGTCATGATCCCAGGGTCCTGGGATCGAGCCCCACATCGGGCTCTCTGCTCAGCAGGGAGCCTGCTTCCTCCTCTCTCTCTGCCTGCCTCTCTGCCTACTTGTTCTCTGTCAAATAAATAAATAAAATCTTTAAAAATAAATAAATAAAATCATGATTTGACAGCTATACGGTGGTTGTCACAAAAGTATGTTTTTAAATACAGTATATGCGGGGTGCCTGGGTGGCTCAGTGGGTTAAAGCCTCTGCCTTCAGCTCAGGTCATGGTCCCAGGGTCCTGGGATCGAGCCCCACATCGGGCTCTCTGCTCAGTGGGGAGCCTGCTTCCCTCTCTCTCTCTCTCTCTCTCTGCCTGCCTACTTGTGATCTCTGTCTGTCAAATAAATAAATAAAATCTTTTAAAAAAATACAGTATATGCCTGTATATATTTGCAGTGTTGACTCATTGTCCTTCACAATAATCTTGCATTAATGTCAATGGGTGAGACTGCTAGCTAAACTGAAGCTTGTTTGATAATAAAACCCTTTTAATGCCTTTATTTTTAAAAGTTTTGGACCATTCTACCCAACTCTATAAAATATGTCAAATCATGGTCACCTTGAGGCT
This sequence comes from Enhydra lutris kenyoni, assembly GCF_002288905.1. Classification (NCBI taxonomy): domain Eukaryota; kingdom Metazoa; phylum Chordata; class Mammalia; order Carnivora; family Mustelidae; genus Enhydra; species Enhydra lutris. The sequence goes on along the minus strand of NW_019154124.1, from coordinate 16,611,297 downwards.
GATGTCAGCCACAGGTATGTATCAACAGCAAGGATTGAACTTGGAATGATTTATTCATGAAAGCCTTAAGAAACTCCTTTTGTCAAATTTTAATTTTTCATATTTCTTTAAACCTCAAGCAATAGATAGGCTATTTATGACCATTACCTATCTGGTAATTCAATTATTTTTATGATAATCTTTAATAATTCTAATGCCATAAACTTTTAAAAATAATCACTGAGTAGCTAAGGGTACAGCAACAGAGGCCTTTCATGCATTTGTAAAGTTTCCGGCAAGTTATTTAAAATACAAGAAACTGCAGAATTATATGTTTCAAATTTATAATTTTTATATAATGATTTTATATAATGTTTTGTATAATGATTTTACCTCAATGTATTTATAATAAGGAAACAATCATACATGCATAAATATATATGGAGAGAACTCTATTTTTTTAGTCCTATTTATAATAGCAAAATATTGGCAACAATAGTAAAGAAAACAAAATAAAATACCCAACAATAGGACATTGTGTTTTCAAAGTGTTACATCTGTGGGACTGAATTATATGCCACTACTTAAAAATATTTTAGGGGACTATTTAGTGATATAGCAATTCGTAAAGTAGGGGGAAAATCATTTTTAAAGGGCTACCTGGAGGTTGAATTGATGGTTCAGGAGAAGAGTAGAATTCTTTTCAGAGTGATATTTCACTACTGGTGTAGGAAAATGCCTGAAAGGGTTTGCCTCAGTTTGAAAGTTGTGTCCCCACCCCGACCTTACCCCCTCACCCTCCCACATAATCTAGATAGAAAACCTATAGACAAAGAAGTGTTTTGTTTTGCTTTTTAAGATTTTTATTTATTTATTTGACAGAGAGAGACACAGCGAGAGAGGGAACACAAGCAAAGGGAGTGGGAGAGGGAGAAGCAGGCTTCCCACCAAGGAAGGGCCCAATGCGGGCTCCATCCCAGGACCCTGGGATCATGACCTGAGCCGAAGGCAGACACTTAACACTTAACGACTGAGCCACCCAGGTGCCCCCAAAGAAGAGTTCTATCCCACCGCTTTAAATAGCAAAGTAATTTGGGAGTGGACCTTCTGCAGCTTCTGAGCAGCTGTAGGAGGGGATTCAGTGAACACAGGAAGAGGGGAGTGGAACTGGGGAGAGTCTACCACACGGGAGCAGGTGGGGCCCCGGGGAACACGTTGGTCAGCGTGAACTTTCTCATGGGATAGTGGTGGCCAAGGAAATTTCGGACACAAATCGCTCTTACTAAATCTTACATAGCTTTCTGTGGTGGGCTGAGAAGCACATGTCCTTTATTCACTTGTTAACCCAAGGCTCCCCAACAAACTACAAATGAAAGAACATGCTTCTAATGGTAACCCTCACGCTCTCTCTTCACTGTGGACCTGGAGAGAACCCGAGGAAAGCAAGGTGTGGCTTTTAAGCTATCTCAGCCCTTGCCTGGCCAGCATCCTTTTCTTTCCTCCTTCTCATTATGTGCTCCCCGTCTTGCCTTTCCATCTGTATCCTTTCTGGCCACATGCAATTTCCTGGCTCTAAGCTTTCACACCAACTTCAGAGATGTTTGTCTTTCTATCCACAGTCACTCAAGTTCCATAAAATGTAGTATCTTGCTTGTGTATGATATCTCCTTTTACTTTTTCTTTGGTTTTTTGTTTGTTTGGTCTCTTACTTGTGTTCATGTTCATAGAGGGAACTCTATCCTGTGCTCTGACTTTTGGCTAGGAGGCTGGAAACAGCCTCCAAGTTAAATCCATCTGGAAAAAGACTCCTTCAGGACTTACATAGTCTATAACTCCGGTGGAACACCATCATGTATTCCCCTGGCTGCAATCCTTCATGTAGGTCTCCTGAGCACAGGACACATTGTGATCCAAACTGATTCTTGAAGTAGCCCTTAAACTTAGAGTCTTCCTGCCCTTGCTTCCTTTCCTCTTAGGCCTTCCCTGTGGCTGGTTGTACTTAGGTGGTAGTCACTCCTTGGGCTGTTGCCCTTGTTCTGGAAATTTCCAGCTGCTGCTGGGCCTGAAAGAAGTTTGGAACCTGGCAGCAATAAATGTCTTTAGGCAGACACAAGAAGAGACACAGAGGAGGCATGTTACCTAATTTTTTTCTTTGATGGAAAAAGGTTTAATTTATATGATTTTTAATTAACCAGTAATCAATATTATTTGTTGAAGTAGAGCTGATATACAGTGTTACATTGGTTTCAGGTGGACAACTTAGTGATTGGACAAGTTCATAGGTTCTGCGGTGCTTCCCGCAAGTGTGGCTACCGTCTGTCACCCCGTAACACTGTGACCAAACCATTGACAATATTCCCAATGCTGTGCCTTTCGCGTTACGTATTTTTTCCATTATCCCTTGTTGTAAGATATCACAGTCATTCCCTTCCCCACCACCTGGTTTTCAAACAAGAAGGTCACCAATAGTGTCCTTGCCAATTGAACGCTTTGGAGTGGAGATGGGATTCAAATCATGACATCACCTCAGCATCAAATGCCACTCTGCTCTGTCTTCTGGGATCCCACTTCCTTTTTGGGTCTTTTATTGTGTTGTGTGTGTTTTTTTTTGTTTGTTGTTGTTGTTCTTGTTTGTTTTGGTTTGGTTTTGGTTTTTTGCTGGTTTCTGCTTGATTTCTTTTAATGATTTTTGTCATCAGCTTCCTGATTACAATTCTGCATGCTGCCCTGCTTTTTGGCTTTCTTTAAATGTAGTTCAGACACATCCCCAAGTCCCCAAACAACAAGGCAGAGTAAATATCCTGTAACTGGTAATTCACTTTAGAAAAATCAATTGTTGTATAAAGGGCAATTTCCCCTGAGAACCTCATTTGCATGAGATCTGAATATTCACTTCTCAGGTTTTAATGGCATTACCTTGATACCTTCAGCACACCGCCTTGGCAGAGTTGCTACCCAGTACCTTGACTTCTTATTCCTTTGAGGTTTTTCATAGTGGAGACTCTCACTATCAGGCAAATGGAGAACTTGCAAACTGTTCTTGTTTGCAAGGGAATCTGCTGGTAGCTGGCATTTCACGTATCAAATTCAGTTTCTAAGTCTTAGCGATAATCTTCAGGCTTAATGTTGCCTTTGTGCAGGTAATCTAACAAAAGAGGGTTTCAAAGGCTTTATGGACCACGATTTGAATATACCACTATCAAAGAGTTAGAGTGTATTCCATTTTTTTTTTTAAGATTTTATTTATTTATTCGACAGAGATCACAATTAGGCAGAGAGGCAGGCAGAGAGAGAGGGAGAAGCAGGCTCCCCACTGAGCAGAGAGCCCCATGCAGGGCTCAATCTCAGGATCCTGAGATCATGACCTGAGCCAAAGGCAGAAGAGGCTTTAACCCACTGAGCCACCCTGGTGCCCCAATGTGTATTCCGTTATTGACAATTCCTTTTCTTCCGGTAATAAACATCTACAATAGAGGCAGACAATGGGCTAGGCACGGTGGCCAGGACCAGTGCAAAATGAAAATGGAGGGTTTCTTCCTTGAAAATTATTGAGAATTTGGTAATAATTATGAAGAATTTAGTAATCTAACAGCAGAATGTTGGACCAAGTACAGAGCAGTTCTAAGCTCTGGGCCCCGCGTGACTGCACAGGTCATGAGCCTGAGAAGCAGGCCCCTGACTGGGGCCAGTACAGTTGTAAGGTCCCTGACTTCAAGGAAGCAAATAAGTGAGAACCAGGCTAGTCCCTAGGAGGGGTGCAAAACGTTCTAGAATTCATTTATGCAGATTTTTAAAGCACCCTCTCAGCTAAGGAGCTGACACTTTACAACTGAGGGAATATAAATGCTGATGGGTGTGACTTGAGTCTCTACCTTTTTTTCCTTTTAACTGTTTAACAAAAGCCACAGACCCAAAACCGCCAGAGGCGCTCATTCCACTGGCAGCCAAATTCACCTTTCTTGCCTGTCAGGCAATTCTTCTATAAAATAGATTCAGTTGGAAAATCCTCCTTGAAAGTCTTGAGGGGTGTCTCCTTGGCTCAGCTACTGGGTGGTGGACAGCTAGGTGGTCTCCAGGAGCTGGGGGAGGAGCAGGGCTCTGTGGCCTCCTCATCTGTACACCAGGTGTGTCTTCTGATGGAGCCCTGACTTGGTGACAAATTGTAGAAAGGGTAGATATGATGATGCCGCGAGCATCCTTCTTGATACTTGCACTATCAAGCCAGTCCTGGCTTCCTCAGGGGTTCCACCTCGAGGGACATGAGAACCAATCACAAGGGAAGGCTCAACGGTTGAACTGCCACTGCCTGATGATCACCTGACCCGGTCTTGTTAGACATAAATGACACCATTTACTGAGGGCTTTGTCCAGTGTTGTGCCAGATGACATCACTGCAGCTGCCGTGAACACATACTCCCATCGTCTTCCTTCTCAGGGGGGTGGGGAGGTGGGGGATGGGGACAGGCCAGGGTGGGAGACGGGCTCAGCAAAGTGAAGCAGCCATATGCAGCCCGTGCACGCCCAAAGCTGGATGTGAGCCCCAGTGTCTGAGCCTCTCGGGCCCCTGCTCTTTTCCACCGCCCAGTTCTGTCTGCCATCCCTGTTGGAGCATCTGGAGTGCAGGGGTTACATTGCACACACTGGGAAGGGGCCCCAGCTCAGTTCCCAAAGGGTCAGGAAGGCAATTGCCAGGACACTGTTGTGTTGTTGTCTTTCCTGATACAGAACACACTCCAGGTGGGACGTTGAAGAGAGAGGTATTAGCTGCTGTCATCTGCGAAGTTGAGCACTACTAAAGGTACAGAGTGCTGGAAGGAGAGAGGCGGCCCTGATGGCCAAACCTGGTGATGGCTCCCAAGTAGCCTCCTCAGAGAGCTGGGGAGGAGAGCTGGCTGCTTACCACCGGCAGAAGGATGTGGAGATGGCAGTGTTCGCAGGCCCCATGGAGGGCCTTGCCATGTGCCCAGGGCAGCATAAAGCCTGACCAAAGAGGCTAAGAGAGGGAGGGAGGGTGGGAGGGAGAGGGATTGAATGTGTTCTTCATCTTTCATGAACTTACCCAAACTTTTGAAATCAGAACATGAATTTACTTCCATTTCACCATACATGTGGATATTATGTTTATAGTTTATGGGTTTATTTTTTATTTTTTATTTTTATTTTTTAAAGATTTTTATTTATGTATTTGATAGAGATCACAAGTAGGCAGAGAGGCAGGCAGAGAGAGAGAGGAGGAAGCAGGCTTCCTTTGGAACAGAGAGCCCAATGTGGGGCTCGATCCCAGGACTCTGGGATCATGACCTGAGCCGAAGGCAGAGGTTTTAACCCACTGAGCCACCCAGGTGCCCCATTTATGGGGTTTTAAAGAAGATTTTATTTATTTATTTGAGAGAGAAAGTAAGAGATGAGAGCGCATAAGCAGGGGCAATGGCAGGCAGAGGGAGAAGCAGACTCCCCAGTGAGTGAGGAACCTGATGCGGGACTCGATCTCAGGACTGTGGGATCATGACCTGAGCCAAAGGCAGGCCATGACCGACTGAGCCACCTAGGCACCCCTATAGTTTATGATGTTATATAATGTTTAGCATGAATTATATAGGATATGATGGGTATCAAAATATCATCTCTGCTTCATGCCTGCAATTGTCCTGATCTGGCCCTGAGCATCTGGCAGCACTTTCTCTCCCATCCCCCATCCGCCTCATGCAAAATCCCTTCCTGGACCTTCCTTGTGCCAAAAATCCCACAAATACAGCTCCCTTCTTGGTAAGAGTAAGAACTCTTTGCCACTACCTCTAGGATGATAATAGTCTCTCAGTAGTTACCCCAGTTTAGGGGATTATAGTAAACACCAGTATTTTCAAGCAAGATGAGGACGTGGGGCCATCAGGACCTCAGGATGGGAAAAGTCCTAAAATGAGGCTGTAAAGGGCATGCCAATTTCCATTGTCCATAGTTGAACTTAGTCACTTCCATCCTCCAGTTTAAATACCTTTTCTTTAATTCTGTGAAATCCACCCAAGAACTCTCCCTGTACTTCCATGTAAAATGTAGACCCCAACTGAATGCAGAGACTTCACTCTGGATCTGGCTCTGTGTTCCCTCCCATACACCACACACCCCCAAGAAGGCCAGCGAATATGTATTCAAAGTTACCACTTCACGGAGAACACAGAAAACCTCTTGTATATGACAAGATAATTCTGAAAGGATCATAACAATGCCCTTTGTTTTCATATTAGCCTGTGTTCATGAAGAACTTGACATAGAGTAACTAATTGATTCTCACAAAACTGAAGTGGACACTCATAACCCCATTTACAGGTAGGTAAGCTGAGGAATGTTGAGGTTGAATAATAAACCACATTACATAGTGAGTGTGGCTGCTGGGTTCCTGGTCTGAGCTCTTCATCACTCATTCGCTCTGCCCCTGGACCTCCTTGGGTGCTCTCTTTAAAACATGTTTTCAAATTCACTATCATAGTAACTTCTCACATAATCCCACTGGGGATGAATTATTAACCCCATTCTACAGAAAAAGACACTGAACCTCAGAGGTTGAAGTCTTACTCTTCTTTGTAAGGTGCATTGTAATTTGAGTTTTGCTGTAGAACGTTCTTGAAAAGAAATGGAAGGGGATGGGAGCAGTTCGTGAACTTGAAGGAGGAAGACAATGTGGGATGCTGAGAAATCTTAGAGGAATCATTCCTTACCTCCATACCTCTACCCTTTCAGCAAGGGGGAAATAAAACTTAATCATCTGTCGTGAAGAGCTGTTTTCAACTCAAGTGAGAAAGGCTGGCCCCCTGGGAGCAGAGAACTCTCTTGGAATTTATAGAATTAATGGAAAGGTATTTAAATGAGAGGATAGAGAGATAATGAGAAGGAGAATACCATCAGTTTGACCTTAAGCTCTGTACTTTGCTTCACAGAAAACCTACATACATATTTTTTGAATTGAATTGAATTGAATCCAGTTCTTTGGTATGCATTTTCCTCTTGAGCAATCTACTGCCAATTCAAAAGTAAGGAAACAGCCTGCTTTCTAAAACATTTAGGCTTTTGCAAGACTTCAGGTCCATCAGACTCCTATAATTACCCTCACATGATTGCTCCACATCAATTTAGTGTCCAGATTGAAAATGAAATAAATGTTTACCAGAAACCCATTTACTTGTCAACTTCAACAATGAGTCTGGGATGAGAAACAATATTCCCTGAGCTGAGGGGTGTAATTTCACCACCTGATGCCATTGTCAATGTCTCATCAATTGAAAACCGATACACTTCAATCGGTTCCCTAGATCCTCGTACCTTAACCTAACCTTCAGGTCTAGCATGGTTTTGCCATTTTCATATAATCAGCAAAGCTCAAACTGCTTCCTGATTGAAGAAAATTGCTCAGCAGCCCCTGGCAAATGATTGGAACATGTTTTCCAGTTTCTAACAACGACCTTGGAAAACATGTGCAGTTGGAGAAGGCCAGGCTCTCGGCATCTCTGCAAACCCCCGTGGTTCTTTGCTTCATTTTCCTGTTTTATTGCTTTTATTTTTCCTGTTTTTGAGGTAGTGACTTGAAGTTATCTGGGCCTCTAACTCCTTCTCTAAGGGCCAGGGAGACCCCCATGGGGAATCTGCTCTAGCACAGACCTTGCATGACAGGCATCGACACTCCCCTGCCTGGGCTTGCCCCAGCTCCTGCTGTTGTAGGATGGTTTGAGATTACCTTTTCCTTGGTTTTGTTGGTTCTCCCATTTACCTGTTTCTCTTTATGTTCTTTTGCAAAATTCTTCCTAATTGCTCTCCTGTTGATAGCACTTTTCACTTTTTCATGTTGAAAGATTTTTTTTTGTAACATATTCTAAAATATCTATTGGACCTTTTCCATAGGAACTTAAGAAGAAAGGGAGTAGTTCAATGTGTAGGCTCCACTCGCCATTTCAGAACGGAAGTCTTGACATCCTTTTCAAAAACAATTACGAATACAATTTATCGTCCTGTTTATGGCATAAGAGTAAAAGCCCATGAAACTACTCAGCACTGTAGGAAATGAATGGTTTATTAAACTGTTGACTGTGCTCTAATCCTGGCTTCAGAATGATTAACTAACAAATCTATCATCTGGGGGAAAAGCTGGCTTGGCAGAGATTAATTCCTAAACTATTCTTACTTGGGGGTATTGTTTGGTTTTTATTGGGGAGAACTTCCAGAATTGTTAAGAAACATTATATGTGTTTGTTTTTACTTAAAACAGAAATAATCTGCATTTTACACATGATTATAGATATACTTTATACATTTTAACTGATTTTGAATTTTTTCAATGGTGAAAAGGATCAGAATTCAAACAAGGCGTTCTAAGGGATTTTCATCAGTACTTTCAAAAGGAAGGCGGACATATCAGTGAAGATTCAATTGATGGGAGGTACAGGAAATCAACTTGAGATAATTTAAGATCAAAAGAGGAATTTATTAAAAGGCTATGATGGGGGGGGGGCTCCCAGAATCTGCAAATACATGTGAAACTAAAGAGGGTTATCAATTACCATGGATTCACCTGCCAGTTACAGAAAACTAGGTATAACGGTCCTTTTCCTGACTCGGGTAACTGAAAGTTAGAGGTAGGAAAGGTTCCCAGGCTGGTCAGTGATGTTACCACATTTCTTTCAGCTCTCTGCTGCCGTTCATGCTGCTGGCTTCATCCTTGGCCTGATTCACGTGGCAATGAGAGAGCTACCAGCAACCTATGAGCTTACATCCTCCTTATCTTAGCCTGGGTTCCCAGAAAAACCAGTGGGCCAATTTTTATTGGAGTGAGATTTGGGGAAGCAGGAGAAGAAAGAGGGGCAATTAACTAGGAAAGGGGCAAAGAGCAAGTGCAACGGGGAGGGGAGCCTTCAGAAAGTTTGCACAAGCTCCTGTATCTCAGGACTAGCTATGTGGGTGGAACAGAGAAGCATTTATCCATCAGCAACTTCCTGGTCCCTGTTCTTCCTCTGACCAGAGTTGTTTCCATGGGACTTAACTTCCCTTTCCTTCCTACTCTGTCCTTAGGCTTCTTCAGGCAATTCCGGGGAAAGCTGCAACCCCCACAGGACAAAGTGGGGCCAGGGGACAGACTCGGCAATCTTTCTGTTCCAGGTAGCACTGCTGTGTGGGTTCTCCATCTCTAGAGATGGTAATGGCTGCAAGAGTGACTGTCCCCATAGTCTCGGGGCTGGCCTTGATGATCTGTAAGCAAGGAGGGTACGTGGATCTGGGATGGCACAAAAACCGAGTCCAATACATCCTCCCCAACTGGGGTGGGGCTTTCTTCCAGAAGCTGCTCCAAAAAAAATAAGGAAGCCTGGCTCCTTGAATCCTTTAATAATCATTTTCCTCTGTTCATTCCTCTATCCCCTTAGTGTTCCCACCCATCTCTAAACCAACACCATTGCCCAGGGAATAGTATTCTGATAAACTTAGGCCAGAGTCATTTAACTATGGACTTAAACCATTTCCAAAGGAGGTTTGAAATAGCTGTGGATATCAAAGTAAAAAAACTGAGGGGTTACCAAATGAAGGAAAAAATAAAAGTTGAGGAGATAATCATAATGTTCACTTCAAGAAAATTCTTGGAAACAGGAGCCAGAAAAGATAAGAAGACTGTTTCTCCCCCATATACATCTGTTTCATTGTTCTCATTCTAGGGAGAACTTAATGTCCAGGGTATAAAATATGGCATGAAAGTTTAATTCTTCCAAATCTAGCCATAATCGAAGAGACTAAACCTTTTCTTTGATTGACCCAACTTGAGCCCCAGATCTCTCCTTGATCTCTCAGGGTCCTGGGATCAAGCCCCACATCAGGCTTCCTGCTCAGCAGGGAGTCTCCCTCTCCATCTGCCTCTCTCCCAGCTCATGGGATCATGACCTGAGCCGAAGGCAGATTGCTTACCCGACTAAGCCACCCAGGTACCACAAAAATGTTTATAGACCAAAGTAATATTCATAGACTTTCTTGATAGGGGCATTTTTATACGTTTTAAGTTTAAATGAAACTGTATTTGCCTCCAGATTAGCATATTACCTAAACATGGTTATCTCTGACCCCATTGAAACTTTCTCGGTGCTATGGAAATGTGGCCAATACCATCAGCCTGTTACTGGGCAATATTCCCTTTAGTTGCTATAATATTTCATGTTTCCATTTCATGGATGGTGACAAGGCTTCCACTCCATTCTGGAAGATATTTAATTTCAAATTCTAGTTGTGGAGGTTTCACTGCTTGGAACATCCAGGCACTCACTCTTAGCCCAAGTGGCCAGTTCATTGTGTAATTGTGGGCATGCCATCTTAAACATATTCCATTGGCTATAAGTATGTGTTCAAATACCATTTGCAGGGGCGCCTGGGTGGCTCAGTGGGTTAAAGCCTCTGCCTTCGGCTCAAGTCATGATCTCAGGGTCCTGGGATCGAGCCCCGCATCAGGCTCTCTGCTCAGCAGGGAGCCTGCTTCCCCCCCCACCCCCGCCTGCCTCTCTGCCTACTTGTGATCTCTGTCTCTGTCAAATAAATAAATAAAATAAAATAAAATAAAAACATATATCATTTGCCAAGTCTACCACTGGCACTAAAACTGCCAACCAGAAACACTTGGAGCCCGACTGTCATATTCATGGAGGTAGGAACAGTAGTCATATACGCTACTAGAGAGAGATACGAAATTCACAGCGACTCATTAAAGACATGATATGGAAGTAAAAAATACTCTTGAGAACTAATTCAAGAACAGAGAAGCAAAAAATAAATTATGGTAAATGAATGGATAAACAAACTTTGCTGTGTCGCCACAATGGAATATTATTCAGCAATGAAAAGTAAAGAATGGCTTCTTTCACTTAGCAACATGCATTTAAGTTTCCTCCATGTCTTCTAATGGAAAAAACTTAAATGCATGTTGCTAAGTGAAAGGAGCCAGTCTGAAAAGACTACATACCATATGATTCCAACTGTTTGATAGTCTGGAAAAGACAAACCTATAGAGATGATAACAAGACCAGTGGTCACCAAGAACTTGAGAGAAAAGAGGGATAAATATGTGGAGCATGGGGATTCTGAGGGCAATGAAACTCTTCAGTATATAATGACAGAGGCATGATATTGCACAATTGTCAAAGCTCATAGAACTGTACAGCACAAAGAGTGCACCCTAATATAAATTATGGACTTCAGGTAATAGTGCATCGATACTGGCTCATCAATTATAGCAAGTATACCACACTAATGCAAGATGTTGATAATAGCAGAAACCCTGTGTGGGGAGGGGACGATCAGAAGTATATGGGAACTCTTTATTTTCTGCTCAATTTTTCTGTAAATCTAAAAAATAAAGTTTATCTCAGGAAGGAAGGAAGGGAGGGAGGGTAGAGGGAAGAAAGGAAAGGAAAGGAAAAGAGAAAGGAAAGGAGAAAGGATAGGAAAGGAAAGGAAAGAAAAGAAAAAAAAGAAAAGGAAAAAGAGAAGGGAGGGCAGGAGGAAGGAAGGAAGAAATGGTTGGGAGATGGGAGGATGAGACTAGGGAAGAGCAAAGTTCTATTGTTTGAACAGGAAGGGAAAGAAAAGAAAAGGGCCAAGCATGTCTGGCCCTTGGCAACATCTTCCTTGGATCTCGAGGTGGAACAGCTGTGTTCCTAGTTCGCACATCTTGGGAGCCACTTCCTTCCTGAGTCAGAGGCCTCTTTTGTGAGTGTGAGCCTCTGTCTTTCCCCAGCTGCCACCCTGGTTGCAGCTGGATTGTTCTAGCAGAGAACACATCACTCCAGGTAGGCCTATGAGACTCAAAAGAGAGATTTGGTCTTTTTCAGTGTAGATGAGTGTAATTTTATTTAAAGGGAAAAAAACCCCAAAAAACAAAAAACGCCCAGCCAACAACTGTGTTATCAGAGAATAGATTTTGCTCCCCTTGAAAGAGCATAATTTGTTTCCTTGGGGATTTTGCCCCATCTGGTCTCGTAATAAGGAGAGATTTTAATTCAGATCTCCATAATATAAACTCCTTGAGGATGCGAATTCTATCTGCAGAGTCAGCCCTCCAAAATCATGTGTTGTCTGTAATAACAGTGATGGTCAAGGTGATAATAATGATAGAGGAGGAAGTTGTTCAGTAAATCTTACACCAGATTCATCACCTCTAAAATGACATTTCTCCCCTTGGTCTTTTCCTGGATGTCATGAGGATGAACCAGGACACACCGGTCTATTCCCCGCACAGTTGTGTGCTCTGGGAGTGTGAGCTGCGGTTCCTGGTGTACGCCGGCAACCCCAGGTTCGCCTGCTGCTGAGCGCCACCGTCCCCCCAGCACTAAACGGCTGCTCGGGCTGCAGGTGGATTAGCAGGAAGAACGACATATAAACCCAGTCTTAGGACAATGACATTGTTCTGCTTCTTCATAGTTTTGCCCTTGTCTTCCAAGCGTGGCAAGGGCTTTGCTATGCGCGGGAGCTATTCTGGGGCTTCCTGTGAGGTAGGCAGTTAGAAGAAATTGGGAAATCTTAGCACCCACGAATACTAGCAAGTCCTTTTCCGTAGTGTCGCCTGCAGAGAGCTTGATGACATCAGCAGCACAGTCTGCGCCCACCCCCCATGATGCCACAGAGCTTCTGTGCATGGGTGAGCAAGTATCTTATGAGCTGGATGATAATTAGGAAAGCCATTGAGAAAATGGGAGAGACATCCTGCAAATGAAAGAAAGTTGAAATGTCAAAGACAATGAAATCTTCAGTGTTCCAAATGGAGAAGCAATCTCACCCACAAACCCACCAACCCTTGGACCGTTTTTCTCTTGCCTTCCTCCCAGTCCATGCTCCTGGCTATCTTTCCATGGGCCCTCATTCAGATTCTCTGAGCTGAGTTGATTCTGCTCTGGAGGGCAGTGTGGCTGCTGTAGGTGTGTCATGAAAAGGACGACATGGCTTCTGGCCTCTGACACCTTGCTGAATTCAGGTTCTGTCCGCCAAGTTCGCGTAGGGGATCCACCTTGTCTTGCCCCACGGAGCCTGCGGGAAGTCTGGGGTGCACAGTGGGCTCTGTGTGGGCACCCAGGAATGTATTGGACAGACATGCCAAGGCTGTCAGGCAAGGGGCATGGCCTCGAATGACGTGTCTGAGGGCCGTCATGACTGCCCACAGGTTGTCCGAGAGGGCCTTTCATTCCTGCATGGTGGGACGCTGGTGGGACAGCATTGACCACCTTACTCATCAGAGCTTTTACTCCTCTAACCCTGGGGTGTTCCTTCTGGTGCTGTGTGGCCAGGCTCAGCCGAGCCTCTGTGCCTGGTGTGGCTTGGTGCTTCCCCCATGTGAACGCGCACACGCATCAGCGGAGATCTTGTTAAAATGTGGGTTCGGATTCAGTGGGTGGGGGTGGGCTGATGGCTCTGCACATCTCCCAGATGCTGCCGCTCCACGGACCACCGCTCCACCTTGAGTAGCACGAGCTTCCCTGATGGTGAGCTTCCCTGAGCACACCATTTTGTAACAGCCTGCCTCCGTGAGGAGAGGGGAAGACAGAATCACATGTGCCTTTGGAGTTTGCCAACCTTTGTGACCTCCACAAAGGGGGAAGGAAATGGAACTGTCAATGATGTGGCTGCTTCCACGTGCCAGGCATGGAGCCCAGCGGCCAGCATTTAATTATATTATCTCAGTAGAAGAGAATCTGAGCAACTTGAAAAAGAAAGTGATGAAGTAAGGCCTGTTTTGGGAGTCCCACCCCTTTCTGATGTGGTGAGTAGCTAGTGTTGCCAAGGCAACTTGGCAGGCCAAGGTGCCAGATCCGAATGGAGGGGGCCTCCAGAGACACAGAATAGTTAACGCACACTCCAAGAAACCCCAACTCCAAAAAGACCTGCCCAAAATAGAGGTGTGCCGATGCAAATGAGTAACCACGGCCATTCTCAGGATGTAAGAAGGGGTTAGAAACCTCTCTGGTGACTCATCAGCCTTCACTATTGCCAGCCGTTAGCTCTAGCTCTAGTCAGGCAGCCGGTTTCTGCCTGGTTGGGGCACTACCCCCAACCCTCCACCCCCTCACCCCTGCAAGCTTTTTCTTGAGGACGTTCTGGATATGAGGCAGGAGCAGTTTGGGCCTGTCAATCTGGAGGCCAGACCAACTATGCTACAGCCTCTGGGATGGACTTCCTGAGGGCACAAGAACCAGGACGGGTCACCATAGGCCCCAACCCCTTCTGGCCGAAGTCCCCTGCATTGAAGAGTGTGAGTGGTGGGGATGTTTTTTTCCTGGGAGGCTTGGCTGTTTGGTCAAGTGAATGAGGATTCATAGCTCCTCCAAGCAACCCTGGGCCGGCCCCACGGACCAGGTCTCTGTGGGGAGCAACGGCCTTGAAAGTTTTTTTTAGCTGAAAGTGCCACTAGCAGGAAAGTGTCCCCCTCTGACCGCCCCCATGCTTCTTTGCCTTTCCCTCACCATTCTGAGTCACAGACCTGTTTCTTCCAAGACTTGATGACTGATGAAACTAAGAGTAGGAAATTAAGTATGGATTCTAATGACATCAGGTCTTCTGAAATGTTGACTTCTCTGTAAAGTATTCCTAAGACATCAAGCTCCTAGCCTAGAATATGACAGAGCAGGACTGTTTCTTTGGCTTGTTGAGAGGAGTAGCATATGAAAGAATTATCTGTATAGGCTTCTAACATATTCTGTGGATCTGTGTCAGGAGCTGTGAGAAATAACAAAAGTTACACCTCAAATTTTTATTATCTGATGTGAAACAGGAGTTGTGGATTTAAGAAAAAACCATGGATGGCACATTCCGGTTTCTATAGCACTTTCATTTAAATTATACTATCTGTTACAACCAACCTGTGAGGTAAAAATGTATCTTCTGCATTTTGCAGATTAAAAAAATGAACCTCAGAGAAGTTAAGGTGGTTTTCAAAATTAAATAGATGTCTAGATGTGGCTTTGGGATGAGGCAGAAACATTGGGATTTTGTTCTCCTCATGACAGTGCCAGAGCCACGTCGGCCCCTCTGGAATCGGGAAGGAGAGGGAGAATGAATGCTGCTTGTCAGAATGTTTACCCTCACCTTAGAAGAGTCCTGAGTGTGTGCATCTGCTTGAATGTGAGCCATCCTTGTGCCTTTTCCTCTTCCTTCCATGACCCCTCATTCTCCAAAGGGCACAGAGTCCTCTAGGGCAAAGCTCATGACACTTGACAGTGTGTCCTTCCCCCAAACATACCCCTGGTCCTCTAAGGACTTCATCTTGGCTTAGCCATACTCACATCCCTTGCTGGAACGATAAAGAAGCAGAGTTCCTGGTGTGTAGGGAATGAGCCATACAAGGCAGAGACTACATGAAACCTTGCACTGGAGCCATTTTTAACCCGCCACAACTTTGTCATAATCTGTGCTCTCCTAAATGATTTTATTAAGGGCCACTCATCACTTATATGTCAGCATTCCAGATATGGACTGTGTTTTATTCTTCCTCATGGCTCTAGCTCCTAACAGAGCTTTGTATACAACTATAATTAGTAGAAGAGCCCAGGGAAAGGCCTGGGTATTAAAGAAAAGCCTGGAAAACTCTTCTCTCTGTCCAAAAGTCTTTTCTCTTTGGTGGGGAGAAGAAACCTGCAGGGCCTGGACTGTTTACCCTTGGGAATTCAGCAGAGAAGGCTCTCGGAGGAATGCTCAGCTGTACCACCTCCCTGGAGTCTTATTTCTTCAGTCCTCTCGCCCAGTCTAAACTTGGTTAATTCTGTGAGGCTCCGAACACAGAGAGGATCAAGGATGCAAATTCCCACCTCACACCCACCTAAGAGGTGCTCTGTCTGTAGATCTGGGTGGAGCCCAACCATAAGTGTTTTGAAAGGCACTCCACGTGATGGCGACTCACATGGCCCCCCGCACAACAGTCTGAGAAAACACTTTACTAAACAGAGGTCACATAGAGGGCATTGGGTACCATAGAGGAATGGGTACCATTCCTTGGAGAACCTCAGGGTCTGAGTCATGCCCAGTCTTGTCACACCTTGGCAGGCAATCAAGAAAGGCATTTCTGGGTCATATGAGGACCATTCTATGGGAATATGATGTTTCTGGTCCATCCCAGAGTCACAGTCTGTGGGACACACCAGGCCTTCTCCAGCTGAGGTGAGAATTTATTCACCTTCTCCTTACCCAACCAATTTAAGAAGCGCTTTCTCTGTGTCGGTTACCACGTTGTCTCTCACATGCATCAGCTAAGCCTCACAATAACTCTGAGAGTTATTCCTCTACTAGAGATGATAAAACTGAAGACCAAAGAGGTTGAGACATTTGTCTAACCAACGTTAAAAAGACTGTTGGAATATGCATCCAAGCACAGACCACAGCCCATCTATTTTCCTTCCACTATGCTATGCTCTTTTCCATCGAAGTCAGACAGGTCTGGGACTGGGGAGGAAGATGGCTCAGTGGGGCTTCTTTCTGCCTGAAGACATTCCATCCCACACTGATACTGCATTTCCATCCTGTGATCTAGCTGGACTCTTTCTCTACTTTGGATGTTCACTTAAAAAACTAAAATAAAAGCTAAGTAGAAAGTCCAGCAAGGTGAAGGGGAGTGGGAGCATTTATGTGTAGGACTCGATGGGCTTTGCCTGTGTATCACGCAATTTGCACTTTGCCCTACACACCGACCTAACCTCAGGGAGCGCGGGCAGCCCCTCACCAGGGCCAACCAGGACAAGGGTCAGTGGGAACACAAGCTCGGACCACCTTACAACCTGGATGTGTTGGTTTTGGCAGGATCTGACCCATTTTATCTCGTACAGAACATTTGTCTGTGTATCCAAGTGTAAAAAGGGAGAGAGCAGGGATGAAGGATCAGCAGAAAATACAGCAGGAATTAGAAACTGGTGCAGACTCTTTACGACAGACCCTACCCCCCAGGCTATATATTTGTTCTATTTAAATAAGTAATTTAAAAATAAAAATTATATTATAAATTATAACATCATGGTAATGCTTTCCTAAGAAATTCAAGGCACAGAGCATAGATTTTGGATTAGACACACCTGAATTCCCGCCCTGCTTCCATCACTTGAGTAAGTTACTTAACCTCTGGGTCTTCGTTTTTCAAGTTATAATTATGGACAATAATATCTGCTTGAATGAGTGAGCTCTGGGGACTAGAAATAATGTATGCAGGGGAGGCTCTCAATAAATGTAGCTAATATTATGATTACTCCTCTAGAACTCATTTCCAAAGTTAATGGAGTATCCGAAGATGAACCTAATTGTACGAAAGGTGTAGACTTCTGGCTGTTATGGTTTTGAAAATAACAATACAGAGTTTTAACTGGTATATTCCTGCTTCTGTGAGCTCAAAACACTTAAGAAATACATGGAAATTTTGCATCTATTATTCCATTCAGTCCTCATAACAATCCGGTGATGTATAGTAAGTGTTATTTTTATTTTACAAATGACCATGTTAAGGATTAGCAATACTAAATAGTTTACCCTCATAATTGATTAAGAGCTGACCCCGACATACCAGACTTCTGAAACTGAATTCAGAGCTCCTGCTACCTGACCACACTAGAATTTATGTCACTCATCTTTGAAGTGTCCAATGAAAATACATACTCTACCCTTTTTTTTTTTTTACTCTATCCTCTTTCATATTCAGTTACTGGAAAATTGTATTCCAGAGATGGAAAGAAAAGAAAGTTTATTCAGATCATACAGAAAAATCAGCAAGAGGAGTGGTTTTTTTTTTTTATTAAAAAAAAATTTTTAACTTAAATTCAACCAGGAAACATACAGAACATCATTTGTTTCAGAGGTAGAGTTCAGTAATTCATTGGTTGCATATCACATCATGTGCCCTCCTTAATGCCCATTACCCAGCTACCCCATCCCCCCATCACCCATCTTCCAACAACCCTCAGTGTCTTTCCCATAGTTAAGAGTCTCTTACGGTTTGTCTCCCTCTCTGATTGCTTCCCATTCAATTTTTCCTCCCTTTGAGTGGGTCTTCTTTTAAAAGGAGACTTCAGTACCTAGTGAAGATGACCCAAGGAGATCAGTGTGGGCTCTGCTACTTGCTTTGCTGTGCAATTTGTGCAACTTACTTAACCTTAGTAGGCTGCTTTTCTGAGTTCTAAGAATAGCATCAGCTTCAGAGTGTTGCTGTGGTGATGAAATTAGATTATAGATGTGCACCTGGCAAATTGATGCTCAGTAGACATGGGTTTCCTCTATCTTATGCATTACGTTTACAAATGTCTACTTAGCAAAATCTGGTCGCAAAAGTCCTGGAGTCATGAAGCCTTCTCCTGGCCATAAACCAGGTATAGTGGGTATTTGGCAGGGGTGGCCAATCATTTCATCAGTTGTCAGCTTCAGCCATCCTGAAGCAGAGCTGTTTCTGGCACTGAAAATACTTTGGCCTCTATGAGTAGGTTGATTCCCTCCCTTTGCTGGGTAAGGGTAACTGCCAGTCAGGTTGCTAATGCAATCCATATGTCGGACTGGTTTGTCTGCCTTGGGTGACTTAGATGCTGGTAAC
Organism: Enhydra lutris kenyoni; assembly: GCF_002288905.1. Classification (NCBI taxonomy): domain Eukaryota; kingdom Metazoa; phylum Chordata; class Mammalia; order Carnivora; family Mustelidae; genus Enhydra; species Enhydra lutris. The sequence goes on along the minus strand of NW_019154124.1, from coordinate 16,592,756 downwards.
TAATAGATAGACAGGCACTCAAGTTCAAGCTTAATGTGAATACATGTTTGCCTACGAACCAGACTGGCACCATTAGCTCATAGCACGAAGGTTACCCAGCCTCTGTGAAATGATTACAGCATTCACTTTTTATTCCTCTCAGAGCAATGATGAGTTCTGATTCCCTTTACCAACTATTGAAGCCTCATTCCTCTGGCCCTGTTTGTAGTCTACCTGGGCACAGGGGCAATTCTCAAAGGTGGGAGGGGGAAATCCATTTGATTCTTCATTCTTCTGAGCAGACAAGGTAATTGGAGCAACTGAAGTTTGAGCTGTCTGTATGGGTGTGTACATAGGTGTGCATTGGCATGTATATAAGCGTATCAGCTGTCCATAAATCAGTATTGTTTTCACAGTTGTCTCCCATATGACCATGATATAGATTAAGGGTTAATTTATGTGAGGTTTATTAACAAAGTCACCTTTCTAAAGGTCAGGCCGGGTCTGTGACTCTCAACTTGGACTCATTTACTTCAAGGTCTTTGGGTTGGCCCTGGCTTCTTGGCTGGTCCAATCAGAGTTCTTGGAATTCTCCATCTGCCTTGTCTTGGAGGGAAAATATCCAGTGATTTTTTTGTATTTTGTTTTCTTTTTTAGTATGTTCTAATTTGATGGCCATATTTCAGGTGAAAATGGCAGTAAAATGACAACCAAACTCTGGACTGCTTTGACCACAGGAAGCAGGCCGCAGGCCAAGAAGGACCTTGTTCTCTGGTATCTTCTTTGGTTTTAGTCTACTTTCCAATCATGGGAACTATGAGTATCTACCCTCCTTGTCTAGCCTGTGGTCCCTTTCCTCTCCTGAGGTCAGCCTGGGAGGTTTCCACCAATCTGCCCTGGTCCCGAGAGTCTAATCATATCAAGACCCCTCTATCCTAGCACTTTCTGGGCAGAGGCTGAGAAAACCTCAGGCCATAGTATGGTATTTTCCCATTACTGCTGTGACAAATTAAAACAAACTTAGTGGCTTAAAATGACACAAATGTATTATTTTATAGTTCTGGAGATTAGAAGTGTCATAGAGGTCTCTCTGGACTAAAATCAGTGTTGGAAAGAGTGGACTTCCTTTTGGGGGTGTCAAAGAAGAACCTGTTTCCTTGCTTTTTCAAGTTTCTAGAGACTATCCACCTTCACTGTTTGGCTCATGGTCTTTGTCCTTCACCTTCAAAGCCAGCAAGATCTCACATTGCCATCTCTTTGGTTCTCTCTTTGGCTTCCTTCTTCCACTTACAAGGACTCCTGTGATTACATTGGGCCTACCTTCATAGTCCAGGATAATCTCCTCATCTCAAAATCAGATGATCAGCAAACCCAATTCCATCAGTAACCTTCATTCCTCTTCATCATGAAAACTAACATAGTCACAGTTCTTGGGTATTAGGTTGTAGACACCATTATGGGGACCATTATTCGTGTAGACACCATTATGGAGACCATTATTGGTGTAGGCACCATTATTCTGCCTACCACACACTATCACTTTTTTCCACAAAGTAGAGGATGCACAGGACCATTGCTAAAAACAGGCTGGTCTCACCCACTGAACTGTCTGTTCCTGGCCACTGGTAAATGTTTGTGATCAACCTCCCTTGGCAGCCTTCCCAGGCATGCGGTCTGAGTCAACTCTCAGGAATCCCAATATCCTCTCCCTTTCAACTGACACAAACTCCATGTCCTTTGGAGTTCACCACACTTCACCTTGGATGGAAATTTCACTTTGGGAAAACTTGGCTGAAGCTATGCTTTCTGATTGTTAAGATCTGCTCCGCGCAGAGTGTCAACACTTGACCTTGGCCTGGGGCTGCTGGATCTCTGAAAAAGTTCATGTTGATTTTCCTCCACCAGCCCTTGGTTGACATATGGCCCAGGCACAGCAGTAGAAGTATGTCATCCTCTGGCCCCAGTCCTGACCTAAAGATGGGCATGTGACCAAAGCCAGGCATGGCAGGGATGGTGATATTCGTCAAACATTCTAAATTCTCCCTCATATTCCTAGTCACCTTGCAGTTAGGCAGGGTCATTGAGCTAGCTCTGTGCAAAGAGTACTATTGGTCACTTCTGGGCTGAAGCAATGAAAAACCCATGAACAATTCTCTAGTTTTCTCCTTCTGCTGCAGCAATAAAGGAAATCTTAAGTTCCGGATGGCGCAGCTATAAAATGGGGGAACATTCAATATCCTGCGTGTCTGAGGTTCAATGATGCACGTCAGACATGTAATGTGAACGGAAACATGGGTGCTGAACCTCAGATTTGAGATCAATTATTACCACAGCTTAACCAGCCCATGCTGCTGACTGATGGACCAGCCCAGAGCTCCCAGGAAAGGCCCTGCCTCTCTCTTGCTCTAGCACTGCAAGCTCATTTTGAAATGTCTTCATCTTAGAACTTCCAACTGCCATCTTGCCATCATGAAGAGAGGGCCTATCAGAAAAGGAAGCCACTCAGAAGCAAGCAGAGCCATGAGATGAAGGAAAAGAATCTTGTCAACCTCATCTGAATTCTTTGATACATTTGGGCACAAAGGCTTCTTGACTCTTTGAATCTCTCAGCTGTGAGAGAAAGATGTTGCCATTTTTGCTTAAGCTAATTTGAATTGTGTTTCTGTCCTTTTCAGTGGCAAGAGTCCTTCCAACCCCTTTCTTCTGACTGGCCCACATAGCAACATGGAATTATCCTTCCCATAGAAAACAAGATTCCTGGATATTGGAGTGGGGCTCTCAGCACATTTTGTTGCCCTTAGAGAGTATGATTCTCCTCTATTCTATATGGATGTCCCCCACTGAAGTATAATTACATACCTCTTTTCCATTTCCTGAGAAGGATGTGTTTATAGTCAGGAGTAGGGAGGCAACATCATCATCAAATCACTAAAGGGAAGAATTCACCAGTGATCAAAATTGAAACAAAGGGAAAGTGAATATTGATTGATCTCATCTTACAAAAACAATGGATAGAAAATGGTGCTGCCTTTATTCTATTGTAATATTTTCTCTAGGCATTGTTTTGCCTTCACATGTTTCCTGATAGTTGGGGCCTTTGGGAAAGTGACTAGAGGTTTTGAGGGTTTTTCCCCTGTAGAAATGATGACTGTGCACAGACCCACCCCCCGTCTCTCTTTTGTTCTCTGTAGGAGCCAGGAAGGAGGCACGTAGGAGGTGAATGTTAGGAATGAGGTTACACTCTGTGGCCATGGGATTGCACCAAGCTAGCAGGTCCACTGATGGGTCAAACCAACAGAGCTGACCTCCGCTCCACACTTTGACCAACAGTGTCAAATCCTGACCAGCTGCCTAGGCTGGGCTGAACCACACTTTGATGTGACCTGAGCTGACCCCCAGTCCCCACAATCCAAACACATGATTCCTCACAAACCATCCTGAATTGACCAAATGGAAACTCCTGGCTTAGAAATGGCCAGTGGCCTGGAGGCAACAGAGTCAGCATTGCTTCAACCTTGGCCACAGCTGTGAGTCAGGGGGTAAAACTGAGTCTTTACCAAGTGTTCTTCTGGTACTGACTTGGGAATTCAGCCAGATCCAGAGGAGGGATGGCATTTTATGGAGTGCAAGATGTCAGGTTCAAGTTTTCAAAAAAAAACCTCATTATTGCCTTATAGCCTTTTTTTTTTTTTTTAAAGATCTTATTTATTTATTTGGCAGACAGAGGTTACAAGTAGACAGAGAGGCAGGCAGAGAGAGGAAGGGAAGCAGGCTCCCTGCTGAGCAGAGAGCGCAATGTGGGATCATGACCTGAGCCCAAGGCAGAGGCTTTAACCCACTGAGCCACCCAGGCACCCCCGCCTTATAGCTTTTATTTAGCAAGGAAACATATTTGTAAATTCCTGTGTATATGTGTGTATTACGGACCCAGATGTTATCATTAGAAGATTGGGAAACTTGTTTTCTTAGTCACGATGGCCTCTGATGGAGAGTCTTCAGGTGCTTTCCCCCACAGCTGACCAAAGCTAGAATATGTGAACACATATTTCAAAAGGATCTATTTATCCATTGTAACTACTACCATCTTGGGATCAAGTCTAGATAGTACCTGATTGGATGAAAAGGAGTTAGATGCTATTGACAGTATTTTGTTAAGTTATACTTCTCATTTCTCTTGATAATTATAATGTTAGCAACATAACACATTTATTTGTTGCCAAGTGCGAACTTTGCTTTGCGAATTTAGAATTTCATATGTGAAGGGATTATCTAGCCTACATGCTCAGATCTTCTCTGCAACATTCCCCACTTCACCCTGGCATGCCACTGCTTCTAGAAGAAATCTATAGTAAGCATTGTTGGAGCCCTGTACATCACTCTGGCCCACCTCTGATCTTAGCAGAGGCTCAGACCAGACTCTTTCAGCTGATGGTATCTCACCTCTGTTGGGTGCCCCACAGATTTCCACATCTGCTCATGAGCTTCTCCCAGGCTACCTACTGGACTAGTGCTGCCTGAAGTAGAAGAGTGCTTCAGCCTTGGAGACAACCCTCAATAAGAAGGGGATGGAGGTGGGCCCTGGGTCATTCTCACTGACTGCCCTCCTCTAGGTGAATGATTGGGGGCGTAGTTTCTGCCCAATTCTCAGAGCTCTGGATAATGCTCTCTTCTATTGACTCCTCTTCCTTTCCTAACTCACTCCTCCAATCCATTCTCTTTTTTGTTACCTGGGATCATCTCCCAAAGAAATGGCTTGCCTTCAAACCCTTATCTCAGGCTCTAAATAGGAGGGAAAGCAAACTAAATTGCAGTCTATTGCATTGTAATGGATAAGAATATGGGCTTTAGAAATACACTCCCTGACACCAGCTATGTGACCCTGGGCAAGTTTCTTAACCTCTATGCCTTAGGTTTTTTAACCTGTAAAATCAGGGTAATAATATCACCTATATCCTATGATGATTTTGAAAATCAAATATTATAAAAGCACTTAAAGGATTGTCCTGCTCATCGTAAATGCTCCGTGAGTACTGCCCCCTATGTCGGTTTGTGGGCACATAAATAGCAGCTGTGGTTTAAGGGCTTTTCCCTAGTGTGAGGTGAATCCATCACCCTGTGAATTTCATCCTCCAGACAATGATGGCCAAGAGCTTCAGGTCACAGCCGCTCAGTTGGTTAGAAGTGTGGGGGATGGGGAAATGAGTTGAGGTTACTGGAGATTCCTAGGTCACTTGTAAGTCATTTCTCTGGGGCTGGCTTTGTCCTAGGCTCTCAGGCCATTATAAACGAACAAAAAAAATTCTAAAGCAGTGAGACAAATACATTATTTTAATAAATCTGGAAGTGAATGGCAGTTGTTACAAAAATTCTAATGAAATGCTATTTAATCCAATAATTTTCAATAACTTTGAATTCTTTTCTTTAAACTTAATTAGCCAACGTACAGTACATCATTAGTTTCTGATGTAGTGTTCAATGATGAATTCTTTTCTTTTTAAAAGCAGGGTCATAAATATCAAAATACAACATCTACCCGTCTGACAATCTGAGTTTGTTACTGTACATGTTCTACTGAGAACGCCCAGCCTCCTTTTGATACAGGGCCTACCACTACATACAGATTTACTGTGCAAGTATAGAGAGGAAGTTTCAAGGAAGTGATAAAAATCAAAGATTGAGAGACTACAATGGAGATTTGTGGATCACCAACTAGCAGATTGTATGCGACAAGGAATACAGGGAAAAAGACTGATTGTGATTGCAGGCTCCTACTAGCCCATGCCCCTTCCGCTCTTCTGCGAACATATTTGGAAACCCAGTTTCCAAAGCCTCTTTACTCCAAATGTGGTCAGCATCCACTACACCCGCGAGCTCAGCAGACTACAGTCCTGACAGAGGGTGCTCAAGCACGTATGAGTATCTATGAGATGTATAACACCTCTGCTTCCAGAGAGTTTTTCCCCTTCACAGTTGTTACATTACGAAGACACTGCTGTTAATCAAAATACTTCTAGAATTTCACTAACACCAGAAGCACATTCTTTTGACTATCATCACAGAAGGGAAGTCCTTATCTTTGGGGGAAAGTCTTACTTCTGTAGATAATCAAAATCAAATCTTGTAAAAAAAAAATTATCAGCTGAGCAAAAACATTTTTGGTCAAACAATGACTAAAATTGATTTTCTGATGTGGTTCTAGAGCAAAGCACCCATCCTAGTTGCCCAAGGCTAGGTTTTTGCTGGTTATCCCAACCAAATTATTAATAGCACCCACTGTCATTCTCAAAGGGCCCCAGTGTGTGTGATAAATTGTGATATCCTGTCCTGAAGGCAATTCCAAAAAAATAAGTCACAAACATGTAAGTAGTGTCAAGATTTCAGGATTGAGTGCTCAGCTTCCTAATATGACTACTTTTAAGAACACATTGATATAATTGTACAAGATCTGATGTGTTTGCTTTGGGGGGGGAAAAAACCCAGAAACAAATAAACCCCTGTACATTTTTCTTGGCTTCTTTTGGTAAAATCGTGAGCGTGCAGATAGTGGGCAAACAGAGGTGAGGCATGTCAGTGATGGGCAGCAAGCCTCCCCCCTCCTCTTTCACACACTGTCAGGATGAATTTGTAGGACTCTCCCCCTACGGATGGTCCTTGATGTTATTTTCTGTAAGTAGAATTTATTTTAGTAATAACGTTAGGAGAAAATGAAGGATCTCATTTAGTGTAATGTCCTGAGTCCTCCAGTCCCACAGGAATGGCCTTGAAAGTGTGAGTTTCTTTTTGGGTCCAGGATAAAACCAGGAGGAGTGGGCTGATCCCTGACACCATAACACAGGAGCTGTGAGAACATTCCTCTTAATGCAAGCGGCTTATTCCCCTGCATTGCCAACAACTTAATTCCATACCCGCTCTATCTCCTTCCATTTTGGGGAGGGATATACTGGCATCCCTCCATAAATACGACCTTAGTCATTATCATAATACGCTTTCCAGTAAGCTGGAGAAAGGCAAAAATACCTCCTGGGGACTGGGGATTATTGCTGTAACATCATAAAATTCCATTAGAAACATGAAGACATAATACTGACACTTCAGACTATTTTGGGCCAAGGAATGTAAATAGACAATGTTTCAAATAGAAACATCCCCAACCTTCTGATATCAGAAATAACAACTTTGCAACAGGCTATATATCTAAGGGTTCTGGCAACAAAGAATTTCAGAGTGGAATCACAAACCATAGTGATGAAACACAGAATCAAAATAACAGTTTCAACTATTTTTGGAACCCTTTTCTCCCAAGGAGGTCAACACAATGAAGACGTTTGATCATTTTTCCCAAGCCGGCTTTCTTTGAGAAGGTAGCGTAGGCAGGGCCAGGGTAGAGGAGGGGTGGGAAAATCAACAATTAACTGATGAGCAAATATTTATTGAGTGACTATTGTGTGCAGGGCATAGCCTGGTGGTTAAATACATGAACATTAGCTCTGCCTGCCCCACGACTTACTAAGCCCCGGTGACTTGCCTTCCCTCTCTCTGTCCCTGCTCTCCAATCCAATGTGGGGCTAATAACAGGACCTGCCTCGCACGTTTGTTGTGAAAACAAACAGTTTGAGGCATTTATAAATTATAACTCATCATTTGTAAAGTAAGTGGCCCAGAGCAGGCCCTCAAACGTTTTATTTAGGGGAAATAAAATATCTGTAGACAAAAATACCCATGCCAGAAGAAGGCAGCATGTAACCAGGAGGCAGTGGTAACCACAGTGACTTAAGAGGGGGCAGATCTTTCTGAATTAGCATGGAGGGGTCCCTCCTGGAGGAAGTGGTTCTCACCCTAGTCCTGATGTTAGCGGCAGGTGGAGGAGGTCATCTTGTGCCCCTCCCAAGGTGCAGCCACCACACGCACCCTGTGCCGGCGGGGAGCAGAGACGCAATAAACAGGTCATTCTGGCTGGAGTTGAGGAATCCTTCAGGGGAGACAGGAGAAGAAAAGTGGCAGATGTGGTTTGGGTTAGTTTGGGAGAATCTTGAATTTTCGCCAAAAAGGCTTTCCGACAAGGCCTTGCCTTGGTGGAACTGATGTGGTTGGAAGCATCATCCGGTGAGACTGGTTTGCTGGGCCTGAAGGATAGATGACCCTTCGGGTGCGGATCAGCTGCCCTGAAGCTTTTGCAGGGAAAGGTGTGAGGGCCTGGAATGGGGGCAGGTGGCTGAATAAAGAAGTCTCCTGTGTATTCAGCTAGACAGGAGCAGCCTCTGCTTCACTTGGTGAGGACTGACCCCAAGGTTCTGGTGGTGCTGGGGGCAGGCCTAAGGTCACAATCCAGCCCAGATTGCCAGAAAGGAGAGGTCTTAAGAAAATGACTGGTGCTTGTATTTTGTTTTTGGTGTTGGACAAGAATATCCTCAGAGTAACCATCCTCATTCATCATAAAACAATGTCAGGTAACATTCAGAAGCCATATGAAAACCAGTTCTCTAAGATCCCAAAGGATCTCACAACCAGGGTAGGGTAAGGGAGAAGAGGGATTTAGAGAGAGGCATTTCTTCAGAAGAAGACCAGATACATGGTGTCTGTTTGTTCCAGAATCGAGGGAGTAATGTGAGTAATGTGGGCCACTGAAAGTCCCAGGAGATTACGACAGCCACAGCAGTTATAGAAGGCTGATTTGATGATTTGTTATAAATTGAGATACTTCTAATTTCAGAGACAAAAATAAAAAAAACATTTTACATTTGGGTAGAGTGGAGAGTAAATGAGAAAAACAAAGTAAAACTCGACAATGTCTCATCTTTTTACTCTTACGAAGAATTCCATCTAGCTCATAGACTTGAAGTAGCAACGAGATTTAATGGTAATAGCTGACATTTACTGAGCACTGATTTGTGTTGGGTACCATGTAAAACCAATTACACCAGTTCATTAATCCTCTCAAACTTTCCTGAAGATGTCCACTGTTTTTTTTTTTTAAGATTTATTTATTTGGTGGTGGGCAGGGGGAGTGGGAGAGGGAGAGAGAGAATCCCAAGCAGTCTTCACACTGCGTGCGGAGTCTGACACAGGGCTCGATGTCACGACCTTGATATCATGACCTGAGCTGAAACCAAGAGTCAGACACTCAACCGACTTAACCACCTAGGTGCCCCTAGGTCCACTATTGTATTCATTTTGCAAGGGGTCTAGTTCACTCTCTAAAAGATTTACTTTTCAGATTTGCTAATTAGATCTGACCCATCACGGCCTCGTTTTTGTCACCATCTCTACCAGTCTTTTGAGACGGATAACCTTATGTTTGGGCAGCTTCGACTGTGGGGACCTTGGAGCTCTAGCTGAGGCAGATCCATGCATTCACTCTTGGTGGGGTCACCCCATCACAGCTGTCCTGGATTCAGGGCTACCCCTGTTGTGTGAGCACTTCTAACTGTCACTGCCACCAGCTATCTCCTGCAGGACTCCCAGGCCGGGTCACCTGCTCTGCCTGGAATACCTGTGTGCTTGTTGGGACGCTGATAGGGAAGTGGCTGAGCCATCTGGGGTCTGGTTGGGTTGTGTGTTTCGTCGGCCCCTCGGTCGTTGTTGAAAAGGCTGGCAGCTCATTACACTTCAGTCGCTGTGTGATCCAGACAAGGTTTGCGACTCTGCCACCATCAGTTTCTCCATCTTTAATATGAGGATGAAGAGAGTACCTCCCGCTTAGTGCCATGTGGTTCAGTAGCTGTAAAGCACTCAGACTGATGCCTGGCACAGAGTCAGTGTTCGGTCAGTCTTTGTTCATTATTATTTCCTGAGCTTCTCCAGTGGTCACTGGGGATTTTGGGTGGATGCAGGCACTAGAACCAAATCATGACTTAGGAATTGTAAATAATTATATGTAAGAAGAAGTTGTAACATGGTTCCAGGACAAGGTGGACAAGTAACTATATGTACATTGGTCTGGAACTGAAATTTCTTTACCAATTAGGAGGTAGATCCAAAGGGAGGACAGACAGCATTGCAAGGAGAGCCCAGCACCTTTGATTTGCATGTGCTGAAGGTTGTCGTAAGTGCTGATCAAAGTGAAGTCTCTTGCCTGGTTACGTTTAAACAGGCAAACGCCTACTGATTCAGAAGCCATGGGAATTTCTTCCTTCTCTCTCTGTCTGCCTCTTTCTCTCTCTTTTAAACAAGTATCTTAGCTGATCGTTAGGCACTTGAAAGTTTGGCTACCATTCATCCAAGGATTGAGAAACAGCATCTCACCAGGATCAGAGTAGACATACAGCTGGGCAAAAGCACGCCTGAGCCTTGAAGTTTGACAAATGATCCCAATTCCTAGGCCTTTAGGACATCAATTGACCAGAGTTATAATAACAAACTGGCCCCGTGGAACATTTACTGAGGAAAGAGCATTGATCATCTTAAGATCCAGCCTTGCCTGATACCAGCTCTATAGGACACCCAGTGATCAAGGGACTCAGGGCTTAACAATAGCCGAGTAACAATGGCCTAATCTCCTCTCAAAACTCATCCTCTTGGGGTGCCTGGGTGGCTCAATTTGTTAAGTGACCACCTTCAGCTCAGGTCATGATCCTGGAGTCCCAGGATCGAGTCCCACATAAGGCTCCCTGCTCGGCAGGGAGTCTGCTTCTCCTGCTGACTTTTCTCCCCTCTCTCTCTCTCTCTCTTTCAAATAAATAAATAAAATCTTTAAAAAAAATAAAAACAAACAAACAAAAAAACAAAACTCATCCCCTTAATAACAGGAAATACAAGCAACAGCAACACCAACACAGCCATCCACATTACTAGAGGCCAAATAAAGCCCAGAAACATGAGCTACGGGGACAAAAAGAAGACGGAAGCTTGGTAAACGACTTAGTAAAATAGTACAAGGTCAGAACTAAGGTTCCACAGAGGAAGAGCTAAGTCAAGTCAATTCACCTACGCGACTCTGGAAAGGGATCAAAATTGCAGGCACCAAGTTATTATAAAAAATGGGAAAAGATTGGGTGGATGATGCTGAAAAAAGATGAGGGGGCTAATAACAAAATATTGGCAAAACAAACCTGTTTTTAAATAGCTACATTAAGCAGGAAACTTGACTCTCTCTCACACACGCACACGTACACGCACACGCACATGTGCACACGTAGTTCCTTCCTCCTGCCCTCTCAGCTCACAGGAACCACAAGCCATTTTGCCTCCTTTTCAGGACGCCCCCCTGGATTCCAAATAACTACCCGACCCAGTTTTCCAGGAAACTGCTGAAGGATGTACTGACCAAATAGGGTATAAACTAAGAAAGAGGAAGACAAGGATTTTAGGAAACAAGAGATCCACACAGGAAGGTGGTGAAGGGAATTCCCTGGATGATGGCACAGGGAAGTCCCCTGAACAACAGCTGTGTAGCTGTGTAGCAAGAATAGAGACAAACAATCCAAAGGGGAGCAGGAGAACGGAGGACTCCGGGAACAATGTCTCCAAAGAGAGAGATAAAAACTTAAACAGTTATCTGATGGGTTTGAGGATATGAAAAACTGTATTGAAAGCCATGGTACATAGCAATAGGAACACATGGAAAGATGTTGCCCTTGATTAAAAAAAAAAAGAAGCAAGTAAAAATTTTGGTAATAATTAACTTCAGGAAAAACAAAAAGTTATACAGTATAGGAAATGTAAATAATATACATTTATTGGCTTAGAAGTGGATAGCCATCAAAAAAATGAAAACTCTGAATATGAATTTAACTAAAAATTATGATTACACTTATATTGAAGGAATAGGAGAGTGAAAGTGCTCATCTACCATCGTAAGAATTAAATAGATTTGCCAAAATTAAAAACCAAGAGATAGAAGTATATGAATATTATTTAGAACTCTAAGGGTAAATATCCAAAGACATAGCCTCGGAGAGTTAAAAGTCAGTGCTTCTGAGAGATGGGACAATTAGGAGAGAGAGAGAGAGAGAGAGAGAGTGTGCATGTGTTAGGAATCTGCTGCTTTTTTCCTAAGACTCTAAACTCTAAACTTTTATTATAAACTTTCTTGAAGCAGAATGCTGTAATATTATACGTACTGATTCTGGAGGAAGACTGTCAAAGGTCAGATTTTTTTTTTTAAGATTTTATTTATTTCTTTGACAGAGACAGATCACAAGTAGGCAGAGAGGCAGGCAGAGAGAGAGGGGGAAGCAGGCTCCCTGCCAAGCAGAGAGCCCGATGAGGGGCTTGATCCCGGGACCCTGAGATCATGACCTGAGCCGAAGGCAGAGGCTTAACCCACTGAGCCACCTAGGCGCCCCAAAGGTCAGATTTTAATGCCACTACTAAATAGCATTGTGGCCTAGAGGAAGTTATTTATGACCCATGTGCCTCAGTTTTAACATCAGTACAATGGGCATGATTTGGCTTGGAGGGGACTGAGAATGAAATGAGATAATATTTGTAGAATACCTGGTATGATTTTGGCATTCAACACATCCCATCCATTATCATTTCACTTTTTAACTTACATTCATGTACTATTTTGATAAGAAAGAAAAAATTTTTAGAAGCAGGTAAGACAAACAGATTTCTAACAAGAGACTTTGGGCTTCTATCCACTGCATCCTGGAGACTGCATCCTGGTTCATGATGCCAGAAAAGGAGGGTAGCTGGGCTGGGGTTCCTGTGGGCTGACAGGGAAGGAAGAAGAAACTCTGCGTGTGTGTACTCACGTGCGTGTGCATGTATGTGCGCTTTTGCACGCCCACGTGCTTGAGAGCATGTATGTGAGAGAGAGAATGAAGCTTCCTGGTTAATGTTAGTGAAACAAACCTGCTCAAAAACAGGTTTCTTTCACTAATATTTTATCATTAGCCTTCCTCTCCTAAGTCTTCCCGAGCGTGGAAACATCTCCCCTCCTAGAAGGTAGGAAGGAGAACAGTCTGGCAATTTCCGATGACTTAGCTCGGGTGCAGGCATAGTCCTGCTGTTTGCTTGGGGTGGGCGTGTGCGATTCACAGGCCTGGGACAGTGGGGTTTCATGCTGCGCTGTCTCTCCACTTGTCTAGCTGGGGAAAATGACAAGTGAAGATTGGAGATAGGCTGAGCTCAGGGCTGTTTTCCTGACTGCTGCTAAATCAAAACAGCTAATTGGTACCTTTTGCAGCTCACTCTAGGTGCAATTGGCTGAAAATCAACCATAATAGCTGATACAGCTGCAACTTGATTTTGTTTCTCTTAGAGAGGTCTGTCTGCAGGGCTCTTATTAGGAGCAAATCGCGTCTGCTGATTCACTCTGCTCTGAAACTTTTCAGGCCAGCATCCACCCCCACCCAAAGGCTGATCTCCTGGGGACCCATTACACTGCAGGTGTCTGGGGTACCGCTTCCCTTACGCACTACCCCGTGCAAGGAGGTTCATTGACGTTCATGACACGCCGCCCTTTCACAGAACTCTTCTCAGGACTGACCACTGCAACAGAAAGACTAACTTCTCACTTCTTCCTGCCTGGCCTTGGAAGTGTGGTCATAGCTCTTCATGCACTTACCTTTGACCTGCATGGGTACATTCTTTTCTTAATGATTCAGCATTTACTGTTTAGGTTAAACACTTCCTATCTTGTCCATGTCTTAGCTGGTGAATGCCCCGGGGTGGAGGGCTCTGTAGTTATTTCATTTCATATGGTAAGTTCTTCTTGCCTCTATAGCTGCTTTGGTACATGGGGAGAAGTGAAAAAATTCTGAAGCTCCAAGAGCGTTTAGGAGAGGAAGAGAAAAATCCCTGACTTTGGGGTAAGAGAACAGGAAAACTAAGCTCAGGGAACAGGTGTCATTTTACAGTTTGCCTCTTTGCAGCGTGCCATGCATGTTGTGAGGATTGTTAAATAAGGAAGGAGTCCGGCCAGAGCTGCCGAGCTGCTTGGGAGGATGAGCCCCGTTTGGCTGCTTGCTGGCCGTCAGCAAGTCCCCTGTGTTGTGGTCCTTCGGTGTCCTTGCCGAAACATCCCAAAAATACTAGTGAGTTGTCGAGGGTGAGATCAGGTTGAGGAATGCTTCTGAGAGCCCCCGGGACCTGAGGGCTTAAACCTCAGTAGTGTCATTTTTGGCAAGTAAGAGAGAGCGGAAAGAGGAGGGGATTAACTCAGAGGTTGTTAGAGGTGGGGTGGCATTTAAGGTTTCAGCCAGGGAAGCTGGGACATCATGCCAGAGGAAGGCTGTGGGGACAATGCTAAGTGGGGACTCCTCCTTCCTGCCACAGAAATCCAAAGGCAGGAGTTCTTAACACAGCGTCCCATGTCAAAACCAACAGCAAACACTCCCCTATAATGCATCACATCGGGGCACCTTCTGATCACAACTGTATTGGTTTTTTACTGCTGCGGCAGCAAACGACAAGGACCTAAGTTAGTTACCTCAGAGTTCTGAAGGTCAGAAGTCCCAAACAAGGGCTACATCAAGGTAGAGCTGCATTGCTTCAGGAAGCCCTGGGGGAGATCCCATTCCCTTGCCTTTTCCTATAACTGAAACATTCTGTCTTTTTGGTTTGTGACCTTTCCTTCTGCAACCCCTGTCTTGTCTCACAGAGTGTGGTTCTCCTGAACTCCCTCCCTCTTCTGAGGGCCCTCGTGACGACATTGCTCCTCAGCCCTTAATCACCCATGATAACCTTCCCATTTTGGGATCCTTAAAGTAATCCCATCATAAAGTCCCTTTTACCAAGGAAGGTAAATTAATTCGGAGGTCCTGGGAATGAGGGGGTGGACCTCTCTGGTATCTCACCGCACTCTATGGTGAAGGTCATTCCCTTTATTAACGACTTCATATATATATACAAATATATCTAAATATATATGGAAAGCCGTGACCCTCTGCAAATACAAAACAAACATGTCAAAGATGGTATTTAACTCTCTAATTAAGGAACTGGTCCCCTGGCACAACTGTTGCAAAGATGAATCAAAAACCCGCACACATACTGAGGTCCTCAGGAATCCTGAACTCAATTTGCGTATGGCTAGAAAATTGTCAATATGGACAATAATTGAGTTCATCTCTACATAATTTGCATTTCTCTGGAAGCAGTGGTTTGCGTCACTCTCCGTGTTCTACAGTTGACAGAGCTGTGGCTGAGACTTGGAACATGTGTGGTGTGGTGTCAGCACCTGCTGCCATCAGCCAGCGCCAGAGAACTTCCAGAGTTTCCCCTTGCCCCTCTGAAGCACTTGCATTCTTCCCCCGCCTCACGTCACCAAGCTAGCCACCTCTGGGCAGGCATTTATGATGCCTACACTGTGTGACACATACACTCCTGGGTGAGTGTAAAACAAATGCAGGAAATGCAGGAAAGCTGGACGTGTAGGCAGCCGTTTTCACCCTGGTCAGAACGACCTGAGGAGATTTTTTAAAAAAAGATTTTATCTATTTATTTGACAGAGAGAGAGGGAGACAGTGTGTGTGAGAGAGAGAGAGAACACAAGCAGGGACAATGGGAAAGGGAGAAACAGGCTCCCTCTGAGCACAGAGCCCCATGTGGGGCTCGATCCCAGGACCTGGGGATCATGACCTGAGCAGAAGGCAGATGCTTAACCAAACTCTTTA
Organism: Enhydra lutris kenyoni; assembly: GCF_002288905.1. NCBI lineage: Eukaryota > Metazoa > Chordata > Mammalia > Carnivora > Mustelidae > Enhydra > Enhydra lutris. The sequence goes on along the minus strand of NW_019154124.1, from coordinate 16,577,214 downwards.
ACCAGAAGCTTAACAACTGAGCCACCCAAGCGCCCTGAGGAGATTTTTTTTTTTTTTAAAGTACTAGCGCTGGGGTACAATTTTACACCAACCGAATCAGCATATCTGGGGGCAGGCTCAAGCACCGACAGTCTAAAAGTCTCCCCAGATGATTCTCCTGTGAATTCTTATGTGAATCACCAATGTGGAGCTTTGCTAATTAAAGGGTGGTCTAGACACTAGGGCATAAGCAGCATCTAGAATCTCCACAGATGACTCAGGCTTTACCTAGACTTACTGAATCAAATCCTAAAGATTAACACAGTCCTAGGTATTTTGTATGTAGGTTAAAGCTTCAAGAGCACAGGCGTGGACCCGTGGCTCTCAAACTTTGGTCAAGCATGGGAGTCACCGAGATGGCTTGTTATACTCTTGATTGCTAGGTCCCATCCCCAAAACTGCTAATTTGATGAGTCTCAGTGGGGCTCAAGAGTGTGATTCTCTTACAAGTTTCTGGGCAAACACATTTTGAGAACCACTCCTGTAGGGAAGTAGAGCATGAAAGCATTACGAGGAAGCAGCCCTTCTTCCAGGCAAACCGCACGCACCTTCCTGGTTTATCCTCTGAGTTGGTTGGTCCTCTGAGCAAAAAAAATGGATTCACATACCCCAAACTCTTCAGGGTGACCCTAAAAGTAGTTGCAAAGCCAGACAGGGAGATTGTCCTGGGAACAGGAGTGTGCAGAATGAATCCTGGGCAGAATTTACTCACCTTCCCCTCAGAAGTCTCTCAGCATCCCTCATTCTCTAGAAGGCTTTTTTGGAAGTAGAAATGTCTTCTTTCCCCTGAAAGTCCACTTAGATGTGCAATTACTTTAGCATTTTAAGAAGTCCCTTCCTTCCTTCCTTTCTCACGACCCCCCTTCTTCCTTACCTGCTTCCCTCCCTCCCTTCGTTCCTCTGTCTGCCCCACCTCTCCCTCTCTCCTCTCTTCTACTTTTTGTGCCTATCAAACAGCCCTAGTTAAATCAGGATGGCTTGCAGTTAACTGCCACATGTTGTCCTGAGGCAATTTCTTTGAATAGTTCCCTGCTCCAAACCTCCTCCTTTGGATAACAGCAAAGGGAGTCTTATTAACTTCATTCTATGCTTGTGGCATCTAAGGCTAAGTTACAGGCCCAAAGTTACTTAGTACATTTGGTGCTAAGACCTGGTCACTACCCACAGTTGTCCCCAGGGTTTTCCAACCAATAAGCCATCCATTCAGGCTGGCTTGCTCCAGCTGTCCTCCTGGGAGGAAATGCTAGTGAGGTAAGGGGAAGTGGACAAGCCTGGGGCGTGACTGGCAGAAGTGGGCAGGGAGGAATGGGTTTGTGCCTTCTTCCAGGCTGGTGCTCACCGCTGCACCTGGGGGCTGTTTGGCAGCCCTATGGACAGGGGGTGGTGAAGGCTAACGCGGAGGGAGAGTGAGTAGGGAAATCCAGCGGTCAGAAGGCCTGAGGGTAGACCCAACCCTGTGCCTGCTTTACAGAAAGCCTACTAATAGGTGGGTAGCCCCAGGATTTCACAATCAGTCTTGTGCGTTTCCTTCATGCTTTCCTTGTTCCTCACAGAGCTTACCAAAGCCACCTTCTCAGGGTGATTAGGAAGATAAAGTCCTCTTTCCCCTGCACAGTTGAGTTAAATATAACACATTGGCCTCTTTTCCTTTTCTTTCACCCCTCTGGTTCATTTTGTCTACATTTCTTCTTGCATCTGCCACCTGCGTCCTCAGATCCTCCCCTTAACAATGCCTCTATCCTCCCCTAGGCCTGATCTAGCCCTCTTGTAATGTTACATGACCACAACAACTTTTGGTAAGTGCTCTACTTCTGAGTGATGGAACTTTGTAAGACTCTTCCTCCTTGGAGAAGTCTTTGCCACTCCACAGAGACGTGTTCTCTCTGTGGTTGTTTCTTAGCAATGTCTGACATTCCCTGAGCATTCTCTGTGTGCCAGCCACTGAGCTAAGTTTTATACACAGTTTTTTGCTTCCATTTACTTCTCCTAACACTGTATGGGATAGGTATTGTTATTGTACCCATAAGGAATCAGATAGGTCACAGAGAGGTTAAGTGAGAGTTTTTTAGTAAATGTGTTATGTTCCAGAATGCTTTAGCTGATTCCAACTGGGGAGGTCCTGAGGGTAGGTTACTCCCAAACCCTCCTGTGGTCAACCTCCAAACAATGAGCTTCACGTAGAGGGATGACAGAAGAGGAACTATTCTGAGTTATCTGTTGGCAAGGTGAATAGGTGATAGGAGGTAAGGCCATACATTGTGTGGGGAAGGAGCACGAGACACAGTGCTCAAGGCCCATCGTCAACCCTAGATGCTTCTCTTTGTCTTTTAGTATTGGTCCCCTCACCTGTAAAATGCAATGGTTGAGCTATATTATTTCCAAGAATGTCTCCCAACTATGAGAGGCTATAACTATAAAAGTTTTAGAAAAGCAGAAGTCCTATTTGACCTTATACATCTGCTCCCCTTTTGTGTTTGTAAACATGGAGCCAAGCCTTCCTGTGGACTAGTGGACCAGTGGGGGATATGACCTCGAGTAGCTCAGAGGCTGTGGCTGATCAGTCCCTGTCATGAGGGGAGGACGCAACAGCAGAAAGCAAAATGTGGCTCAAGTGGTTTGCTAACACCCTGCTCAACAAAATCCCGATTATTTTTGTCCTGCATATGGGGATGCTTAAAGCTCTTATCTGTATGCTCCTTCTCTCCTTGCTGTGATCCAAGCTGGGAAAACATGATCTATATCCAAAGTCTTGAGAGCTGCCCTCTAACCAAGGATTTATAATGTGTGAGCCTGATCCAGTGGCCAAGTACTATTTCCCATCTCCTGGAGCCAGGGATCTTCTCGAAATGGAGGTAGTGGGAGAAAGAAGCTATGATGGGAAGAGATGGAAAGAGAAGTCGTAGAAAACACGGGCATTTCTTCTCTACCCAGAACTTTACTCCAAGTAACTGAGAAGTTCTGAACCATGGGAGAATGACATATGCTAACAGGAACTCAGAACTAAGTCTAAGCCCCTGATGCATCATCTTTCCATCATACATTCAAAACCCTCTTTGGACAGAAACAAAGATGGCCAGAGGTTGAATGAGGCTAAAGAAGGAAAAGGAAAAGAAAGTTTGGAGATAGCATGTGCAATTCCATCACTCATCTCTCTGAGCCTGTGTGTGCTCATTTGTGATGTACAGCTTATTAGACCTGTTCTTCCTACCTCATGTAAGGTCGTCATAAGGATGAACTTAAAGGATGAGTATTAAACACTAAGAGAATGAGAATGGTAGTGTCTTGGGATTAGTGGCTTCCCAAAACAATAAACATCTATTGTAGTAGGTCAGAAATTTGGGGGAAGGTAAGCTGAGTGGCTCAGGTTTGAGAATTCTCATGAACGCAGTCAGCATGGCTGCCAGGGCTGTGTCATCTGAAGGTTTTACCGGGGCTTCATGATCTCCCGCTTAGATAATGTGCTTACATGGCTGTCAAGTTGATACTGCCCTTTTTTTTTTTTTTTTTTTTGACAGGAGTCCTTAGTTCTTCACCATTTGGCCCTCTCAGTAGGGTTGCTTGAATGTTCTCATGACATCTAGCAGACTTCCCTCATATACACCTCCCCTTGGTTACATGGGTAATGTAATCAGCCATGTAATCAGCCATGTAATCAGCCCTATTCAGTGTGGAAGGGACCACAGAGGACCATGCATATCTGGGGTCAAGAATCAGTGAAACTGTCTTGGGGGTCATTTTGTAAGCTGGCTATTGCTGTTGTCATCAGCCTTATTGCCTTAACTGAGAATGTTGCTGTAACTTGGATCCACTTCCAGCTGACGTGATGACTTTGGCTAACAGTCAGGCTTTCTCTCAGCCCAGCATCTCTTTCTGTTCTCTGAACTTATGACTCCAAAATTTTTTAAAGGACATTTGGGAGAGCAGGGGTGAGTAGGGAGGTAATGCAGATGATAGGAAAGAAAAGGCAAGGAAGTGTCAAGGCTCAGAAAAGCTTCAGGAATGCTAAACCAGTATTGTCTCAGTCAGTCTTCATTGGCCTGTCTTCAGACAGAAGCAGTAGCAGACTCATCTTTAACCAATAGTTTCAAATTTCCACCCTGGTAGACCTGTAATCAGTTTTGCTGACGAAAGGCAAGCGCAAGTTTGACTTCCTGTGCTATGTCCTGTTCAGACTGTGTGAAGGATCAGCCATCATGGAAATGGTCAGCCAAAGTGGCCAAATTGGAAAGTGTTAGGCCCAGCAACCTCCCTTCTGCTCTGAGCACTGAATTTTTTTTTCCGTGATAGTGAAATACAATCAAATCTTGACAGAATTTCTCAAAGGTTTTCTTTCACTTTTTGTGTCTCAGTCCAAATTAAAAAATATAAAATGTCAAAAAAGGACATTTCTTATATGCATAGGTATGTTTTTTATACTTAAATTCAATTTTAAAGGTATTTATACAATACCAATGATGTGCCCTAGGACTTTGTGAGAGTGGGGAGGGGGCACACTGAAGAGAGAATTAAAATCATTCCATCTTTAAAAAAAAAACTTAATGTCTATGTGGAGATGACAGAATATTAAAGAAAAGGGCTGAGAGGGACTACAATGCCACAGGGGAGGCACCATTGACCGGTTGATGGAGGAGCCATTCTGATACCTTCTCCTTGCCTACCTTGCACTATAGATGCATAAGTGAGGTACTTGCTTTCCTGGCCTCACCGGAAGTTAGGGGTGGCCACAAAACCCAGTCCTGGCCAAGGAGGTATAAAGTCTGCTGGAAGCATTTGGGAAAGTTTCCTTTTCCTTATAAAAGGAACAGGTGTAAGAAGAGGGCTCATTCCTTCCTCTCCTTTCTGCCTTGATTGGAGATACGATGGCAAGAACAGGGCAGTTATCTTGTGACCCTAAACCAAGAAAGATGAGGCCCAAAACTATCTATGCAAAGCAAAGCATGAAAGGACCTCAGTCTTGGATGGCATTGTTGTGCTGCCCACTGCCGGCTTCTAGATTTCTAGTAATAGTTATTGAAGCCACTTCTAGATGGCTTTTCTCTTATTTGATGATTATCCTTGACATGGAAGATAGAACTTAAGACCAAATGAGTGTTAGGATGTATAGACTGACAGATCAGTGAGAAATGATTCACTGGGAGTTGAAAGGCAAGGGAGGGCTGGTTAGAGGAGTTGGAAACAGCGAGGAGTGCTTGGATAGATGGAAATGGAGCACACGGGTGACAAACGGCAGTCTAGAGTGGATGCACCGAGAATCTGTTTACTGTTGTCACCAAATCTGTGCCTTTAAAGACAACGTTGTTATGGGTCCGTGTTCGCTAAGATATGACACATGGCTGAAGACATTTTCTATAATTGGAGATCATATAGGCTTCTGTGTCTGAACAGAGGCTCGGGCATCAGAGAGACCTGGGTTTGGGTACCAGGTCTATCACAAATTAGCTGTGTGATTTTTGAACACTCCGCATAGCCTTATTAAATCTTCAACATCTTCATTTGTAAACTCAGGGCAAAAAAAGAAAAAGAATAAGGTAACATATTTAAGGCATACAGAGCTCAGTACAAGGCATTCAATAAAGTGAGTGGTAATTATTATCACCATGACTGTGACCAGATATTAATTATGTTGTCCATCTTTACATGTCATCATAGAAATGCTTTCTTAACCCTCTGGAACCAGATATTCCATCTTTCAAATAGGAATGTCATCTCTCAAGGGTGTATTAAATATTAATGAAAGTCCCTGTGATTGTTTTTCTTTTAAGCAAATTTGCCTATAAAGAACATATGCACTTTTGCTTTATTTTGTTTTATTTTATTTTGTTATATATTATTTTGAATCCCTTTAAGTAGACTTGTGAGCAAAAAATCACATAGTGGTTTTTCTTCCCTAGCAGAAGATATGAGTTAGGGAAAAAGACAAAGATTAAAACTTTAAACAATGACCTTTAGGTTTGGTGTAGGTTTTAGGGTTGATATAGTCTGGAGTAAATGGTCTTAGATTTTAACAGTTTCCTAAGAAGTTTGACCTCGGGGCATGCTCTGGAAAATTCAGGGTCATGAAGTGGTCTCTTGTAGTAAAATTTTCTTGTACCATACATGATCTCTACCACTAACAAAATATGAAGGATAGATAAGCAGCTTGAGAGTAGGACAATGTCAAGAAGAAACCTGGAAGCTGCCATCTGAATATGCTTTTGAATTCTTGAAAACTCTCCTATGGTCATCCAGATGTGGTGGTTCCTCACGTAACTGAACCTTGTGACTGAACCGTCTGAGGATTAACATGAGCAAACACATACACACATACTTTTTCTTATCTCCACACATTTTTTCATGCTTCAAACTTCATGTCTTCCAGAACTTTCCTCTCCTTGATTCACAGTATCTCTTACATGCCTTTATGACACTCCCAATCAAAACGTGCTACTTTTGCTCTCCCTTAGATATTTGCTTTTACCATTTCAAAATTCCATAGGTGTTCCAAACTCACTGAGGAAAAACAAATAGATTAAAAAAGACAAGAGACACAACACCAAAGGCAGGACCCTCTCAAAGAATTGATAATTTAGACTTCATTAAAATTAAAATAAAAAGATAAGCCACAGACTGGGAGAAAATATCTGCAAAAGACATATTTGATAAAAGGTTATTATCCAAAATATACAAAGAACTCTTAAAACCCAACAGTAAGAAAACAACCCAACTAAGAATTAAGCCAGAAACCTTATGCACATCTCACCAAAGGAGATCTACAGATGGCAAATAAGCAGGCGAAAAGATGTTCCACATCATAGGTCATCTGGGAAATGCAAATTACAACAACAATGAGATGCTACAACGTATCTATTAAAAGACTCTTTCCTACTGACAGGGGTGTGCTGGAGCTGACTCAAAACTCAGCTGGCTGTATTTTCAGTTATTTTGCAAGTTGGTTGTTATACACAGTTACTATTTAGAATTAAGTGATACCAACTTAAAATCAAATAAGTTATAATCCAAAGTACCATTAAAAATTAAATTATTTGAACTTATAATCAAATAAATATCCAAAACTCATCACTCTCAATTATTTTAGTACCTATGTTATCATAGGTACTATTGAGGGTATCTTTCGTGTAGTGTATCTGGATGGGTGATACTGTGCTGTCTTCCCTACTCCATGTTCATTGACATACGGGACAGCTGAGGATTGAACACTTTCCATCATACCCCTGCTGGCCCTCCCTTACCTCTAGTGTCAGTTTCTCTGAACTGGGGAGGAAATGGGGAATCTGTTATGGAGTTCTGCTGAGGTTTAATAGCTGCTTAATTCCCAGAGACACCTTTTCTTCTAATGCCTTTAATCATAGGCTTCTCAGAACCTCCTTCTATCCTATCCCATCCTCACAAATTTTTGCAAGGATTTCTAAAAGTTCTGTGTACTAATGGCGATTCTTCCTCTCTTGTCCCCCTTCACAGGAAATACTTGGCCTTCCAAAGATTCATGAAGGTTATTTAGCTAAAATTCATCATTGACATCTATCTTTGAGAGATGAAGTTAAAAAAAAATGTGACATTAGAAATGAACTGGAACGAGGAAATCCCATGGAAAAATGGTGAACAGAATGTAATGGCACCTGAAGATGCGCTCCAAACCAGACCGAGCTGATGTCTCGATAAGAGAATGCAGTGTCTGGTTCGCCATAGCTTTGAGATTTGGCCTTGCCAGAGAGGTAACAAGGACCTCTTGGAAAGTTGCATTAACTTTGATTACCCACATGCCAAAAGTAATGTTAAGTGGCAAAACAGATTTACCACTAAGATTCTGGCCAGGAATAGTCGAGCCTATGAGCTGTGGTCTGCAATTTTGTTGCCTTTCCTCCAGAAGAACTTGCAGATCAGCTTTCTCAGGCATGTTGAAGTGAGTTCTACTCAAAAAGTGCTAGGGAATGGACAAGTACCATGAACAGGGTTTTAGAGCCAAGCCACAGAAACATCTTCCTAAATCAGTACTCGGCTTCTGCCGCAGTTTGAATGAGAAAGCACTATATGGAATGTTCTGAGACATTTTAAAATTAAGAGCATTGTGTGAGAGCTACTATCATTTACAAAAACCCCTTAGGCAGATTCCTCTCAAGTATCTGGACAAAGGAAATGCTGAAGTCACAATGAACTACAATTTCCTCCTCTAGCAGCATTAAGACTATGAAACAAAATGTAGTGCTTTTTAATTAATTAATTAATTAATTAATTATTTTTGCCTGACTGATAGCTCTATTATTCTTTAATTATTGGAACTTTCCTTAGAAAGGATTTGTTTATAACTAGACTCTAAGTCAGTGCTGGTCCCCAATCACAGGGCACTTTCGTATTGGGGTATTACTTTCCAGTGGGTTGCTTCTGGTGGCTCCCTCCCCCTTCTGTTTATCCTCCGATATCAGTCCGATCATTCCCAGTACGCTTTACCTGTCCTCGTTCCCAGTACGCTTTACCTGTCCACTGGTGTCTTCTGCCCCCATAGAGATCCAGAGATCCAGATATAATCCTACATCTCAGGCTGGTTTCATGGGTGTTCAGAGTGTTCTAGTAGATATTTAGCTCACTTTAGGGGACCGGTTGAAACAGGGTCTCCTACTTCTCCACCATCTTGCCCCGCCTCCAGATTTGTTTTTATTTTTAATAACATCTCCCTTCCCTTCCTCCTTCACTACTTGTTTTGTGTCTATTTTCTGTTGGTCTTTTAAAAAAATTTTGTTATACTTATGTTTAATAAAATACTACATAATTATTTTTACAGAATAATTACATAATAGAACAGTCAATGAATCCATGATTTTGGTGTATTGGATTGTGAGTAATCCAACACTGTGTACCTAAGATCCGATAAAAGTTAAACAGTAACATAATTTTTGGAAGACAGTGGAGGTGTAAATAAATACTTTAGAAGTTAAATACCTTTTGAATGGTCTACCATATGCCCAGTGCTAGGAATGACAGTAAATCAAAAGTTGTAGATATAGTTTATTGACAATCTTACTGGATGGGAAGACTCACCAAGAGCCATAATCATTAGCTTCTGCTTATTAGACACCAGCCATGTTCCAGGTGCATTTTAAACATTATCTCATGATCTCATTTAATTCCACCTCCCCTTCTCCACTCCCTCACCCCTGGGGCCACCAGACTCTAGTTCAGTAGGTAGGGTTTCCTATTAAATCTTTACCCAGGTGAATCTAACCTGAAGGCAGAGTTGAGAGTTTCTAATCCAAATAAAAGAACCAGTGTAAATATATGCAGTTCACATCAGATGCGAAGCAGAGGCAAGTGAGGCCCTCACAATCTGTCCTCGCGTGGAGGACAGCAGCCTGCCTGGAGCGAGGGTATGAGGTCAGCTGATGGAACCACAGATGGGACATTCAATTTGGAGAAGTTGTAATGAAGATAATGCCTATGACAGTGCTTAGAGAGAAAAACAAAACCCCTTCACTTGAAAAGTGATTGTTTTAAGAGATGCAATGGCTTTGCTACAAAGACACTAGCCTAGCTCTCCCGAAGGCAGGGGAGGAGTGTTACGGGCAAATGTTTCTTTCCCCTCCAATTCATATGCTGAAAGCCCAGCCCCAAACATGATGTTTAGAGATGGGAGCTTTGCTAGGTAACTGGGGTCAGATGAAGTACGGAGACACTCAGGTGTTCCTTATACAAAGACACACGGGAGGATCCGTTCCCTACACGCACGCACGCACGCACCTGAGCTCGCACCCAGACGCTAACTCGAGGTCACGTGAGCTCCTAACAGCTTCTGCCTACAAGCCAAGAGAAGAGGGAATCTGGCTTGCCATCAAGTTATCTTGGATTTCCCCGCCTCTGGAACGGTAAGAAATAGGTCTCTTTTTTCTCTTATTTACAAGCTACCCTGTTTAGGGTGTTTTGTGATGGCAGCCAGAATTAAGACAAAGAGGGACCAAGAGCAGAGCCCATTTTTCTAAACTAGGTAACATTTTAAGTTATCTCCTCTCTGAACCTTTGCCCATCCCCTCTCTCTGGCTTTTTGAAACTGACTCTTCATTCCCCCTCTCGACTCTATCTCTCTCTCTCTCTTCTTTTTTTTTTTTTTTTTTTTTAAGATTTTATTTATTTGACAGAGATCACAAGTAGGCAGAGAGGCAGACAGAGATAGAGGGGGAAGCAGGCTCCCTGCTGAGCAGAGAGCCCGATGAGGGGCTCCATCCCAGGACCCTAAGATCATGACCTCAGCCGAAGGCAGAGGCTTTAACCCACTGAGTCACTTAGGTGCCCTCAACTCTTTCTCTTGTCGTGATGAAGTTTGCCTTCACCACGAACAGAGAACTTAGGAGGCAGCCGCCTGTCTTCTTTATGCCTGGGCTTCCAGAGGGAAGCACAATGTCCTGCACCCGTAAAGTTTGTCAAATGAATCAGTAAGCTATCTTTAGACCTCTCGGCTTCACCGCCCAAGGAAACAGATCACCCCAACTGTCAGCAAACCTATTTAAAGCCACAAACCATGTGTTATGATGTGTTATGGGGTCTCTCATAAGATGACAGTAAATAGGAAGTAAAGTGACCAGCACGTTTTCTCCATTGTGATGAAGTTATCCATATTTTTTGGTTTGGAAAGGCATGGACTATAAATCACTGAACTCTGAAATAAGTCCATAAATAAATTGATTCCGGTAGGTTAGTCATGGAATGTATGGTATATTTTCCAGTCAAACCCTTAATTCTAATAAGCAGTCTTGGTGATGAATGGAACGATCTTGTAACTTGGCTCATAAGGTGATGAGTGGAGGTAGTTGGAGGTTGACTCTCCTGTTCTCCTATTATGGGCCAAACCTTTACATATGTCAAGCCAGGTGCAGCTTTAGAATTTTTTATTTAACAATGAGCTAAGCCTGAGGTCATGCTTCAAACAGTTGTGACTGAGCTGCAGAAAGCAGAGAACTGCTATATTTCCTTCTGGAAAGCAAATGCAGATAAGCATGTTGGTGATGACTCACTCCACCCCCCGCAGCCCCCAAAGCATCTTAGCACTTTTCTGTTGAGTTGATTTATGACATCAGTATCCAGCTGGAGATAACAAAGAGCTGTCGGTTTTTATCTTAAGTGTAAATGGTTAACAATCGATTATATCTGTTTACACTTAAGATACCACGACAGGCTTCTCATTTTGTTTTGTTTATTGAGATATAATTGACGTATGGTACTGCATAAATCTAATGCATACAGCATAATGTTTTGACTTATGTATATTATGAAATGATTGCCACAGTTGAGTTGACAAGCATCATCTCACAAAAATAGAAAAAAAATATATTTTTCCTTGTGATTTAGGATTTATTCTTAGGATTTACTCTTTTGGCAACTTTGAAATATACCATTTGGTGTTAACTCTAGCAGTCATGTTGTAAGTTACATTCTGAGTACTCTTTTGTCTTATGGAAGTTTGTAACTTTTGACCACCTCCTCCAATTATCCCTCCCCTTCTGTAATAACCATTCCAGCAGGCGTGAGGCGATCTTGTGGTTTTGATTTGCATTTCCCTAATGACTAGAAATGTTGAACATAGTTGCATGTACCTGTTAGCCACTCATGTATCTCTTTTGGAAAAATAGGTCTATTTAGGTCTTTTGCACATTTTCAATTGGATTATTGTCACTGTTATTTTGCTATTGAGTTGTGTGAGTTCTTTATATATTTGGATATTAACTGGTTATCACATAGTTTGTAAATATTTTTTCCCATTTTGTACCTAATTTTTTCATTTATTGATTTTTCTTTTGTCTGAAGAAGCTTTTTAGTTTGATGTAGTTCACTTGTTTACTCTTGACTTTGTTGCTTATGCTTTAGGTGTCATATGCAAAAATCATGGCCAACCTCACATCAAGGAGTTTTTTTCCCCTTTCTAGGATTATGATTATTTAAATGGGTTTAATATTAATGGATTTAAATGGATTAAATATTTAATCTGTCTTGAGTTAATTTTTTGAGTGCCTTAAGATAGGGGTCGAGCTTCATTCTTTTACATGTGAATAGCCAGTTTTCCCAACACCGTCCATTGAAGAGACCTTCTCTTGAGCATTGGTTGTCCTTGACTCTCTTGGGATTATTTCTGGGGTTTCAGTTCTATCGATTTACTTGTTTTTGTGCCAGCCAGTGCCATACTGTTTTGATTATTATAGCTTTATAGTATAATTTGAAATCAGGAAGTGCAACACCTCCCATTTTGTCCTTTTTCAGGAGTGCTTTGGCTCTTCAAGATCTTTTGTGGTTTCATGTAAATTTTAAGACAGTTTTTGTTCTTCCTATTCCTATGAAAATACCTTTGGAATCTTGATGAGAATTGCACTGAATGTATATATGGCTTTTTGTAACATTAATTCTTTCAATCCACGAACACCGATACCTTTGCATTTATTTTTGTCATTTTGATTTCTTTCATCAGTGACCTGTAGTTTTCAAAAAAGAGATTATTCACTTCCTTGGTTAGGTTTATTCTAAGTATTTTGCTGTTTTTGATACTATCGTAAATAGAATTGGTTTCTTTAATTCTTTGAAAGATCATTTGTTGTCAGTATATAGAAAAGCTACTGATTTTTGTGTGTTAATTTTGTATCCTATTTTGTTGAATTCATTGAATAGATACAACCTTTTTTTTTTTTTTTGGTGGAGTCTTTAGGATTTTCTACATGTAAAATCATGTCATCTGCAAATATAGACAATTGTACTTCTTTTCCAATTTTTTTTTTTAACTTGATTTCTCTGGCAAGAACTTCTAGTACTATATTGACCAGAAGTGATGAGACTGGGCATCGTTGTTTTGTTCCTAATCTTAGAGGAAAAGCTTTCAACATTCATCGTTGAGTATGCTCTTAGCTGTGGGTTGATCATTTATGGTCTTTATTTATGTTGAGGGCTATTTCTTCTATACTTGCTTTGTTGAGAGTTGTTGATCAGTAATGGATGTTGAATTTGGTCCAGTGCTTTTCCTGTGTCTGTTGAGATGATAAGATTTTTTTTTCATTCTATTAATATCTGTTTCACTTTGATGGATGTGTATGTTGGACTGTCCTTGCATCCTAGTTATAAATCCTGCATGATCATTGTGAATGATCCTTTTAATTGCTACTGAATTTGGTTTACTAGGGTTTTTTTGTTTTGTTTTGTTTTTTAAGTATTTTTGTGTCTATATTTATCTAGGATATTGAGCTGTAGTTTTCTTTCTTGTTAGTGCACTTTCTAGCTTTGGCATGAGGTGGCTGTATAAAATGACTGGGAACATTCCTTCCTCTTCTGTTTTTTTGGGAGAGTTTGAGGATTGGTGTTAATTTTTTAAATATTTGTAATATTTACCAGTGGAATCATCTGAACCTGAGCTTTTCTTTATTGGGAGATACTGCCTCAACTCGTTATTAGTAATTTGGTTAATGCAGAGTTCCTATTTCTTCTTGATTCAATCTAGGTGGTTTGTATGTTTCTAAGAATTTTGCCATTTCTTCTAAGTTGTCCATTTTGTTGGCATGTAATTGTTAATAGGAGCCTCTTAGACTCTTTTGTATTTCTATGGTATCAGTTGTAATGTCTCCTTTTTTATTTATAATTTTGTAGATTTGGGTCCTTTTTTTTTTTCTTTGTTAGTGTAGCTAAAGTTTTGTCAATTTGGTTTATCTTTTGAAGGAACAAATTATTAGTTTGGCTATCTTTCCTTTTGTTTTCCTGATCTCTATTTTATTCATTTCTCCTCTAGTCTTTTTAATTTTTTTACTTTTTCTAACCGGGCTCATTTCTTTTTGTTGTTGTTAGGGCATAGAGTTACATTGTTTATTGGGCATCTTTCTTGCTTCTAAATGTAGGGTTCTATTGCTAGGACTTCATTTTTAAACTGCTTTTTCTGGATCCTCTTAGTTTTAGTATGTTGGGTTTCTTCTATTTTCTTTTTTTAATTTTTAAAAATTTTATCCAATATTTTTGTTTAAAGTATGGTTGACATACAGTATTATATTAGTTTCAGGTGTACAACATAGTGATCAGACACCCAAAAACGTAACAAAATGATCACCATGATAAGTGTAGTTGCCCCCCTATTATACAAAGTTATTATAATTCCAGTGACTTACTTATTTTATGAATGGAAGTTTGTTTCCTCTTAATCCCTGTCACATATTTTGCCCATTTCTCCAGCTCCCCTCCTTCTGGCAGCCACGAGTTTCACCTCTGTATTTATGAGTCAGTATCTTTTTTGTTTTGGCAGTTAATTTGTTTTTTTAGATTCTATAAAAAGTGAAATCATATGGTATTTGTGTTTATGACTTACCTCGGTTAGCGTAAACCTTCTAGGATTATCCCCATTGTTGCTAATGGTAAGGTTTCATTCTTTTTTTTTAAATAACTGAGCAATGTTGCATTGTATATATATATCACTTGTTTATCCATTTATCTATTTTTTTTTTTTAATTTATTTGACAGAGATCACAAGCAGGCAGAGAGAGAGGAGAAAGCAGGCTTCCCTGGGAGCAGAGAGCCCGATGTGGGGCTCGATCCCAGGACCCTGGGATCATGACCTGAGCTGAAGGCAGAGGATTTAACCCACTGACCCACCCAGGCACCCCCCGCCCATTTATCTATTGATGGACACTTAGGTTGCTTCCATATCTTGGCTATCGTAAGTAATGCTGCAGTAAACATAGGAATGCACGTGTCTTTTTGAATTAGTCTTTTTGTTTCTTCAGATAAATACCCAGAAGTGGAATGGCTGGATCATATGGTTCTTCTATTTTTTAATTTTTGAGGAATCTTCATACTGTTTTCCATAGTGGCTGCTTCAATTTACATTCCTCTCAACAATGCATAAGGGTTTACTCCCTCCTCGTCCTCATCAGCACTTAATTGTTTTTGTGGTTTTGATCCTAGCCATTCTGACAAGTGTGAGGTGATATCTCATTGTGGTTTAATTTGCATTCCTTGATGGTGAGTGATGTTGAGCATGTTTTCATGTGTCCTGGCCATCTGTATGTCTTCTTTGGAAAAATGTCTGTTGAGGTCCTCTGCCCATTTTTTAATCAGTTGTTTGGTTTTTTTAAGTGTTCAGCTGTATGAGTTCTTTAGATATTTTAGATACCCATATCAGATAGATCATTTGTAAATATCTTCTCCCATTCAGTAGGTTGCCTTTCCATTTAGTGGATTATTTACTTTACTGTACAGAAGCTTT
This sequence comes from Enhydra lutris kenyoni, assembly GCF_002288905.1. Classification (NCBI taxonomy): domain Eukaryota; kingdom Metazoa; phylum Chordata; class Mammalia; order Carnivora; family Mustelidae; genus Enhydra; species Enhydra lutris. The sequence goes on along the minus strand of NW_019154124.1, from coordinate 16,561,967 downwards.
TTAATTTGATGGAGTCTCAATAATTTATTTTCATTGTTATTTCCCTTGCCTGAGCAGGCAGACAAATATATATATATATCTCCCTTGCCTGAGCACACAGATAAATAAATAAATATATGGCTATATGTATCTATATATAGATATATAGCTATATTTAAGACCAATGACCAAGAGTTTACTGCCTATGTTTTCTTTTAGGAGTTTTAAGGTTTAAAGTCTTAAATTTAGGTCCTTAATCCATTTTAAGCTTTTTTTTTATTATTATATAGTGTAAGAAGGTGGTCTAGTTTCATTCTCTGCATGTAGCTGTCCATTTTCCCCAACAGCATTGATTGAAAAGGTTGTCTTTTCCCCCTTGTATATTCTTACCTCATTTGTTATAGATTAATTGACCATAAAAGTGTGGGTTTGTATCTTAGCTCTGGTTACTGTTCTCTTCGTCTCTGTGTCTGTTTTTGTGCTAGTACCATCTTGTTTTTATGGCTATAGTTTTCTAGTATAGTTTGAAATGTGTAAATGTGATGCCTCAATTTTGTTCTTTCTCAAGATAGCTTTGGTATTTGGAGTCTTTTGTGATTCCATACAAATAACAGTATGATTTGATCTTGCTGTGTGAAAATACTGTTGATATTTGATAGGGATTGCACTGAATCTGTAGAAATCATTGGGTAGTATGGAAAATTTAACAATATAAACTCTTCTAGTTGATGAGTGTGGTGTATCTTTCCATTTATTTGTGTTCTCTGCATTTGCTTTCATCAGTGTCTTACAGTTTTCCAAGTACAGGACTTTTATGTCTTTGGTTAAATTTTTTCCTAGGTATTTTATTCTTTTTACTGTGATAATGAAAGGGATTGTTTTCTTTATTTCTTTTTCTGCTATTTTGTTACCACTCTAGAAATCAAACAGATTCTTGTGTTAGTTTTGTATGCTGCCACTTTGCTGAATTCTTCTAATAGTTGTAATAATATTTTCCATGGAGTGTTTAGGATTTTCTATTTATAGTATCATGTCATCTACATACAGTGATAATTTTACTTCTTTTTTTGATTTGGATGCCTTTTATTTCTTTCTTCTTGTCTTTCCAGTATTAAGTTGGATAAAAGTGGCCCAAGTGAGCATCCTTGCCTTTCTCCTGATCTTAGGGGAAAGCTGTCAGTTTTTCACCATTGAGTATGCTAGGTGTGGGTTGTCATATATGGCCTTCACCGAGTTGAGCTATGTTTCCTCTAAATTCACTTTGTAAAGTTTTTCTCATGAACAGATGTTGAATTTTGTCAAATGTCAAACTTCATGCATCTTTTGAGGTGATCATACAATTCTTATGATTTGTTTTATTAATGTGGTGTATCCCATTGATTTGTGGGTGATTAATCATCCTGCATCCCTGGAATAAATACCACTTGATCTTGGTAAAATATTCTTTTAATGTATTGTTGAATTCTGTTTGCTAATATTTTGTTGAGGATTTTTCTACCTATGTCATCAGGGATACTGGACCATAGTGTTCTTTCTTTGTAGTGTCCCTGTCTGATTTTGGTATTAGGGTAATGATGGCCTTGTAGAGTATATTTGGAAGTTTTCCTTCCTGTTTTGCTATTTCCAATAGTTTGTGTAGGATATGTATTAACTCTTCTTTAAAGGTTTGGTGGAATTCACCCATATGGAAGACTGTACGTTTGGAAGACTGTATGTTTCTAGGACCTTAACTATTTCTTCCAGGTTGTTCAGTAGGTTGGTATAGATTTTTTTGTAGTAGCCTCGTAATCCTTTTACCTCTCTTTCATTTCGGATTTTATTTATTTGGGTTCTCTATCTTTTGTTCTTAGTGAGTCTGGCAAAAGGGATATTAATTTTGTTTATCTTTTCAATGAACCATCTCTTGGTTCCATTGATCTTTTCTATCTTTCCTTTTTTTTTTAATCTTATTTCATTTATTTCTGCTCTGATCTTTTTTCTCTCCTCTACGATCTTTGGACTCTGTTCTTTTTATAGTTTTTAGAGGTGTTTTTTTGATTGTTTGTTTCTGGTTACCATGAGGTTCATATATAACATCCTAAGTACATAGTGGTGTATATTAAGTTGATGGTCATTTAAGAAGATCAAACACATTCTAAAAAAAAACTTCATTTTTACTCCCTCTTTCTCCATGTTTTATATATATGTTATTGCATTTATTTTCTTTATTTTGTGAGTCCCCTTAACTAATTTTTATGATACAGTTTATTTTATTATTTTGGTCTTTTAATTTTCATCCTAGCTTTTTAAGTGATTGCTATACTACCTATCTTGTATGTTTGTTTTTACTCATGAAATTATTTTCTTTCATAATTTTTTCTAATTATGACCTTTTGTTTTCCACTTTAAGTTTCTTTGGTATTTCTTGAAGGCTGGTTTAGTGGCTATGAACTCCTTCAACTTTTGTTTCTTTGGGAAACTCCATCTGTTCTTCAAATCTGCATGATAACATTACCAGTAGAATATTAATTGTTGTCAGATATTTCCTTTCAACACCTTGACCATATCCTGCCACTCCCTTCTGGCCTGCGAAGTGTCTGCTAAAAAATACGCTGATAACCTTTTGTGGTTTCCCTTGTACGCAACTAGTTGCTTTTCTCCTTCTGCTTTTAAAATTCTATATCTTTAAATTTTGACATTTGAAATAATATGTCGTGGTGTGGACCTCCTGGGGTCATCTTGTTTGGAATGCTCTGTACTTTCTGAACCTGGATGTCTGTTTCCTTTCCCAGCTTGGGGAGGGTTGTAGCTGTTATTTCTTCAAATAAATTTTCATCCCTTTTTAGTTCTCTTTTCCTTCTAGGACCCCTGTAATGCAAGTATTTGCTTGATGTTATCCAAGAGATCCTATAACTTATTCTCATTAACTTTTTTTTTTTCCCTATTCAGCTTGGGTGTTTTCCTTTACTGTCTTTGAAGTTGTTGATCCATTTTTCTGCATCTTCAAATCTGTTGATTCCTTCCAGTGTATTTTCCATTTCAGTTATTGTAGTCTTCAACTGTGGCTCTTTTTAATATTTTCTCTGTTTTTCTTGAAGTTCTCACAGAGTTCATTCACTCTTCTCTCCATTCCAATGAGCATCTTTATGAACATTGCTTTGAACTCTTTGCCAGGTAGATTTGTTATCTCCCTTTCATTTAGGTCTTTTTCTGAGGTGTGTGTGTGTGGTTTTTTTTTTGTTTGTTTGTTTTCGTATGGAGTGCACTCCTCTGTCTCCTCATTTCGTTTGACTTTTTGTGTTTGTTTCTGTGAATTAGGTGAAATAACTACTTCTATACTTGAAGGAATAATCTTGTGTATGATTATCCCTGTGTAGACTGTGTGTGTCTGGTGACTTTGATTGGATGGCTGGAGCTGTGGTTAGCAGGGGCTGGGGGTCCCAGGGAACTTTGTGCTGCCTTGGTGAGATGGCTGGAGCATAAGTGAGCATGGGCCAAGGCAGCTGAAGTTGACATGGGTACAAGTTAGAGGCCCCAGGGCTCTCTGCACAGAGGATGCCCTGGCAGGACAGCTGAAGCTTAAGTGGATATAAGCTGGGGGATCCTAGGGTTGTCACTGCAAAGAACACCTGGCAGGACAGGTGAAGCTTAAGTGGGCACAGAGGAGGGATTCTGGGGCACCCTACTTGGAGGCACCCTGGCAGAGCAGCTGGAGCCAAAGTGGGCACAGGCCAAATGTTCCCAGGTGCTTTGTGAGGGTGATGCCCTGGTGGCTCAGCTGAAGGTGAATCAGGCATGGGCTGTGGTGTCCTGGGGTGCTTTATGCTGGGAATGCCCTGGCAAGTTGTCTGGAACTGAAGTGGTAGTGGCCTAGAGTGTTCCTGTAGGCTTTGGGCCTGTGTCACTTTGGCAAAATGACTGGAGCTGTAGTGAGCACTGACTGTGGGTGTCCCAATATGTACCACCCTGGGGCCACCTGGTGGGACATCTGGGTCTAGTATGGGCTAGGAGCCCAGGACTCCTTGAGAAAGTAGGCTGAGTATGGCTTTCTGAACCTTGTGTCTGTCTGTACTGTTAAGGGGGAAAGGGAGCATAAACCAGCCCCACTGACCCACTGAGAATTTCAGCAACTTCCCCACTGTTTGGGAGGGTTTTGAGGCTAGATCTTTTAAATTCTAGTTGTTCTTTTAAACCATAGCTTTTTTCCTATGGCCCCAGGGATCTGGGGCTGGTGTAGGCTAGAGGCCAGGTGCTTGCTGGGGGGGCGGGGAGGGCAGATCATCAATGCACCCAGATCCTGCTCCCAGGAACACTATTAAGTTGGAGGGGAAACGTAAACCATGGAACTCTCCAGCCCCTCCAACCCAGAGGAAGTATAGCAGTTACCTTTCCTTTTGGTACAGTTCTAGGCCTGGTTCCTTTATATTTTAGTTGCCACTTTAAACAGAGGCCTTTGCTCTGTACCCTGGGGTAGACAGATCTGCTCACAGTCACTTAGTACTGTTCCTCACCACTGCAGTTCGCAGTGTCAGGGGTGAAGTTTCCCTTCATTACCATGTCTCTGTCTCTCTTGTCATTTTTTTTGTGGTCTTCGGTGAGCAGAAACTGTTTGGCTAGCCCTCAGTTCTTCTTCAGGGGGAATTGCTCTGTATAAATCAGTGTAGATTTGGTGTGTCTGTGGAGGAGGTGAGTTCATGGTCTTTGTACCTCACCATCTTAGACTGGAACTCCCCCTTTACCATTTCTTCTAAGGCTGATTGAGGGTGATAAACTCCTTTAACATTTGTCTGGAAATCTCTATCTCTCCTTCAATTCTGTATGATAATCTTGCCAAGTAGAGTATTCATGGTTGTAGTTTGTTTTTCTTTTAGCACTTTGAATATATCTTGCCACTCTCTCTGGCCTGCAAAGTATCTGCTGATGAACCAGCTCATAGCTTTATGGGCATTTCCTTGTATGTAACTAGTAGCTTTTCTCTTGCTGCTTTTAAGATTCCCTCTTTATCTCTAATTTTTGGCTTGCTTTCATCCTGCTTGGGGCTCTCTCTACTTCCTCGATCTGGATGTCTCTCTCTTTCCTCAGATTAGGGATGTTTTCAGCTTTCTTCAAATAAGAATGTAAGCTGAGAATGAAGGGATAAAAATATTTATTTCAAGCAACCCTTGCTTTTTTGTTGCTTACCATGTGCTTGAAATATCTATTTTTATACTGTCATTGTCAGTTTATGTGTGTCCTTAAGGCTAAAATATGTCCCTTGTAGACAGCATATTATTGGATCTATTTTTTTTAATTTTGTTCACCTGTTCCGTGTGTTTTTATTGGTGAATATAATCTTATGTTTAGTTGTTGATAATTAGGGACTTACTTTTGGCATTTTGTTATTGTTTTACAGATCCATTGTTCCTTGTTCCATCCAGCTATCTTTTCTTGTGTTTTGATGTCATGTGTTGCTCAACTATTCTTTTTTTAAAAAAATTATTAATTTTTTAAAATTTCAGTGCCAGTATAGTTAATAAACAATGTTATCTTATTTCAGGTGTATGATAGAGTGATTCAGCAGTTCTATACAGTGCTCATCATTAAGCTTATTCTTAAACCCCTTCATCTATGTCACCCATCCTCCCACACACATCCTCCCCTTGGTAAATGTCAATTTTTTCTGTATGGTTAAGAGTCTGTGTTTTGGTTAGTCTCTTTTCCCCTTTGTTTTGTTTTGTTTCTTAAATTCCACATATAAGTGAAACCATACAATATTTATCTTTCTCTGACTGACCCATTCCACTTAGCATTGTGCTGCCTAGATCTGTCCATGTTGTTGCAAATGGTAAGATTTTATTCTTTTTTATGGGTAATATTTCATTGTATAGATGCATATATATTATAACTAATTTTTTATCCACATATCTAGCTGTGGACACTTGGGCTACTCCCATAATATAGCTATTGTAAATAATGCTGCAGTCAACAGAGGGATTCATAGATGTTTTTGAATTAGTGTTTTTGCCTTCTTTGAGTACATATCAATTACTGGAATTGCTGAACATATAGTAATTCTATTTTTAATTTTTTGCAGAACCTCCAAACTGTGTTCCACAGTGATTGCACCACTTTATATTCCCACCAGCAGTGTAAGAGGGTGTCTTTTCATCACATCCTTGCCAACACTTTTCTTGTGTTTTTATTTTAGCTATTCTGACAGTGGGAGGTAGTATCTCATTATGGTTTTGATTTGCACTTCCCTGATGTGAGTGATGTGATGATGAGTGATGTTGAACATATTTTCATGTATCTGTTGGCTATCTGTATGTCTTCTTTGGAGACATGGTCTTCTGCTCATTTTTAGTTGGGTTGTTTAATTTCTTGGTGTTTTGTTGTATAAGTTCTTTATATATTTTGGATGCTAATCCCTTATTTAACTATTTCATTTGTATATGCCTTCCCTCTTTTCAGTAGTTTGTCTTTTAGTTGTTTTTTTCTTACGATTTTCTTTTTTTTATTATTACTTTTTATAAACATATAATATATTTTTATCCCCAGGGGTACAGGTCTGTGAATCGCCAGGTTTACACACTTCACAGCACTCACCATAGCACATACCCTCCCCAATGTCCATAACCCCACCCCCCAACCCCCCTCCGCCCATCAACCCTCAGTTTGTTTTGTGAGATTAAGGTCACTTATGGTTTGTCTCCCTCCCAATCCCATCTTGTTTCATTTACTCTTCTCCTACCCCCTTAACCCCCCATGTTGCATCTCCTCTCCCTCATATCAGGGAGATCATATGATAGTTGTCTTTCTCCGATTGACTTATTTCGCCAAGCATGATACCCTCTAGTTCCACCCACGTCATCACAAATGGCAAGATTTCATTTCTTTTGATGGCTGCATAGTATTCCATTGTGTATATATACCACATCTTCTTTATCCATTCATCTGTTGATGGACATCTAGGTTCTTTCCATAGTTTGACTATTGTAGACATTGCTGCTATAAACATTCGAGTGCACGTGCCCCTTCGGATCACTACGTTTGTATCTTTAGTGTAAATACCCAGCAGTGCAATTACTGGGTCATAGGGTAGTTCTATTTTCAACATTTTGAGGAACCTCCATGCTGTTTTCCAGAGTGGTTGCATTCCCACCAACAGTGTAGGAGGGTTCCCCTTTCTCTGCATCCTCGCCAGCATCTGTCATTTCCTGACTTGTTCATTTTAGCCATTCTGACTGGTGTGAGGTGATATCTCATTGTGGTTTTGATTTGTATTTCCCTGATGCCGAGTGATATGGAGCACTTTTTCATGTGTCTGTTGGCCATCTGGATGTCTTCTTTGCAGAAATGTCTGTTCATGTCTTCTGCCCATTTCTTGATTGGATTATTTGTTCTTTGGGTGTTGAGTTTGCTAAGTTCTTTATAGATTTTGGACACTAGCCCTTTATCTGATATTTCGTTTGCAAATATCTTCTCCCATTCTGTCAGTTATCTTTTGGTTTTGTTAACTGTTTCCTTTGCTGTTCAAAAGCTTTTGATCTTGATAAAATCCCAATAGTTCATTTTTTCCCTGGCTTCCCTTGCCTTTGGCGATCGATTTTATTTATTTGACAGAGATCACAAGTAGGCAGAGAGGCAGGCAGAGACAGAGCGAGGGGGGTGCAGGCTCCCTGCTGAGCAGAGAGCCTGATTCAGGACTCTATCCCAGGACTCTAAGGTCATGACCTAAGCCGAAGGCAGAGGCTTAACCCACTGAGCCACCCAGGCATCCTGTCTTTATTTTTGTTGATTGTTTCCTTTGCTGTGCAGAAGGTTTTAATTTGATGAAGTCCTAATAGTTTATTTTTGCCTTTATTTTCCTTGCCCAAGGAGACATACCTAGAAAAATGTTATGACCTATGCCAGAGAAATTACTGCCTGTCCTGTCTTCTAGGAGTTTTATGGTTTCAGGTCTCACATTTACGTCTCCAATCCATTGTGAAATTATATTTGTGTATGGAATAAGAAACTAGTCCAGTTTCATTTTTTTGCATGTAGCTCTCCAGTTTTCTCAACTTTATTGTTGAAGAGACTGTCTTGTTCCCATTGCATATTGACTTCTTGTCAAAGATTAATTGTCCTTATTGTCGTGGGTTTATTTCTGGGCTCTCTGTTCTGTTGGATTGATCGCTGTGTTTCTTTTTGTGCTGGGACCAGACTGTTTAGATTACCACAGGTTTGTAGTCTATCTTGAAATAAGAGATTGTGATATCTCCAGTGTTGTTCTTGTTTTTCAAGATCGCTTTATTATGTGGGGTCTTTTATGGTTCCATTACAATGTTAGGATTGTTTGTTCTAGTTCTGTGATAAATGCTATTGGTATTTTGGTAGGGATTGCTTTAAACATGTAGATTGCTTTGGGTAGTATGGACATTTTAACAATATTCAGTTTGTGTGCATATAACCTCTTCCTGTTTATGTCATCTTCAATTCCTTTCATCAGTGTTTTACAGTTTTCATAGCAGTGGTCTTTTACTCCTTGGTTAAGTTAATTTATTGGTGTTTTATTCTTTGTGCAGTTGTAAATGGGATGTCTTCTTAATTTCTTTTTCTGCTTTATTATTAGTTTATAGGAATGCAATAGATTTGTTATCGATTTTGTATCCTGTGATCTTACTGAATTTATCAGTCCCAATAGTACTTGGTGGAGTCTTTAGGGTTTTCTATGTATATAGTATCACATTAGCTTCAAAGAGTGAAAGTTGTACTTCTTCCTTACCAATTTGGATGTATTTTATCTCTTTTTCTTGTCATATTGCTGTGGCTAGGACTTCCATTACTATGTTGAATGAAAGTGATGAGAGTGGACATCCTTATCTTCTTCCTGACCTTAGGGGAAAAGCTTTCAGTTTTTCCACCATAGAGTATGATGTTAGCTGTGGGATTTTTATATATATATGGCCTTAATATGTTGAAGTATGTTCCTTCTAAGCCTCTTTTATTGAGGTTTTTTTTTTTTATCATGAATGGATGTTGTACATTGTCAGATGCTTTCTCTGCATCTATTGAAATGATCATATGAATTTTATCCTTTCTCTTCTTAATGTGATGTATTACATTGATTGATTTATGAATATTCAACCACCCTTGCATCCTGGGAGTAAATCCTGCTTGATAATGGTGAATGATTTTTTAAATGTATTGTTTGGTTTGCTAGTATTTTATTGAGAATTTTTGCATCTGTGTTCATCAGAGATATTGGCCTCTAGTTCTCTTTTTTTTGTGGGTGTCTTTATGTCGTTTTGGTACCAGGGTAATACTGGCCTCATAGAATGAATTTGGAAGCTTTCCTTCCTCTTCTCTTTTTTTGGAATAGTTTAAGAAGAATAGGTATTTACTCTTCTCTAAATAGTTGGTAGAGTTGACCTGTGAAGACTTCTGGCCCTAGACTTGTATCTTTTGGGAGGGTTTTTTTTGGTTTTTTTTTTTTAAGATTTTATTTATTTATGTGAGAGAAAGAATGAGAGAGAGGGGATGCTGAGTAGGGAGCCTGATGTGGGACTCGATCCTGGAACTCCAGGATCATGACCTGAGCTGAAGGCAGTCACTTAACCAACTGAGCCATCTGGGTGCCCTGTTGGGAGGTTTTTTTTTTGTTTTTTTTTTAAATTTTTTATTTATTTGACAGAGAGAGATCATAAGTGGGCAGAGAGGCAAGCAGAGAGAGAGAGAGGAGGAAGCAGGCGCCCTGCAGAGCAGAGAGCCCGATGCGGGACTCGATCCCAGGACCCTGAGATCAGGACCTGAGCCAAAGGCAGAGGCTCAACCACTGAGCCACCCAGGTGCCCCTGTTGGGAGTTTTTTGATGACTAATTCAATTTTGTTGCTGGTAATTGGTCTCTTCAAATTTTCTCTTTCTTCCTGCTTCAGTTTGAATAGGTTGTACGTTTTTAGGAATTTATCCATTTCTTCTAGATAGTTTGTTGGCATATAATTTTTCATAATGCTCTCTTAGAATTTTTTGTATTTCTGTGATGTCAGTTGTATTTCTGTTTCGTTTCTGACTTCGAGTACTCTCTCTCTCTCTCTTTTTTTTTTTTTTTTTTTTTGGATTCTAGATAAAGGTTTATCAGTTTTGTTGATCCTTTCAAACACCTAATCCTGGTTTCATTCATCTACTCTATTTTTTTTCTTTAGTTTCTGCTTTGTTCATTTCTGCTTTAATTTTATTATTTCCTTCTACCAGTTTTGAGTTCTGTTTGTTTTCCTGTTCTAGCTCCTTTAGGTGTAAGGTTAGGTTGTTTCAGATTTTTCTTCTTGAGGTAGGCCTGTATTGCTATAAATTGCCCTCTTAGAACAGCTTTTAGGGCATCCCCAAAATTGTGAACTATTGTGTTTTCAGTTTCATTTGTCTCCATGTATTTTTTGAGGTCTTCTATGATTTCCTGATTGACCAATTTAGGGTTTGTGTAGCATGTTATTTAAACCTGTATGTATTTGCATTCTTTCCATATTTCTTCTTGTGGTTGACTTCTGATTTCATGGTGTTGTCAAAACAGATGCATGGTCTGACTTCTTTTTTTTTTTTTTTTTTTTTTTAAGTTTCAGAGGTAGAATTTAGTGATATATCAGTAGCATATAACACCTAGTACTCATTACATCAGGTGCCATCCTTAATACCCATCATCCAGTTATTCCTTTGCCTCACCCATCTCCCCTCCAGCAACCCTCAGTTTGTTTCCTACATTTTAGAGTCTCTTATGGTTTGTCTCCTTCTCAATTTTCATTTTATTCTTTCTTCCCTTCCCCTTTGTTCATCTGTTTTGTTTCTTTAATTCCACCTATGATTTCATCCTTTTGATTTTGTTGACATATGAAATTTATAATCTATTCTGGAGAATGTTCTGTGTGTACTTGAAAAGATTGTGTATTCTGACATTTTAGAATGGAATGTTCTGAATATCTGTTAGATCCACCCAGTCCAATGTGTCATTCAAAGCCACTGTTTCCTTGTTGATTTTCTGATTGGACAATCTATCCATTGATGTAAGTGAAGTGTTAATATCCCCTGCTATTACTGTTTCACTATCAATTACTTTCTTCATGTGTATATTTAGCTGCTTTATGTAATTTGGATACTCTCATGTTGGTTGCATAAATATTTACAACTGTTAAATATTTTTTCTCACCTATTTATTCCCTTTATGTTATATATTGTCCTCCTTTGTCTCTTCTGGCCTGCAGAGTTCCTGCTGAAAAATCCAATGACAGTGTTATGGAGTTTCCCTTCTATGTAATTGTTTTCTTTCCCCCTCCTTTTTAAAAAATTCTCTTTTTGCCATATTAATTACTATGTATTTTGGTGTGGACCTCTGGGTTCATTTTGTTATGTGTTTTCTGTGCTCCTAGATCTATATTTCTGTTTCCTTCTCCAAATTTGGAAAGTTTTCAGCTATTATTTCTTCAAATAATTTTTTTGCTCCCCTTTGTTTCTCTTCGTCTTTTGGGATCCCTATAATGAGAATGGTATTACACTTGAGGGTCTTGTTGAGTTCCCTTAGTCTATTTTCATTTTTTATTACTTTTTTCTCTCCCCTGTTCAGGTTGATTGCTTTCCATTACTGTGCCCTCCAGGTGACTGATCTATTCTTGTGCTTTTGCTAGTTTACTACTTATTCTGCCTGGTGTATTTTTAATTTCACTTACTGCATTCTTCATCTCTGATTGGTTCTTTATGTTTTCTGTGTTTTTGTTGAGGTTCTTCACTCTATATTCTCAAGTCAAGTGAGATCTTTATGACCATTATTGTAGATTCTCAATCAGGCATACTACTTATCTGTTTCATTTAGCTCTTCTGCTGTGATTTTTGTCCTGTTCTTTTATTTGGGAGATACTCCTTTGTTTCCTTATTTTGTCTAACCTGCTTTTTGAAAGTAATGGCCTTCTTAAGAAGAGTTCCTGTAGCGGCCTGCTGTACAGTGTCCCTGTTCGCCCGAACCTGGCACTTCTTGAAATGTCTCCTGTATGTGTTGCATGTGCCCTATTGTTGTGGCTGAGCCACCTTCTCCTACAGTCCAATCTTCTGCAATAGTTCACTTTGTCTGTTGTGGGCAGGGTTTAGTTCCTGTGTTGTTAGTGGGCTAGTCTGGGGCCACACCGGCCCTCAGTTGCGATCAGGCATTTTGCCAGAGATGCAATAGCATGGACCTGCAGGGCATTTTCCCTGTGTTAGCCCTTGAGATGCTTTCACTGCTAGGCAGTCCCTGTGGTTAGAGGAGATGCCTTCCACCAGCCCACTGTGGGGCCCACATTTGGACTGGTGTGCGTGCTTATCTTGCCTTCTCCCCAGGCTAGGGGTCACTTCCTAGTGGTGTTCTCCCCTGGTGGGGCTGCTTATGCTGTCAGGCTTATGGCATTGGTTCAGATGGGCTCCTGCTAAGGGCACATTGGACCGGGCAAGTTTGCAGGAAAACTCAGGAACAGGGTGGCAGTGTTACCAAGGTATTCACAGGTCTGCTGTGGGAGGAGACCTGGGGACCTGGACTAAAGGCCTGGTTACAGGGGTCATGTCTGCTGGAGAATGCAGGGGCAGGGCACTGTTAGCACAAGCTAAGGGGAGAGTGTTGGTGCTGCCTTGGTTCCTCTAGGTGTCCATGTATCTAGGCTGAGAAGCAGGGGAGGAAAACCTCTGTTGTTCTTGGGAGAAGTGTCCGGACAATCCCTGTCCACCCCCCACCAGCACATGATCTTGAAAAGCTGTGGCCTCTTTGTCATATTTCAGCAGGCCTGTCTGCTGTGCTGTCTCTGGAAGAGCAGGGAGTCCGACTCCGTTTCCGCTTATCCTTTGGGTCTCCAAGAGCCAACACTGCAGATTTTTAAAGTTCCAGTGTTAAGCTTGCTTACTGTAAAAACTCCAGAATTTTGGCCCCTCTAGTTTTCAAAGCTTCAAATATCACTGAGGCTTGTCTTCCCTGTATAGGTTCCCCATGCCTAGAGTGCCTGGTGTGAGGGTCTGTTTCTTTCACTTTCCTGTGCCTGTGGTGTCCTTTCCTCCTGTGGACAATCCCATGGGCCTCTTTAGCTCCTGATGGTGTCTCTGCCCTTCCTATGCACTTTGATGTGGCCTCTTCTCTACATTTAGCTGTGAGGAATCTGTTCTGCCAGTTTTTGCTGTTTTTTTTCTAGGTGTTGTCTGATATTGGTGTTGTCTAGTTGAATCCATGGGAAGAGGTGAGCATAGGCTCTTCATACAATGCCGTTTTCCCTGGGAGTTTCTTGTGAAATTACTTCAGATTTTTCCTAAGTTACCATGAGTTACTCATAAAACATCTCAAAAAAACTACAGTGCCTTATTTTAAACCAATAACTTCAATAGAATTCCTAACCTTTACACTATTATTTCTCCTTCTCCTCAGGTTTTAGATTAGCAATGTTACAGTTTGTCTGTTTTTTTATTCTGTTTAATAACAGAAAGCTGTATTTGGATTATTGTATTTTTTTTACTTTTGAACTAGAATTGTAAGTGAATTACAACCATTGCCATATTATGGAATCCACCTTTGACTGTGGTTTTACCATTACTAGTGAGTTTGACAGTGCCTTCATAAGTTTTTATGATGTTAAATAGTGTCCTTTTAGTTTCACTCAAAAAACTCTCTTCAGCATTTCTTGTAAGGAAAGTCTACTGGTGATGAATTACCTCAGCTTTTGTTTGTTTTGGAAAGTCTTATCCCTCCTCCATTTCTGAAGGACAGCTATACTAGGTATAGTGTTCTTTGTTAACAGGTTTTTTTCTTCCAATATTTTGGATATATCATTATGTTACCTCCTGGCCTGGAAGTTTGTGTTTAGAAACTGCTGATAAAATTTATTATAGCTGGGGCACCTGGGTGGCTCAGTACGTTAAAGCCTCTGCCTTCGGCTTCGGTCACGATCCCAGGGTCCTGGGATCAAGCCCTGCATCAGGCCCTCTGCTCACCAGGGAGCCTGCTTCCTCTTCTCTCTCTGCCTGCCTCTCAGCCTGCTTGTGATCTCTGTCAAATAAATAAATAAATCTTTTGAAAAAATTATTGTAGTTAACTTTTCTCTTGCTGCTTTTGAAATTCTTTGTCTTTGTTGACAATTTAATTATAATGTATCTTAATGTAGCCCTATTTGTCTTCAGCCTTTTTATGGTCCTTTTGCCTCTTGGATCTTAATGTTTATTTCTCTTCCCATTTTGGGGGAATTTTCAACCATTATTCCTTTAAATATCCCTTTTGTCATTCCCTTGTCTTGTCCCTCTGGGATTCCCATAATGATAATAATGTTTCTTTGTGTTTTATACATTTTGAAGGCTTTCTTCACTCTTCTTGGTTCTTCTTTCTCTTTGCTCCTCTGACTGACTGAACAATTTGAAATATAAGACATTCAAAATTAACTATCTTTCTTCTGCATGGCTTAGTCTGCTTTTGAAGCTCCTTATTGAATACTTCACTTATATTTGTCTTTCTTTTTTTTTTTTTTTTTAGATTTTATTTTTTTATTTGACACAGAGAGAGAGAGATCACGAGTAGGCAGAGAGAGAGGGAGAAGCAGGTTCTCCGCTGAGCAGAGAACCTGATGCGGGGCTCAATCCCATGACCCTGAGACCATGACCTGAGCCGAAGGCAGAGGCTTAATGCACTGAGCCACCCAGGTGCCCCTTCAATTGTATTTTTCCAGTGTAGAATTTCTATTTTTTTAAATGGTTTCTCTTTTGTTGTTGACTTTCATGTTGTCCGTGCATTTCATTTAGTTGTACATTCTTCTAATTCCTTAAAATTCTTTAAGAGGATTATTTTGAATTTTTTGTCCGACACTACATAGATCTCCATTTCTTTAGGGTCAGTTATTAAGAGTTTTGTTAGTTCCCTTTGGTGGGGTCATATTTACCTGATGTTTCATGACCGTTGACTTCTTAAACCAGTATCTGCACATTTGAGTGACTGGTTTCATTTTCCAGAATGTAATGGTTCGCTTTGGCAGAGACAGGTTTTCATGAGTCAGTTCAGCTCAGATTTTGGGACATGTCTGCCGGTAACGTTCTTGGGCAGATGGGGCCTGGTATTAGTGTCTATTTTGGGGTGAGGCAACTGTTCAAGCTCCGAGGTCATCAGGAGGAGTGGGAGGGATGGTATGACACTGACTGAGAACAGCTGGATAGGACTGCTGTTGTGTTCCCTGGCCAAGTGAGGCTGTAGGATGGGCTCCGCAGTTGCCTGCATTTTCCGGTCAGGCTTACTAGACGGTGGGATTGGGTCCCATACTCAGCAGTACATGGGGCTGTGAATTAATTTCCCTGCCCTGGCAGGGCAGCCGGATAGGTCCCAGGGCCTGCTTGGCTCATTGTTTTGGGACCCAAATTAAGCAAGGGTATACACTGAATGTCTTGGTCAGGTGAGGCTGCTGGTTTTATTGTGCAGTCAGGGAAAGCCATGACCTGTGCCCTCTATGCAAGTCCACCTGTAAGCAAGGCTATTGGATGGGCTCTGTAGCTTCTGGTGAGTTTTGGTAAAGTTCCCTGGTCAGGAGGGCTGAAGATTATATTCAGCAGTAAGACAGTACATGAATTAGTTTCTCTGCCTAGTGCACTGGGTGAAGTTGCTCCAAGGCCATTAATGTTTTTTTGTGGTCTTGACTTAAGCAGACCTGTGCACTAGGTTCTCTGGCCAACAGGGCCACTGGCTCTGCTCTGAGGGAGATCAGCTTGGCCTGCAGTATTCTCAGCCCTTCCTATCAGATGGGCCTGTGGACCATGCTCTGTAGTGGAAGGGACTGTGACTCAGTCTTTCTCTGCGGTTGGGGACAGACTTCAGGCCTGGCAAAGCCTTTTGTTTGAAGTCCCTAATAATCAGGTATCCCTGTACCCTGCCAAGTACCCTGGTCAGACAGACCCCAGACATGGTTCTGCAGAGAAGCAGAACTCCTGGGTGGGAGCTACTGCTTGGGCTCTACAGGTAGGAGTTTGGTCTGCCAACATCCAAGTGTTGGTTGAGGGAAACCCCTCCTCCTCTCTGTGTTTCAGTTCGGTTGCCAGTGGCTAGTCCTATAGAATCCCCTGTGATCTCTGTGAGACAAAACCAGAAAGAGGCTCTCCAGAAATGACCAACCGCCAGTGCAGTGACGAGTAGATGTCACCCATGGCCTCCCTTTCTGCGCTGGAGGAACTGTAGGGTCAGGGGAGATCTCTTGGTCTGGTGACGCAGTGGCCTGAGTTGGTCCTCTCACCCATGCAGGACAGTCTGCCTGGTTCTCTGTGGGGGCACTGAGTACTTCAGCCCCACTCCCGGGTTCTAGGATTCTTTCAGGGGTGTGTTGTTCGTGAATGGTTGTTACGTCATTCCTTCCCTTCCCAAGAACAACCATGACCCTGTCTCGGTTATGTCACTTGCTATTAATAACCATTCTAACAGGTGTGAAGTGCTATCGCATTGTGGTTTTGACTTATATTTCCCTAGTGGTTAGTGACATAGGCCACCTTCTCATGCACCTTCAACTATCTGTTTTCTAAGGAAAAATTTCTGTTCAGGACTTCTGCCTATATTTAACTTGGATTCTTTAGGTTCTTTTTGCCATTGAGTGGAATGAGTTCTTTATGTATTTTGGACATTAACCCCTTATCTGATCTATAGTTAGCAAACATTTTTTCCCATTCCATAGATTGCCTTTTCATTTTGTTGATAGTTTCCTTTGCTTTGAAGAAGCTCTTTAGTTGATAGAGTCCCACATTTATTATTTACTTTGTTGCTTGTGCTTTAGGGGTCATAGCCAGAAAAATGTTTGTCAAGACCTATGTCCAAGAGCTTTTTTCCTATGTTTTCTTCTAGGAGTTTCTTGGTTTCTAGTCTTACATTTAAGTCTTTTCAAAATTCTTAATTTGTAGTCAGACTTTTTAAGGGGGAAGTTGAGAAGAAAAAGTTTTTAATGGGTTGATATGGTATCTGTTCTTAACATGCCACACTTGCCTGCCTCCTGCCATGCCCCACAGGATTTTGTGGGCTACGTCCTCTGACTCAGTGCCTCATGCTTTAGATAGATAGACAAATGTCATTTCCAAGTACACTCTTCTTCACATTATCAGGAATGTGACTTCCATTTTGACTCACCTGAAGTGTAGCTTTAAGACATCAGCTAGTGAAATGGGCCCTAATTCTGCTCATGCATTCTTGGCCATGGTCACTGATGACCAGTTCTTAATTGCAGTGCTCTGCAGTCACCAGTTATGTTGTGGGTTGTCACTGTGGAGAACCAGGGGATTGAGTAGTCTCACTCATTCCACTAAATCACATCACAGTGTCTGCCACTATTTAGATTCACAACTTTATTTTTACAAATAGGGAAATAGAGGCCTAGATAGGTAAATTGAGTTGGCCAAGTTCTCATGGCTGGTTAAAGACCGAGCTAAGACCAACCTAGACCTCCCTAACTGAAAATCAGTCTATTTTCTATATAGAGTCAATGCTGTGAATGTAAATTATATCATAAAGTAAAATATATTTCTATCACTCATTAATGTGGCTTTTAATTAAAATACTGGCAGCATTCTTTGAACAATTAGGTGATCTTAAGTAGTGACCATCAAACTCTGGTGTGCGTTAAAATCAGTCTGAGAGCTTGGAGGATTGCTGGGTCCTGCTCTCAGAGCGAGTAGGTGAGGGCCAAGAATCTTGGATTTGCACTTCTGACAGGTTTTCAGGTAGTGCTGGTGCTAATGCTGTTTGTCAGGAACCCACTGGCCTAAAGCCAACCTCTGCCAATTCCTGCCATTTGTTCCTGGCCTCTTGTGCCCCATCCACCAATGGAGAACCATGGTTAGATCCCCATCAGGAAGAGTAACCAGTGAACTTTTCTCGGAACCTCCTAGTGTTTCCCACTGGAAGGCTGTTACAGCGTCAGGGTGGAGAGTCTTGGTTTGAGTCAGACCACGTAGGTGTTGGACTCTGTGCTCTAATTGTTGTCTGATCTGAGTAAATCATCTAACATCGAATGGGAATATTTTCTTTAAACTCAAAGCTGTGTAAGGATTAAATGAGATAATGCACAGCAAGTGTTGAATGGATACTTACATGTGTTATTGATCAGATCAGCCACGGAAAAAATTCTAGTTCTTATAGAAGGGATTGACTAAATCAAGAGATTGGTGTCTCAAGGGATGGAAGGGCTCAGAGACCAAGCAGGTGCTGGTTAGGGAATGCAAAGGATTCGCAACAGCAGAAAGTTGCTAACACTCCTTGGGCTGGCATGGATGGTATAGCTCAGAAGTCAGAGGCTTCTACTGCAAGGGAGAGCTTCTGGGGGTGGCTGAAACCTTGGTGAGAGGGTTTGTCTGGCAAGAGGTGGTGCCACAGCAAGACTCAGGACCTAGAGGCCAGAGGGCCAGAGATCCTGGGGATTAGTACAGCTCTTTGCAATACGGAACTGGAGGGTAGGGACAGGAGGAACAGGACTTGAGTTTGGTATTGCCGCACTCTGTATGTTAGTCATTGCTGCCCTGACTCTATTTTGGTGCCCTGCTCATTTCCATCACTGGACCATGCCTCCCTGTTCGGGCCCCTTGCTATGCTGCCACGTTACATGAGCACCATATTCTTGCAAAGTAGCCTCACTTTAAATTTGCTCAGCAGTGAAAACAAATAGGCAAGTTATTTCACATTAAGAATGATGTGTAATTAGGGGCGCCTGGGTGGCTCAGTGGGTTAAAGCCTCTGCCTTCGGCTCGGGTCATGATCTCAGGGTCCTGGGATCGAGCCCCGCATCGGGCTCTCTGCTCGGCGGGGAGCCTGCTTCCTCCTCTCTCTCTCTCTCTCTCTCTGCCTGCCTGTGTATCTGTAATCTGTCAAATAAATCTTAAAAAAAAAAAAAGATGTGTAATTATTACCTAGATGCTACTATGAGAAACCTCGATCTTAAGTGTATTTTAGCTCCCTCTCCAAGCTGCATGTCACACCCCGGGTCACGCTTGGCTATGGTGAACACGGCCTCATGCTCTCCCTGTACCGTGGGTGTTCAGTACATGCCGACCACAGAACAGAGAAACAGCTCCCTTAACAAAACATAGTTTGTCGAGAACAATCCTGAAGGTTTGGGGATGTGTGGTGGACAAGGGAAAGGACTGATGGACAGTGGCCATTACAGCAAGAACATGCTTTGAAATGACATCACCTAGAGGTATTTTTTTATGTCATTAAGGATGTACTGAAATTTTGCCAACAACACTAACCCATCGTTCTTGTGACTACTTAGTGTCTTTCTCACTTTACAAAAATGAAATAACGTGATAATAGGATGAAGACAGGTAGGTGGGAGACTATGGGAACAGCAGCAACATTTGTTAAGCAGAAGAGGAAGAGAGCAGGTTTAGAAATATTTCTTCTGTGATAATGGAAATTTCAAACCACAATGTAAGTTTCAAAACAACCTTTATTCTGTTTGAAGACCTAATACAATGCATCAGAGCAACTTAAAACAAGACATAGCTCCACTGAATCTATAGCTTGAACAAAATGTCAAGGAGGCACACTCCCCCCACCCCCCAACCCAGTTGCCTTGTAAAGGCAAAATTACAACTGACCATGACATCCTCCCTCTCGTCAAAAGACCAACTTTATTTTAACAATGTCATATAAACAGATTTGTAAAAACATTGAACAAATCATAGCTTTAAAAAATACACACATATAAATGAGTTTTTTTGTTTTGCATTTTTTTTTTTTTTTTAATAGCAGCATCCTGGGCAGCTAATGCTATCTCATGGTGACAAGTTTAAGTTAAGTTGGATAGTGTTTCCAATGAACCCAATTCTGTTCCTTTGCTACTCATAATGCTAGTATTTTATACAAGTGGATTTGTAAAAAATAAGAATTTGGCATTTTTGAACTTTGTCCCATGTGAGGCATTGTGCTTTCAACTGCCCCTTTCTTAAAAGACCCTCAACTCAGATTTCAGGGTCTGCTTTCCAACTATTTGGATACCATGCATAGCAAAAGCACAGGTGTTAAAACCAGCAGAATTTTTCTCCCATTCAGGAACATCAGTAGGACTCCCAAACACGTTACTAGCTCATAACCAGCTACATGACAGAGCACTTGGTTCCCCACAGTGACAGCTCACAGAAACACGTTTGACTTGACACACTGAAAATGAGGATTTCTAAGTAAAGCAAGTCGTCTAGACCAGCTCACCAAAAGGAGGAACTTTACAAAGCAGAGAAAAGCGAAAGAATTATGAACTTCTCACTTCACTTGCAAACAGTTTTCACCTTTAGAAGACAAAACAAAGCCACTTCAAAGGAAAAAAACAACCCATACACGTACACAAGAATTGTACTAGACATGTGCTTGTTATGTACTTGAACTCAACGACTGTGGATCTGTTTTGGCTGAAAGGTGTACTGAAAACAGTCCATGCACATATACATATATACATAGATCAAGGGCCGTGACCTTGTCAGATGTTGCAAACACATGCTTTTTGCCTTCTTACACGGTTAGGATTTTTCTCTTGTGGGTAGTGGGTAGCATCGGGTCCCTGAGCTCCCACTGTCCAGTCTCCTCACAGCCTTGCTGCAGCTAGCCTAGCTTCTGGCTTTTATCTCTAGAATGCTAGAGTGCGTGGGGGAAAGTCACTGCATGCATAAAAGCGTGTTATCAGGAGTGCCTCTGCTGTATCCATTCATACTCATGAGCCACTCAGTGTTATGAGGAGATGACCGATCGAACCCCAAGAGCCCTTCTGGTCACCCATAGAAGGACGGATGTGGTGGGCCTGCACCAAAATCAAAAAAGGCATTTGGCAGAGGCGTGACCTCATAGCTACAGTGTAACTCACTATCAACGGGGAATGATGAATCCTGCCTTTGCTGTTCAGAGAGAAACCTACAGCATTTGTGTCCGTGAGATGCAGAAACAAGGCAGGTGCCTGAAGACCAAGCCGCCTTGGGAGAGTGGTGACCCCAAAAACATGAACAAAGCTATCTTTTAATGAAACAGTCAATCTTAGATCTTGTATTTTCAGTGTGAAATGAAAATTATATTTAACAGCATCCATGGGTGTGCTACTAAAAAGACCCCACTGGAACACTAGTCTATCAATCACTGTGAAAGCAGCGGCGGGCTTGCGTGGGAAGTGCAAGGATAGTTTTCAAGGCAACACTTACAGGCTACAAGTAGGGCAGTCCTCGGTCTGTGGAGAGGAGAGGGAGACGGTCAGGTCTCAGGGCTGACAGTCTGGTCCTGCTCTTGGCAGGAATAGCCCCGTGTAAAGAAGAAAATAATACATTCTACAGATGATGAAGTCAGCTGGTGGACCGGTTATTACAAAAGAATTTTGAAAACTACACTGAAAAACAAAACAAAAAGCCCTCCCTGCAGTATCTGAAATAAAGCCGCGTTTGAATCAATCCTGGCAAAGGAAAACTGCCAATTGTGAGATGCCACTGGAACCTGCCGGGGTTGGGACCGTCACACTGATCCTTTATCACTCCCGACACAGGGACAGTGGCCACCACGCAGAAGGGGATCGGCCTGAGTAAATCTGGGAGAGACTCTCCCTCTCGCCCCAAGTTGGATAGGATGCTCTAGGACCCCTGCCTTGCTCCCACGTTGAAGTAGAACACACACAAGGGCTTGGATGAGCCAGAAGGACCGTTGGGATCCCTGTGGTGGCTGTGACTTTCATGAGCTCTCCACAGCCCAGCACAGGAGCAGCTCAGATCATGGGTCTTGGCCGTGTGGTCCCAACTGAATGGAAAGGTGGGAAAATAACAAATGCAGATGAAAATCTTTTTTCAGGTCCGGCTTTTTCTGAAATGAATGTTTATTGGTTGTAACGGGTAATCTTATGTTAAAAAGACAGATAATCTAAATGCAGCAATTATACCTTGCGATCAGCGTTCCAAACAAAGGTGAACACTGCCCCAGGAGGCCCACATTCTTCCTACGAATTACGTTCTCTGACCCGCTGCCACACTGCCTTAGAGTTCCAGTAGGTCTGTCCTTGTCACTCATGTCTAGTAACAAGCAGATCAGAGCGGGAAAAGACTGAAGTTTAAGTTACTCACTTCTCCATAATCGTGAGAAAGTGCACACCATCTCGTCCCCCCTCCCTCTGCCCCACCTGTACAGCCCTTTGCTACATCCCCCTCCCTAGATTCAAGAAGTTCACAATTCTTTATGAAACATTACCAGGTACCGTATTTTAAGAGTCTGGAAAGAACATTGTTGAACTCAGCGATACTTTGTCATATTTATATATCTTTCTCTTTTTTATTGAATAAAGCAGCTTTGAAGCTTATCAGGCACTGCCCAACAAAACATTTAGTCCAAAAAATCTGTTAGGAACTTTTTAACCTTGGGCTAATAGCCAAGTACTCTGTACAAGAAAAACCGTAAAATATTTCATAGTTTTAATTCTGAAGCCATTTTTTTTTTAAACTGGCATCCTGTACATTTTTTTAAAAAAGGAAAAGAATCACAAATGAATATTAACAATAACAAAAAATCAGGGACAGTATTTTCAGGCAACAGAAACTAGGGTGGGGAAGCTTATTCTGAAGGTACATTTAAAACGGAGATAACAATGAGAATTAAAAATTGCATAGCACTGTGAATTTAGCCTTCAGCAAAACAAAACAGAAGCTATTTGGTATTGATACAAATCCATCTAGTTGATAGTTAGTCATCCACTGTTATGTACATATTTTATATAATGAATGTCATTTAAAGTCCTGTTCTCCAAGCTCCGTTTCTCCGTCGTTGGTGGGGTCATTTTTTTTTTTTTTTAAAGTCTAAACAAAACACTTCTGACACTCTGCTACGACAGAATTTCCTCTGTACGTGAGTGGACGTTCTCCTAAAATGTCTCTTGTGAGCCGAAGTGCCTTTCTGCTACATATCGTTCATTTCTTAGGAAATAATCCACAGTGCGACGTGTCTGGGTCCACCGTGCACAGCAAGGCCCAGGCCCAGCCAGCCTGGTGCGAGCGTTTGCAGGCCGGGGCTCTAGAGCCCGGCCATCCTCTGGTCTCCAAGGTCCCCACTTTGAGCTGGTAAAGCTTCAGAAAGCATGAACAAGCACCATGGTTAAAGGCCTCTTTGTCCCTGCACGCAGAGATTTTTGCATTTCTTTTTCTCTTTGTGTTGTTGTGGCTTACATTAAACCAAAAGAAAAAAAAAAAGAAAAAAAAACCTCCAAAAGTAAGGAAGGACAAGCGCTCCAGATTAGAAACGTAGGGTCACTACTCGGTGCTAGGCTGCGTGTCTTCCCCTGTACTCTTCTGTCAGAAGCTCGAGTCCCGTCTGAAGGCAGACGGCTTCATTTCCGCAGCTCAATGACAGGTCAGGCTGGAGAGGAGCCCTGTGCTTTCCAGAGGCCTCAGGGTGGTTGAACGTCAGGAGCAGGATCTGAGGACAAGTGCTTCATCGCCTCTGCTGTGCGTATACCGGGTAGGCTAGTGTGACGTTGAGAGAGTCATTGTGCTGCACGAGGGACGTGTGTTGGTAATGTAGCACCAGTTCTTTCAGGGAGCTGTACAAGTTATAGGGTTCGGCGAAGCCATAGCCGGTGGCCGTTTTGTTGATGACACAATGCTTGACCTCGCCGTCCACCCTGCAGAGGAGAGAGAGAACACATGCCTTTTGAGCTGGTCCTAGACAATTCTCGACTCCACGAGGTGCTGCTCATAAAATCATCATCATGGAAAAGTACACTCTGCAGGCCATCCTCCAGAACGGGAAGCCTCCCAGGCTAGCTGTCGACTTGTGGCTCTGTCACTTACTGGGTGAGCGACGTGGCCTGGTAATCCTGCCTCCCTGAGCCACTGTATTTGCATCATTAAAATGGGATAGAGGTGACGCGGAGGCTTTGTGTAACAGCGCTCTACTATTACCGGCATTTGTAGGATTCTCTCAGGCTAGCCTTTCACTTTGCATTTCCCCTATATGCTCCTATTCTCTTGGCCTTAACTCCGAGATGCTCTTACTTCCTCCTTCCTGTACGACTATTTCTCTGCTGAAGTGGAGAGAGACCACGAATATGCTGTATTTTTGGAACCTTTCTTTCCTAGAGGACACTCTTCTGAAATGATAGGAGGTGGGAATAGTATGAGAAGTAAAAGGAAAATAAGCCCTGTGTTAGAAATGTCATCTCTTGGGTGCCCTGATCTCAAGGGCAGTGACCTTTCTCTCGTTGTTCTGACCTGTTCCTGCTGTGGCCCTGACCTGGGGGTGGAGCTCTCACAGGAATTACCTCATATTCCACTGCTATTAGCCTTGGGAAGTTTAAAAAAAAAAAAAAGGGCGGGGTGGGGGTGGGCGGCAAGTAGTGCTATTTTCATTGCAAAGATGAAAAGATCTGGACTACTCCTGATTAACCAGTTCATGAATTAGGCCCCAAAGCCCAGTCTCTGAATTCCACAGCAGGTTTCTATACTTCTGCGTGGACTTGAAAAACAGCATGTTTTCTTTCCTGTCCTGCACTACTGCACCGTGAGGTTCTTCCACATCCTTGCCCCGGCTTGGGTGGCCGAACGGACAGAAGTGAGCAGAGCGTCGTGCCCGGCGCCCAGCAGCGGGAGCTACGTACACGACAGAGCAGGCGTAGCAGCCCTGTTTGCTGCTCTCCCGGACCAGGAAGGTGCCGTCTCGCTTCCCTCGGAGTAGGTTCTCAGCTTTGTTCCTGTTGCTGCTGCCCACGTTCCAGGTCTTCTCATCGTGGTGTGGCAAATCCTCATCATCTTCCACCAGCGAATATTGGCTAGAGAGCCAGGAGAGAGAGGGTCTCTGTGAAGCCCCCACCGGGGACGGCCTGCCCTGCCTCCCAAGCCCCGTGGGCCAGCAGCTGCGGCTCTGACTCCAGCAGCTTCTCCGGCCTGCCTTTCCTCATCCAGCTTCAGCCTTCAATGTGCCCACCCCCGCGGACAGAGAGCACCGGTAAGTTAAACTGCAGTCAGGAGCTCCACTGAGGAACCTGGGCAGAGAGGAAGGTGTCAACCAATCCTGTTCGTCCAGTTCAGATCAGGAAATGTATTGACTAGGAGGACTGCCAGTTTTCAAATAATTCAAACAAAACACATACTTAAGCTTTGGGAGATCCACTGAATGGAACTGTGTTGTGTTTTTTTTCCCCGCCCCCCAACTGTTTGAGAAACCATAGGGATTTTTTATCTAGGTTGGCATCCCCCTTCCCTGAACCTTCCTTTTATAACATTCAGGATAAAGAGACATCGTTTATAGAGAATGTTCCAAATTCAGTAAAATTGCTCGCTGTTCCGCAAACAAAGCAAGTCGTGCATTTCCCTAGAATGAAAAACCTCCTTTGCTGCCTCCCACCTGCAGTAAGTACTTACTCTTCCGTATTTTCATTGCCCAGCCACTCATTCAGCTTCTTCTGCCGAACACCTTTCTGAGTCAACCACCTGAAAAACCGAAAAAGAAAACGCATTAATAACGTAGCCTTAATTTCTGCAACTATCAGTTGGTGGCTTCCAGGGTTCGGCTTCTGGGACTTACATCAAGTATTGGTCTCTTGTCTTTCTCAGCTGAATGAGGTCTGGTTTAATGCTGTTCATGCGTTTGTCAATCTCCCGGTACTCAGCTGCCTGCTTCTTCAGGTCTTCCTCCAGTCTCCTTCTACTGTCCACAATTTCACTGATTCGGGACTTTAACTTCTCATAATTATGCATAATCCTACAGGAAAGTGAAAGGCATGGGTCATTACCTGCTCTATCATAATGGTTTCCCAAAGCTTTCTTCAAGTTAAGAATGCTTTCTCGGGCTGTCATTTTTTTTTTTCTTTCTTTCAATTATTCAAAGCACAGAAAGCAAGACCATCTTTCAACAGTTCTGGAGGATTCTGCTTATCTTCAGCACAAAGACAACCCCCCTGATTCACCAACCTTTGTATTTCTTTCTCATTGCCTTCGCGTTTAAATTTTTCTATGTATTCTTTGCTGTACCGTTCCTGGCTTTGGCACTGTTCTTCAAATATTTTTATGGTTTCATTAAATGCTTCAATAGCTGTTCTTTTCATTTGGATTTCCTATAATACAATGTTGAATGAGACAATGTCATACCTTTCATAGAACAGATAACGTGTTACTGTGAGACGCTGTCAGGACATTTGATGCTATTACTATCTAGCATCTGAGTACTCTGTTACCAAGCAAGGCCCCTAATTCATAAAACCCATTAAAATAGTATCAGAAGCATACATTTACTTTGGGAATTTTTCCAGTCTATGTCTGACAATTTCCTATAGTTTTCATTGTTTTAAAAGTCATTCCCCTTTATCAGCAATTTAAGGAATCCATGTTGCCTTTTACTCCCTCTGGTGGTCCCAGAAACATCACAGCCCAGAGAAGATTAAGCCTCTAGGAAAATACTGCAGGGAACGGAGCTACTTTTTTATGACAGGGTATATAATAGTTAAATCTCCATTTTGGAGGTCAGACAAGTTTGTGTGTTGCGGGGGCAGGGGGAGTTCAATCAGGAATTATGTCAAATCCACTTAAAACTCACAGCAACCTCTTCAATTAGCATGAGTACTTATTGTGAAATCTTTAAGAGCTTCATGGGAAACCTCTGGAGATATACTATGGTCTAGAGAGCCTATGAATAATGAACAGTGATTCACAAATATATGATCTTTTCCCCTCATCCGATTAGCAGAAACTGAAAGGACACGTCTTAGACTCTAGTAACTACAAGTTCTGAGCCTACAATGTGACTTTTGCAGAAGACTCACCTGGGAAGTACGGGTATAATCTTCATATAATCTATCATATTCCCGGCTTTTTTCTTGAAATTGAGTGTTATACTCATGTAATTTTTTCCCTACAGCTTCAATATTATCTT
The DNA here is from genome assembly GCF_002288905.1 of Enhydra lutris kenyoni. NCBI lineage: Eukaryota > Metazoa > Chordata > Mammalia > Carnivora > Mustelidae > Enhydra > Enhydra lutris. The sequence goes on along the minus strand of NW_019154124.1, from coordinate 16,535,172 downwards.
CTTTGACAACTTGATCCTGGAAAAATGAGAGAGAGAACTTCAGCTGATGAGGTATTTAGTCAATGTTTTGGCCGATATCAAACTGTAGTTAAAAGTTGTTAAATCTCATTACATGCAATTCATCTGCTTCACAATGTTTTTGAAACATTGCATTACTGTAACATGAGTATTCCAGTTTGGATTACCTGTTGGTATTTGGACACTGGATAAAGTAATTTCACGTCCAGTTTGGGATTATACTGAGCTAGAGACTCATTCCGGTAGTGGTTTATTAGTTCAACCACAGAGTTGAAGGTCAGTGGGTCAGAGAAGCCGTATTTCCCATCTCGGTGAAATATTTTGATTAATTTGTTATTTCCTCCTTTCCTGTAGATACAACACAATAAATGGCATTACAGTCTTCTTTAAAAAAATGTGTTTTGACGTCTGCTTCCACAGCTTCATCTTTGTTACGTTCCCAGACTCACCTTAGTGTAAGAGTATAATCCCCATGCATTTTAGTAGATGCGTCTCGTACCAAAAAGGTCCCATCAGCTGTATCTCGAAGTTTTTCATTCACTTCTTCCCTGAAAGGAAAATGACACAAGACAAAGCTCACTTTGAGGATTCAGTAACTGCTTTTTGTTTTTGGAATTTTAACTTCACAGCAAAAGTAAGCACACAGTAGGCAGAGCTCCCTTCCAGCCCCCTGCTGCCCGCAGAGTGCATGTACTGTTTATATAGAAATGTTAGGAAGTTCATCTCCTTACAAACTGGGAGCGACAAAACAACATACCCACTTTCAGTACTGGTGTAAGCTGTGGTACAAAGTTTTATTTTGTAACCACATACACCGAGCACAAAAACACATAATCCCCAAAGGACTCCTTAGTCCCCCTTCAAAAAAAAAGCGACAAATAAAGATGCCTTTGTAAAGTATGTGTCAGATAATAACACAAACCCTGACAGTTTTCCCTAATGAAAAGTGACTTTGGACCCTGCCTTTAGGCAGTGCCACTCCACCCGGGTGCTTTCCTGACATTTCTGTCCAGAATGAAACTTGTCAAGTATTTAATTTCCCATGGCATCCGACACCCACGGTCCCCCAGCACTCAGGGACTTCTCTGGTCTTCTCTGGAAGACAACCAACTATGCTTCGTGCTTATGTTGGAGGACATCCTAAAAATGGAACTTAGCACGCTGGTGCGTTTCTCTCTCTAAAACGAGCTCGCTCGCTCTCGTGAAAACTCAGAGCACTTATATAGCCTTACCTTGAGATATCTCCCCAGTACCACTCAGCATCTTGTAAGGACATATTGTTATTCATACCGTTGTTGGCTACACTAGTGGGTTTTGGTGGTTTAGGAGGCAATGCTGCAGATGAAAGAGAAAGAAAAGTTGTTTGCAATCTCAACTACAGTGAAACGCTTAGGTCTAATTTATGTTTCTTTAGAATACTGTGAAATACAGCAGTAATTCTCAATTCTATGAAACAGGATCAGTATGTTAAAAAAAAAAGGACATCTTTCAGAATATGGGTGAAAAAGAACAGCTTAACAAATGAACCCGGCTGGCAATGTGAATGAATCCAGAGTCCCGGCATTTTCTACTTCTAGGCTCTAGTTATATTAAAGTTTCAGGCCTGATCAAATCCAGCTAAAAGAGGAAACCGTGAACATATGAGCAGGAGGAATCACATGGGTTGGCTTTAATTTCCTCCTCTTATTTAATTATAAAAGACAAATTTGGTTTCTGTCCGCCACAAATGCTGTTGCTGTAATAAAACTCATCCAGCAATATGTTTTAAGAGGAGGAACTGGTTTTCTCTAATCTAAGTGTTTCAGGCACCATTCTGCCAAAAGCCACTTTAAGAAACTCATCTGTGACCTAAATCTCTTTAGTATTCATGTTAATATTCTTTTGGACAAATTGTGCTCTATATGCCAAGACTGAGGAAAAACCATATCCCTCTTCCTCAATGTCAAATCAGTATTCATACACCAATTGGTGACAAATAAAAGACTGCAGTGTTTCTGAATTTCTTAATTGGGAGCAGGGCTAATATTGCAATACAGTTTAGGAAGCAAAATAAGGCTAACATTTTAACTGAATTCTAAGTCACAAGTTTTAAAGGACGAGTAGTACTTCATGCAAAAATTTCAGGAGTCTATCAAGAATATTTTGTAAAGCCTAGGACTAAATAAATAATGGGAAGCCAACTCCCTTTCTCATTATAGTATCTTAATATAAGAGCAGGTAAAGTCTCAGCGTTTGATTTAGAATAGTTTCAAGTCGCCTAGGACTGAGTTGCAATCACTGCTAGGTTTTACATGCTTTCTAAAAGTACCAAGTGTTATCACTGCAAAGTACCACACTGTCCTCATCCACTGTCAAAAGAGAAAAGCAGCACAAAGGACGCATCCTTTTAATTAAAGGAACAGTATGAACGATACATAACACTATAACCCAAACAGCAAAGGACCCCGGTTAAACAAAAGACACCAGTGAAAAAGTGGAATTCAATTCCTATCTGTTCAAGTAAGAAAAAGCATTCACCACATACAGGCTGATCTGCTGGCTTCCACAGGCAAACAATTTCATGTCCATGCTATGATCAAGCTAATTTTTATTAAATTACAACAAGTTAATAAATAGAAATCTACAGAGGATCAGTTACAGTAGTTGTCAAAAAAAAACCCCACAAAATAAACTAGCTTTCTAAAAGCATACTGCAGTATTACCTGGTGGATCCATTTCTATATAAAACATCAAGTCTGTGCCACAATTTCTATCTGTCTTAGCATATTCTAAATCCAGGTCTTCCATATTCCAAACAGTGTTGTACATTTGTGCGAGAGTTTCCTTGGCTGAGCTCAGTTATAAGAAAAGAGTCCGGCTTTCTTTGTAATGGTGTCTTGGAATTCATTTTAAAACCTATAAGGGGCTGCACTGTAACCTATTACATCACACACCCGAGCCAATCAAGTCAGAAAAATGTCACCAGACCACTCCTGCTTCATCATTTCTCTTCCACATCCAGCCCTAACACAATCCCAACCTTGCCGAGAACCTACATTTACTAGACCAGCAAGGTATGTACATGCTCATCGTTTCAAAAAGATGTTTGATTTGACTCTTCACCACCACCAGTGAGTTTTCTAATTCCTTTTTTATTACTCTTTGCAGCATGGTACGCTCCGCTGTTGGCAGGTGACAAAAGCTGATATGCTGCAGCACGTAGCTCCCCCCCGCCCCCCAGTGCATCTGGGTTAATAGAGAGCCCGATCATGCCTTGGTTTAAAAATCTTACAAATGCATCAAAATGGTATATTTAAGGCGTATTTTACAATCTTTAAATACTTCCTGTATATATTAAAAGCAGAAGGGATCAAGAACTCTGGATATTTCATTTCATTCCCACCGAATTCACTGGACAACTCAGAACTTAAACACTGTTACAAATGTACACCACATGAGAAAGCACAATTAAAAGAAAAATCTACCAAACATAGTAAAGTTAAAACTAGACCTTAGGGAATAACAGTGAAAAATCTTAATAGGAATGAAGGCATGTATATTCTTAGCAGATGTTAAAATGTCACTAACAAGACTAGTCAAGGTAAGTTATATCTTCCAAAAAGAAGCCATATATCAGAATGCAGAGGTAGCACGATGTTTGCAAACTGTTTCTCACCAGCAGCACCAGAAGTCTGAAGATGGGCTTAATAGTGCTTAAGGGGGGAGAGTGATGTAATCACTTTTGAGATTTTTTTTTTCCCTCCATCTCAAATTCCTCCCTCTGGGGACCCTTAAGCCTGGTTAGCAATATGTAATGTAAAGAAGTCAATTCCCCTATAAATCTATTTAGTTCTCTAGAGCCATTCTACATATAATCCTACTACCCTTACTAGAGCCTAATGCACATTCCCATTGTAAACCATCTCTTCACGTATACAATATAAATCAGAGAAAATAGTGGAGCAAAGGCAAGGCATTCTCTCAACACTGTTCACTTGGCCCCATCTAGGTGAATTCATTTGCCCATTAATGAGGAAGGCAGACTCAACCCATACCCTGCAGCCCGCTCCCGGGAACACTTTTCTATTCCTAAACTCAAAATCACACACACACATATGGTCAAAGTGGGGGTGTGAGATATGTCCTTCAGATAAGGTTCAGAAGAAATTTTTTTTTAAATACATATGCATTTCCTCCCCCAAAAGGAGTCCTGCCAGCAGCTGTGGACAGGCTAACAGCCCCAAGGGCCACCCCATGCCCATGCCTTCGTAGTGGGGAGCACTTGGTGTGAACCAGTCCTGCTGCTGGATCCCCTGTGGCAAACCAACCCAGGGAGGAGGGGAGGGAGACAGGTGATTTTCCACGTCTCTCCCAGGCCTGGCCAGGTCCCAACTTCCAGCCAAGCACATTGTAATTACCTCTTCCCCACTTCTAACCCAAACCCCATCTTTTCCTCCCACCGTGCCCCTCCAGGAAAGGGGGGAGTGTCTCCGCTCATCCCTTATCTGCCCTCCCCAGACAGCTCTTAATCAGCCTCACTCACACACCCGCAAAGACAAACTACAGAAGAGTGAACCTTTCACAGAAGTACACAAAGCAAAGCAGGGCAGCGACGAGCGGGGCACGAGGGAGAGGCAACTTACTTTGCAGGTTATGCATGTCTGCAGCCTCCCGCGGCCAGGCCGGTATCCGACAGTGAGAACAATGCCCCCGGCTAGTCCCGCCGCGCCTGCTCCCAGGCACTGCTCGCGCCGGCAGGGCGCAGCGGCGGCGGCGGCGCGGGACCCTCGGGCTCGCGCGGCGCGACACGGACGCCGGGACGGGACCGCCGCAGCAGCGCCGCTCCCTGCCCGCTCCCCGCCGAGAGAGCCACTGGATGCTGGGGCTGCGGCCGGGAAGGGAAAAGCCCCGGCGCTCGCACGTCTCGCAGATAAAGATCACGGCTTCATGATTAACTTGGGCAGGTTCAAATATTTGCTGAGCTAGGGATTTCGGGTGGGGGAGGGGAGCCCGAGTCAAAGTCAAAGTTGTCATCGGCTAACAAGTGGCCACCGCCAGCCCCGCGCGCTCATGTTCGCCGAGGAAATGAGAAGGCCATTGTGGAGGGACCTAAAATAGTCTCTCTGACTGGCTGCGGCAGCGCGCGGGGCTCAAGTGGCCACAGTGAAGCGAGGCACTATGCGCGGCCAAACACAGGAAGTGGCTGAGCTAGTTCAGCAAAAATAGAATCAAAGCCTTGCTTGTAAAGGCCTGAACCGCTCCGCGCCGCCCAGAACACCGTGCCTCCCTCGGGGGCGCCTCCTCCCACACAGCAGCACCGACAGCCCCGCAGGTGCACCGCGAGACCCCGCGGGGGAGCTCGCCAGGGCACAGGTTTGGAAAAGGCCTGCTTGTGGGAGGAGAGGATCCTCCGCTGGGTTCTCTACTCCACGACCACGTGAGCACTGGCCGAAAAACCCCACTGTGCAGCTGCTCAGACGGAGCCGACTTCAAGCCACGCTTAACCGGCCACAGGAGTGTCTGACAATGAAAAGGTGTGTCTGCATGAAGTTCACGTGACCGCTAAACGGCGCAAAGGATAGGGCCAGGAGGACGGTACGCCTTCCCAGAGGATCTCTGTCCTCTGAGAAAGTGGCAATGAACCACACTAAAACTTGACCTAAGAAAATTTTCACTGGCCTCAGGGTAAGATGGGAGGGGTTTCCTGATACCCCCAGACCCCGTAACAATGTAAAGTCACAGAATCACTAACTCTAAAACCAGACAGTAATTCTAAAGAGCACTTCAAGCAAGTCCCTCAAGCTACACTCTGGGAACCCTGGTCCGGAGGGCAGAGGAGTGAAGTGGTTTGCCCGCGATCAAGGCCAGAGCACCACAACCTAGCCTGCAGACTTCTGGTCCTAAACTTTTTCTCCACCCACTGGCCCTGGTCTTCACTTCCTTCTTCCAGAGAAAGTTAAAAGTACACATGAAAGTGAGGTTAAATTCTTTTAGGCCACATGTGAAAAATTTCACACCTACAACAAAATTGACTTTTTCTGTTTTCTATTTTTAGTTTGGTTACAGTTTTTAAAAAAACTACCTTCTGATTCTCTGTGAAGAAACACGGGTCTAGCCATAGTATTTACCCTCAGACACATGACCCTGTGGTCCCATAGGGAGCTAAAGGAAGATCTAGGTGCTGACATCACATGCACGCAGGCAGGCCCCAGCTGCAGGATCACCCACAGTATCTGGGAAGTGCGCTAACCTCATGATGCAAGTGACTTTATAAACTTTATAAACTGGTGCAACTGATAGAGCATGAAAAACCTACTTTCCAATGGAAAGAAAAAAGTCTTTAAGTGGATCTTCCAGCTCCTGCCTGCTGATCACTGAGACATATGGTTAGTTCTGAGAACACCCTTGCACCCTGAGCTGCAGAATCTTGCCCTACTTTTAAAAATAGTCTTTCCAAAGCTAGAAAGCTTGGAAACATCAGTCTCTTCAGCCACCTGATTCTACATGATGTTTCATGTCAAAACCTTCCAAGATGATAGTGTCTTCTAGTCCAAAAGTGTATTTTCCATCTCAGAAAGCTGTCCCCTGGAAAGCAGTACACTCTCCACTTAGAGAAAGCAAGTCTTAGATTTGAGAACTTTGCATCGTTTCTCACAATATGTACAATCCTCTACCATAGAGCTTCTGTTCTATTACTGAAAGTGTGAGCTGAGTCTTTTCCCATTTAGTTTCAGTCTTTGAAAAGTGATGGGCAAGACACTCTCTGGTCTTCATTAGCTTAAAAAGGGAGCCCTCTGCTGGTAGAACAGAATCAGTAACTTCTCTGGGAGAAAACGCTCAACTTTCTGTGTATTTCCCACTGTGTCCAAAATTTCATACAAATTAAATGGAAGATTCATTTGCAAATAACCAATAAATCAAATGCACAGATGTCATATCAACTTAGGAAGTGTTTTTCATCATGTGGCTGCTAAGTTCTTTAAAAAAACAAACAAACAAAAAAAAAACCACTCGTATTTTAATTTTGGCATGTATCTGAGACCCAAAAAGACTCAGAGAACTCACACATATATTGGAAAATTGACTTTACCGTCTGGGTTCCTCGAAACAGTATGCTTTGCTACTTTTCCTTTCCTCAAAGTTTTTAAAAACTCATCTTAGAGGCAAAAAACAGACCACACTTCGTTTCTCAGTAGGTGTTACCTAGTCAGGAAAATACTGTTAATCGTGAAAACATGCTTGAAAGGTACAGACTGCCTGAACACTGTCTCACACGTGCAAATCCCCATCAGAGAGTGTTCCCTACCCAGCTTCTATCGTGCACAGTTTCTTTACAAAAAGAAATACTGTGAGAAGAAAAAAATAAAGGAACCAAAATCTTCAAGGGTTAAATGAATGCCTCCCTCCATTTTAACTTAAGACAAATTAGGACAGAAGGGCCTTTCAGTATGATGCAAATTCTTTACTCCATATCCAGTGCTCTTACACCGCAATAAGGAAAATGTCCATTTGAATTTATAAATAAACCCAGACTGACACAGGACACATTCTACAAAACGCATGAAAAGGTGTGACAGTTGCTTAGCAGAAGGCGGCACTGCTTCCCTCTCAAATGCTGTCCCTGGAGAGGAGTCTGCACAGTGACTACCCCACCAATATATGCACCCTGAAATATGCTGCTTTTTCAGAGCACAAATAAAACTTCCTATTTTTCGTTATAACCTAGTATGGCTTGCCTCTCTGTTTATTCTGACCCATCTAAATATATGCATTTTTTTTTCAAGGTTTCATTTCTCACCTTTGAAACAACCCTCTAATGTCAGACCACATTTTAAACCCAATAAAAAATAAATCAGAGAAAAGTAAAACTCTTTGAAAGTCATTTCCCTCTACCTTAGTGCTTGCTTTCGTCTTGGTTAAAAAACCAAGCCCAGAGCATTTAAAACAAGATTTATGAATCAGGCTCTTCAGGAGGAATGTTTTGCAATGCGCCAGTGGTTAAACATTAACTCTGACAGGTGTAGAAGGGCAGGAGGGAGAAAGAGTCATTTATTTTCCACTCTGGGCTTGAGGGTGCAATATTAGACTTCAATTATGCTGCATTAATATTTCTGGATATACCCATGAAATCTGAAATATGTAAATACACTTATAATGGGTTTCATTCAGAGCTGCCCTGTGTTAAATGGTCCTGTTTGTCCCTTAGTGGCCCTACAGAAATCTGCTTTAGCTACCCAAGTATCAATAGGGTAAACATAGCACTTAATGAGTCATGAAAACCTGCTGTTCAGCTTTAGGTATTTTTAAGACTTTTAGAAACAAAGGGGACAGTAGACTATCCAAACGCTGAGGACTCAGTGACTCTATGTTTAACCTTTCAAACCTTAGTTTCTCTCCAAATGCAGGAGATGCCTGCTTCACAGGTTTGCTGCATGCACTAAATGAGTGGGTATGCCAAAGTTCTTTGAAAGTTGCTTAGTCTGTCAAGGAACTTTTGAAAATTCATGTGGATGATTATTATCCTTTGCTTAGCTCTATGCTAGGAGGAGCTCAACAGGAGAAGCAGCCTTTGTCCTTGAGGAATGGAGCTGAGCAAAGGGAAAGAACAGGCAGAACTACAGGGCATAAGCCTATGGAATGGGTTGATCACTGCACATCCAGCATTTCCTGTGAAGTGAAGTAGATGGCGCTGGTGGGGACTGCTCTGTACAGTTGTGTGTTCTGTGCACTGCAGAGAGGCACATGGCAGGAGAAGGTGCTACTGAAAACCAGGCCCTCCACTCACCAAGCCACACACATGGGAAGGGGCATGAGACCAAGTAAGGAACGTTCCTCCCTCCAAGCAATGCACCCACCGGGCAGCAACTACCCAGTGAGTGTGTGTTTTGCAGATTAGCCTTGAAGCCCATGCAGGCACCTCAAGGCCTGGCTCCGTAGGCTGGCAGTGTGGGCTCAGTGGAGGGAAGAGCCTGACAGGACTGAGGAGTTGGGAGCTGCAGAAGGGGGCCCCCTCTGGTAGGTCCTTAAAAAACCAGAGTTGAGCAATGGGTCATGAGTTTCAGTACTTGTCACCTCATTGAAATCTTAACCACCCCAGGAGAGGCATTGTTCCCATTTCACAGACTAGGGAACAGTTTAGAAAGGTTGAGTTATTTGATATGACCTTGGCAAATAAGCAGCCAAGAGCTGATTCAAATCCAGATCCATTTGAGACTCTCTCTTCCTACCAGCACACGATGGATGGAGTGACTCTGAGTTTTATCTACCACAGCTATGGAAATCACACTGGGGCTCTTTACTGCAAACTTCAGAGGACTTCAGACTGGACACTAAAAGCAGCCCCATTCCTCATGAAGCTTCCCCAAACCCAGGAAGCAGGTGCAGTGCTGAGACCCTGGCAGGAGTCCGGGACTGGGTCCCTTCCGCACGGGGCCTCCCTGGGGTGACCTGGTTCTGGCACACACTGGTTAGCACCACGTGACCGTGCAACCTCCGGGGGCGCTTCTGTCTCCTTATGAGCAAAGTTAGAGCTGGGCAATGCTTTCAACTCTAAAATGATGCTTTTTACAATATTGTCATTTAAAACATTTACTACCTTTTTGTATCAAGCCATTCATTTTGTATTTTGCAATTTATTTTGAATAAACCTTTGAAACTCCTTGAATTGAAATACTGTTTCCTCTTCCCCTTTTCAAACTACCAATTCTTCAAAGCCCATTCAAGTACCATTTTTTTCTCTAAGCCTTTTCTTTCTACTTAATTGCCCTACAAAGTCACCCATCACATCTAAAATTCTTTTCATATTTAGAGTAAGCACCCTCCCCCAGTATTTAATTAGATACTGTGTGCTAATGGTCTTCTATGAATTGACACATTGCCTCTAACATCATTTTTGCCTAGCAGTTCAGGTTCTACCAGGTAAAAACTATAAAAGAGGTCTATCTATCCCATAATAGCCTTGCTTCCCTGTCTCCCCAGCAACGGCCCCCCAATTATTCAAGTACTCCTTCTATTCACAAGAATAAAGTCATTGCAAATGAATGATTTGTGACTGTTCACTGGAGATACCCCGGTGCTGTGCTTCCAGAGCCCTGTGGTAACAGCATGGGCTGGGGCAATGATGAAGGAGTCTAGGAAAATGTCAGATTCCTACCAGGCCTAAGAAATCATTTCTCTAACCAAGAGTGCCCCGCCAGTCATCGGCACGAAGCCATTCCTGAATACGAAGGGGTTCGGCATGAGGACGTTCTTCCTGAGGTGGTCAGTATGTTTCCACAAGGCAGACATACTGAAGCATTTATTTTATTCCCAAGGGCCTGAACATTCTTCAGAATAGCTAAGAGATACCAAACAAAGGGAAGAATGGCTCAAACTAGCATTCAGAGATGACCCAGATACAATTTTCTTGAAGAGGCTGCATGAATCTCGGGCAAGTCTAGGGAATGTTCAATGCATTGCTCACCATTCAGCATGGCTGGCAGGACTAACCCGCCTCTGACACCAGTTTCTTAGTAGAGGAAAGCAGTGGGGTCCATGCCTAGCAGGCAGTCTTAGGTGCACTCAGTGAAAACGGATGAACGTGAATTTTTTTTGTTTTTGGATGGAATTAGGCTCAAACTTGTAAGGACATTTAACCGGTTTATACCAGTCAGACTAATTAAACTCCAACTGATTCTCCTTGGTGTGTAGCAGAAATTCTCAAAGATTTCATGATAAATTCATTGGTGGGTTATCAATCAAACCCTGTCTGGCTTTTAAGCTTCCATGTCAACCTGTCTCCAGAGGGGTGGGCGCTGAGAAGACTGGGACCACCCTCAGCCCTTTACTGCATGCGGTGCTCAGCTGTCCCTAGTCTGAGACAGACCTCCACACCGGCCACCAGAAAGTGGGAGGCAGGGCTCCGCCCTTTGGCCCAGGGGCCCATTTTGTTGTTACTACTCTTCTTTTGTACTCAAAAGAAGTAGTGCAGTCGTACTACTAGTACTAGTCATACTACTACATACTAGTACTAGTAGTACTCAAAAAAGTACTACTACTACTACTACTACAAAAAAGTAGTTCTACTACTACTCTTTTGTTGTTACTACACTTCTTTCTCCACTCTTGTATTTAGTCTGGGGTGGGGTGTGGGGGGAGCAGTCAATAAAGGACTAAAGTGTCATGTTTCACACCTGCCCCCTGTCCCCTTATCACAGGGTACTTTTAATCTACCATTGAATCTTTTCTGTTGAGCCCGAAGGCAGCCTGTGAACACCAACACAGAGTTCCCAAATCCATTAACAAATGCACCGAGCAGTCACAGGACATGAAACCTGTGGGCCGCCCCCTGGACTAAAGTCCTCAGCCACTGTTGACAGACTTCTCTGATGCCATTCACCTACAATTCGGAGTATCCCTGCTGAACATCCTGCTTGCTGTGACCTGCAACATTTGGAGCCTAACCACTCGTGCCTTATGTGCTGCTTCTGCTGCCCCTCCTACCTGTGGATGCCGTATCCTGGTCCTGTCCACAGGAGCCCTTCCAAATACGCGCACTGTGAGTGGTTACCTGTCCGGTCGCGCAATCCACACCCCACCGAGCCTCGCTGGGTAACACCTACGAAACCTAATTCCCCACTGCTCAACGCAGGGGGGACCCCATGCCTGTTGGTACAGAGATAAACTGGGCAGTCTGCATGAGTTACCGGTAATAAAGAATTATTATCTTAACATCTTATTCGTGATGTTTTATTTTAATTCTAGGCATAAATTAAGACTATAAACAACATCTCCACCGGTCCTGAAACTTCACTTCACTGACTGGACCCTACTATTCCCAATGACCAGCTTCTGTTAGCTAATTTTTAACAAGCATACAGGCAAAGTGTTTAGACTTTCCACAGTGGAAGAAAAATACATCAGTTTAAATTAAATCCACTGCTAACGTGGTCTACATTTCCTGCTTTGTTGAATGGCTAACCGAATGCCAGCCTGCTTTCAAAGAAGTGTCTGGCCTGCTCTAACTTGCTCCAGTGAACACCCTGGTTTCACACTGCTTGCATTCTTGAAAATGTTGATTTGGACAGACATTTCTCAGCAGACCTCCTTCCAACACACACATTCCAAAATATTTCAAATTATGTAGTAATTATAAATCCCCTACTTTATAAGGATTAGAAAGAAAAACAAGAATGTCAACCACTAAAATGAGCTCCGTAATTTATGCAACAACTGGAAGCATCAAAGCTGAGGGGACGGGAGAGAGCTCCCCACAACCCACGTCTAAAAGCAAGACCATCCACAGACACTGAAATCCACAGACACTGAAAAATCCAGATACTGAAATCCAGATAAAATTTCCGCATACACTACCACTCAGCCATTCTTTCTGTAAATCGCAAGGTGACACGTTATGGATCACAATTCTACCAGAAACGTACGTTCCTTCAGAGAAGGTCAAAAGCCACCATTCTAAAAAACAAACCAGGACAGAATTTTAAAAGTTCAAAACGCCTTACCTGGTGCAGGCTGTCGCTCATTCCACTCCGTTGAGATTAAAATTTCTATAACTTTAATGAGGTGTTCAGTATTCTCAGAGCTACAAAAAAAGAGAGTTTTATTAGAAACTTGTTTTCAAAACAGCAAACTCATGTTCATTTATACACATTCAAGTCACTGTGTCTGGTAGGAAGGTGCACGTGCATCTGTGAGAGAGCACCTTCGGAATAAGTTGAATGATCCATCAGCTCAGGACCTCCCCCACGACCCAAAAATACTCGCTTCTCCTTTCACCTTACCTGGCTGCTGGGAATCTGAAAAGCAGAGGGCTGAAAAGTTCAGAGAGCACTCTCGCACTCAGGAGATTCTTGCTGGAGGTCTGACAGAGCTTGAAGAAATGTTTTAGCAAATACTGAAGCGTCAGCCAATACTGATGAGGTATGTTAGGTGCCCTAATGAGCTTCTTCAACAGCTGGATGTAGTCCTCAGAGCTTTGTACTTCTACAGAGTTTAAAAAAAAAAAAAAAAAAAAACCAGATTGTTTCTAGATATCAGTGACTAAACACCTAGAATGTTTCTGTTCTAGCTAAAGAAGAACGAGTCCCTTTAAACGAAGTCATCAGAAACAGGACACTTGTTCTTCTTGTCAGAAAAGGCATTGTGAGAAAGTAGAGCTCTCAAGTCAGATGGAAATGCAAGAAACTCTTGGTGTAAAAAGCCACCAGAGGATCAGGCTGTGCTGGCAGAGATCCACCCTCTACTGAGCAGCTTCCAGTGTGATTGGCTGATTTAGAGGAGCATCAGATAAGTATCACACGTTTTGACTTTGAAGGTTACGAACCACAATTTCCTGTCCCCAAAGCACTTTAACTGAGCATTAGCTCCTCAGCATGAGAGTCCTCGTCCCTCAGCACATTCTGTAATGGCCACTTGAGGAAAATGGTAAGAACATCCCCAGTCAGTGGGTCCCGGTCCCAGGTTCCCCGAATCCAAAGATGGCACTTGGAGCGCCGCAGCCTTCCCTGACATAGTGAACTTTGTTAATGCTGATAAAAGGTTAACAATTAGCCATTTCAACATGTAGAGAATCTTCCTAAGCAAATGAGAATCTGGGTCTTCTATTGGATGCCCTGGTAAGGGAGGGAATTGGTGCTAATGGGGAGGGAGGGGGTCGGGGAGAGGGCAGATTCCTACTAATGTTTTCTAAAACATCGCTCTTTATATCTGTGACAGAAACATTTTAAAAAGGATTTCAGACACTATGTACATTGGTTGGGCCCATTTTTCTGAATATGTGACTTATTTATTATTTATATGCTGCAGTTAATAGAGTTTACATACATCTGCACATCTCAATACATGCTCATTGAGGTTTTCAGGACAGAAAACAAACCTTGGGCTAAATAAATCATTTCATTGTAAACGGCTACTGGAATGACAGGATTCGGTAAGTCCATAAGATAGCGTTTGAAAGCGTCTCCCAAAACTTGCACATCGATCATTTCCAAGTCCATGGAGGCGGCATCTGTGACAGAAACATTTTTAAAAAGATTTCAGACACTGTATATATTAGTTGGGCCCATTTTTCTGAATGTTTGACATAAACATGACACAAGAAAGGAAGCAACAGGGGCGCCTGGGTGGCTCAGTTGGTTAAAAGCCTCTGCCTTCGGCTCAGGTCATGATCCCAGGGTCCTGATTCGAGCCCCGCATCGGGCTCTCTGCTCAGCAGGAAGCCTGCTTCCCTTCCTCTCTCTGCCTATCTGTGATCTCTGTCTGTCAAATAAATAAATTAAAAAAAAAAAAAAAAGAAAGGAAGCAACAGGAGGACAGTTATAAAATTCTTGAGTATTTATGAGCAGTGTTTCTCACAGAGGTTGTTCCTGGCATTGCAAACAGACCACTTTTTCTTTGTGGAAGTCTGTCCCCTAAGTGGTAAGCATTTCGCATGACGTCTTCTGCCCGTGCCACGGGCATGTTCCCAGACGGTGGGGCAACAACAGTAAGAAAATCACGTCCCCGTTTTGAGCTGAATCAGGTCCCCCACAAGTCACAGGTTGAAGCCCTAACTCCCACTGTCTCCGAAGGTGAATATACTTGGAGACAGGGCCTTTAAGAAGGTGAATATACTTGGAGACAGGGCCTTGGAGACAGGGCCTTTAAGAAGTTTAGCTAAAATGAGGCCATTGGGGCTAGGCCCTGATCCAACTTGGCTGGTATCCTTTTAAGAAGAGATGTGGACACACAAAGAGACACCAGGAGCAGAAGCATGGAGGGAATGCCTTGTGAGGACACAGTGAGAAGATGGCCATCAGTAAGCCAAGGAGAGAGGCCTCACAGGAAACCAAACCTGCCTGGACCTGGGGCTTCTACTCTCAAGAACAGGGGGAAAATAGGTTTGCGTGTGAAGCCAACCAGTCTGTGGAGTTTTGTTTATGTCAGCCCTAGCACACTAAAGGAGCCCCCAGAATATTTCCAAATACCTTCTGGAGGGTGTTTCTGCTCTGAGAAGGGCTCTGTCTAGGGATGGCTAATCATTTAGTAAATGCTTCCTAAAACCTCAACAGGAAAACATGAAATGCAAATCCAGAGATTGCCTAAATTTTGAGTTGCTAAATACTGCATCTTAGAAGTCATACAAATTTAGCTCAACAGAGTGACTGAACAAACAGTAAGATACACAGAATTTTAACAATCTCAAAAATAGCCATAAAAATATTTTTAACATTTTCTCCCTAATTCTGACAGGGTACTCGAATTAGGATATAACTAATCTAACCTGTGGGCACTGAACTAGCTCCTAAGAAAGACGAACACATCTGTCCAGTAAATCCTTCACCCAGAAAAGAGGTCAGGCAATTTAATAATGGGGTGATGCTAACGAACTAACTCACTCGGGGTACAAAAAGGCACAGTGTCCAGCAGAGAGAGGGGATGCCTGGGCAGGAAGGGCCATGGGCATCTCTGCATGAGGAGAAGCATCCAGCTGCCGCTGAAGGACGCACTCCAGTGATGTGAAGGCCAACCTGAAGATTATCTGCAGACTTGTGTACTCAGTGGAGAAGTGAGCTGACGAACGAAATGCTACATTTTTCAGCAGCTTTATTCTTTTTAGTGTTAAAAATCAGCTGGAACAGAAAGTTGCTGGAAGTGAAGGGAACACTTCTGTTAATTTGAATTATAATGTGGGAGATGTGGGAGACATTGTCAAGAACTGACACAACCTGGCGACTGACTGGATCATGTGGAGGCCTGGAGTCCTCCGAGGTGTGGGAGCCGGAGGAGGAAAAGGTGGCATCCTGGACGGCCAAAGCGGGGGTGATACTAGATATTACTCTGGGTTCAACGTGAAGCCACAGAAGTTCGTGGGACACATCGTTATCATACACCAAACCTGGCCCGCTCACAAGGCAGACCGTACAAAACAATCGAACACACCAATAAAGCTCAGGGAAGTGCATCTGGTAGAGAATGCGCAGAGGTGAGCTGAAAGAGGAGAATTCTTAAACTCAGAGAGTGGAGGGGCACAGATTGTACCCCACAGAACGAACGGCACACATCGCATCCCCAATAAGGCTGGGGGAGGCAGTACTGGGTCTGGGCACAAAGGGCCCACGAGAGAAGTAATGCAACCACCAGTGTGCCTGTCAGCCAAAACTGTGTGTACTGCTCGAGCACTCCACAGCCACTGACCGCCTGACAAGCTGCTAGGCCCGGGGCCTTCACGCCCTGTATGCTTCATTTACGAGATCTCTTTGCCGGGGGCGATTACTATTACCTAATTTGTGTATTGTCAGAATAGGACAAACTGTTCAGTGATGGTAAAAAACAACCACAACAAACACACATCCATATGCTCACTACTTCACAGGCCCCTCCCTCAGGCAGGGTTTCTACTGCCTTCTCAGCAGTGCTGACGATCCCCGTCTCTGTCACGACACTTCCCAGACAGTGCGATAATCCGGTGTCTCTCTACTACACTGAGACTACCTCAAGGGCACGAGCTGTGGCTTTTCCCTGCTCTTCCTGCTCCTCTCCGTGCCCAACACGTAGGATGTGCTTGCTAAACGTTTGTGGACTGAGCCACAGCAGGTCCTCAGGGTAATGTTAATTCACCCAAGCCCTTCTCTAACACAAGAGCTATGTTCCCAAGAGCCTTAAGCCTTTGAACAAAATCATCTCATTTGGAGTCTCGGGATTAGCCTTTGGATAAGCTCACTTTGTCAAATCCACTAGTGCTGATGACATAGTATATTATTTTTTAAATGTAGCTTCTAAAGCTCCTTAGAGTTCCTGAATTTTGTTCTGTAAGTCTCTTTTTCTTCATTCAAACTATCCTAATGAGCTCTTCTAAGAGCTGTGGAAATCTGTCATGTGATAACTTCTGAGGATAACTTGGCAATACGAAACAAACTTTAGGTCTAGAATGGAGGAGTTTATACCCTCTAAACCCCAGCTTTGCATGGAGTCTGCTCAAGACAGGTCAACTAGTAAGCTTGCCAGCATGTCACCCCTCCTCCCAAAGGGATGGAGTCCCCTCCCCGGTTCACCTCTACCTAAGCCAGCAGTTCTCAGTTAGGGGTTTCCATTTTATTGCCCCACCCCGACCCCAACCCCAACTCCCAGGAGACATGTGGCAATGTCTGGACAATTTTTGATTGTTAAAATTCAGGGACCATGCTGTTGGCATCTAGTGAGTAAAGGGCAGGTGTGCCGAGGCTGCTAAAAGCCTCATTTTGAAAAGCGAGTATAACTCACATGTAACTCTATTACAGCAATAGGATTTGATATTTATGTATGTTACAGATGATCACCACAGTCAGTCCAGTTAACATCTATCACCATAGTTACAGAATTTCTCTTTCCTGTAATGAGAACTTTGAAAGAGAAGGAGGCCTGCTTCGGGTCAGGAGAAACCAAAAAAAAAAAAAAATCAGGAGAAAAATCAAATGAGAACAACAAAGATCTAATTCACTCTAGGTCAATACAGCAGAAAAAAAAGAGTAAGGGCTTTTGGAGTGAGACTAATTTGGGTGCAAATCGCAGCTTTGCCATCAGCGGTGAGGAATACTGCTATCACACGGGCAATATGGAGATGAACAAAATAACTTAGGAGGGTGCTAATAAAAGTGGGATGCTGTTCTCCACATCCACATCCACCCTTGGTGGATGCTTGGTAATTCACAAGCTTGGTTAAAAGCCATGAATTCTCTTTTCTCTCTCTTTTTTTAAAGTGTAAGTGGCTTATCCCTGAGCTTCCTCCAAGGTATTACAGTATTTTTATGTACTGAAAAATCCTTAAGCTATTAGAGTCCTAGAGGACCCACTCCTAAATCTATCTTATTCTGCTCACAAAATTCACTTTTATGACACAGAATCCACAAGAAACCATTTTTTTACGTATGGGTTTTGACCTCAAGTGGTGAGGAAAAGCTGTCTATCAAAATACATTGCTGACGTGATTTTTGGTTACTTATTCCATTTCAAAGGTGATGTGAAGGTTTTTTTCTAAAGCTAAAGTGCATCATTTGTATTCAGTCACATTTAAAAGCTTAACCGCTATTTCTCAAATAACTCCCATCTCATCAGTCTCTGATGTCTAAACATTTCCTGTGACTATTGTTCAGTCTGACCAATTTTCTGACCAAAACATGTATCTCAAGTTCAACTGGCTAAGGACAAAATTCAGTCTCCTTACCACTCTGGTCAGGCTGTGAGAAAGAAAGGACATGTGTTTCACCTTGAGTTTTCTGCCAGTCAGCTCCTCCTGACCTGCTCTAGGGGGAAGGCAGGAGACCAGCCGCCAGGGCCCATGCCCTGCACATGTGAGAGGCTGGCTTCCATGCACAAAATAAAAATGAAAGTTTGAAAAAATTTTTTTTTTCAAACTTCAAACATTTGGGTGGTGCATTTCAGGTGAAACTATTTACTGATAAAGATAGAATCTTTTTTTCCCAGAAACATCTTTTCTAGAAATTGTCATGAGCTGCCTCGACTTCACATTTTCACTTACTACATTCTTTGAACAAGTACCTTGTTTAAAAGAGCTTCTTCCCGAATGAGGTTTCATTCTTTTGGTTTCAGAAGTCCAAATTCAATTATAAGAATGTGAAGCAGAGAAATATTTTTCCAAAAGAAAAATTCTGAGAGGCAACGAAGAATTTGAGAGATTTTACAAGTTGCTACAGAAGATGACTGGCCAGAATGATGGCCAGTAAATTTATTCACGTTTGTAGTTTTATTCTATTTGGCAAAGAAGAGAGGAACCAATAATGAAGGCACCACTAAGTTGAAATAATTGATGTCATTTAACCAATGGTGCACTGTAGTTGGCTTGCTCTAAGGGCCACCTGTGCTCAATTCTTTCCAAGTTGGGAGTTTGGTGATAACACCCTGGGAGCCTGAAACTGACCACAGTGGGCGTAGTTACGCCGTGGAAATGGGCAAATGCTACGAACCAGGTTTCCCCTACCTCCCTGAGAGTTCAGCACAGCACTGAATAGAACAGCATCATGGCATTACTTAATATAAACATGGCATGAGAAAGCAAAGAAGCATGAAAGGAAAGAAGACTGAGACAGTAAAAAAAAGGAGAGGGGGTGCCTGGGTGGCTCAGTGGGTTAAACCTCTGCCTTCGGCTCGGGTCAAGCCCCACATTGGGCTCTCTGCTCAGTGGGGAGCCTGCTTCCCCCTCTCTCCCTGCCTGCTGCTCTACCTACTTGTGATCTCTGTCTGTCAAATAAATAAATAAAACCTTTTAAAAAAAAAAAGGAGAGGAAAATGGAAAGGGTCAGAAGAGACCTCTGTTAAATGACATAGACTTATAAATATTTTTAAAGCTGATCCAGATGAATCAGCTGTAGCCAACGGCACAGTCAGAGAAAGACAGTCGACATGCAGAGCCAGAGAAATCCCAAGGGGGTGTTCCTCTCCTCAGCAACTCCTGCAGGACCCAGAGGCTCTTCGCCGTGAGGTCAGATCACACGCCTGCAGACAGGCAGGCACACACACACACCCCAACTCAGGAGACAAACATCAAAGGTCCGGGCTGGTTTGCACTGTTACCTTAATAGGGCAGAAGGAACTGGGTGTGATTTCTGAACTTCCTTCAAACTTAGAACACTGAACGGTTACGTTCCAGTTTTTGGTGCTTTACCTGAGACCAAAAGGTAAGAGCCATGCTTCCCATCTGTCTTTCCAGTTCCATGACACTCACCACAATCAAGAAGCTGTCGCAATTCGGCCGGGTTGCTGGAGCTCTGTGTTCTGTATAGAGTTGAACATTCCAGACCTAAGACACAAAACAGACTGAGCATGCAAAACACAGCTCTCTGGAGAACCTGTGAGCCTGCTGCCAGAAAGACATTCCAGCTTCCATCCCATATCTATTCTAGATGTGTACCAAATATTCTTGGAAGTGAACTCCTACTTATTAATCTTAGCTGGCATGTCAATAACTTTGGCAAAGTCATCTGGCCCCTAAAGAGCAAGTTAATTATATTTATTAAATTATGGAGAATTTAATAGTTTCCATACAGTAAGTACATGGTAACATGGGGTTAGGAATCAGACCAAGATTATTTCCCCACTGCACGGCAACAAAGAGCTCATGTGTCTAGCACAAGGAGCGAGAAATGTATTTAATGAATGCCCAACAGACAAATGTAAATCACAACACCCATGAAATAAGAATATAACAAGGTAAGAGAGCCCCTCTACCAGCTGATTACCTTTCTTTTCAATGGCTTCCAGGAGCTTCACGAGAAGAGGCGGAGCAATGTCGGGAGGGGCAAACTGCTCGGCGAGATCTGGAAGAGCCAAAGCTGCAAATAAACAAAATCCTACGATTATACTTAATTGGGGTAATCAAATGCATGAGACGGCAAGGAAGAGAATTTAAATACAAAACAATGTAGTTCCGACACTGGCAAACTCAGGCCCGACAAGACCGAGCCCGGTGCTGGGCCCTGCACTGAGGAAGGCTTCTCTCTCGAGCCCTCTTGCAGCCAGGCCTCTTTCTGTACCTTAAGGTTTGGGGGCCCAGCGGACAGGCCTGCTTCTTCCCTAGGACACACTCGGAGTACCTAGCTAGAACCCAGGAATTCCCTGCCCAACTGGCCTCTCAGGGCCTCTAACCCAGGTCCACCCTCCCCAGGGCAGAAACTCCCTTGGGAGTTGCCCCTGGGCCTGAGGCACCTGGCTTGGGCTGGGGCAGGGGGGTGCGGGGTGGTGGTCCATTCCCCCCGGCCCCCGCCCACCACCACCACACTCTGGGGCAGAACCTGGAACCCAAGAAACCTAAATTCAATTCATTATGAAGGAATAACTGTGCAGGTAGGAGAATGGAACAGATTTGACTCAATAGGTCATGAATATGATTTATAACTTTAAAATATTTAGACACAGCGCACTTGCAAATGATCACCGGCCCCCTGATGTTCACATTAAGCCCCTGTGTACCTGCCACCCAAGCCTTTGTTTGCTGACACGTATTTGGTCAATTAATATCTTAAGAAATGTGACGCTTTCACAACGGTTTTTCCATGCTTTCTCTCCGTGTTTTACCAATTGCAATGATACAAGAAGAAAACTAATTGGATGACACAAATAATGGCCTTCAGCTTCACATTTATAACTGTAGTCTCACTCCAAAAATCCATAAAGCCATTTTAAGTAAAAATATTCATCTCGTAATACACCAGAAGAGGGAGCTAAATATATTCACCTCACTTTTCTCACAAGCTGCAAAATACACCTAAAGGAGTGTCTCTATAAAAATATCTGCAGGTGCGAACTTCTCATTAGCCACCAATACAGAACGTTTTTGACACTTCAGGTTCATTCCTGTGCAAGCCTATCTAGGAATTAGCAGTTTATATAATTTAAGAAAGATGAAATATTTTAAATTTTGCTTCAGTGAGATCTAAAATTGTTTTTGAATTGTAATTCAAGGCATTTATTATGTCATTAAGCAGATTTCGAATGAAGCCTATCTTCCTAATACTAAGAGTCATCACAGAAGAAGAGTCACGATACAAAAGTCAACCTCAGAGAATGAAGCATGATTTATGTCACTTTACAAACCCTAAACCCTGTGGTTTAAGAGCCTTCTGCACAGCAGTATGCCCTGGGAGAAACAGACGCATGTGATCTTGCCCCCTATGTCAACAGGATAAAAGGAGAAGAGCTAGAGGAGGGAAGAAAACCCCACAGCAGTACTGTGCACTAGAGCTCTCTGTGAGGATGGAAATGCCCTATTAGCTGTGCTCTCCCAAAAAAGCAGTGACTAGTCAACTAGCCACATGTGGCTATGGAGCACAAGAAATGTAGCCACCGCAGCTTAGCAAAGGAATTCTCTTACCGCTTTAAACCGAAAAAGCTGTGCGCACTAGTGGCCACAGCATCAGAGCGCACAGTCCTTGCAGCCTGAGCGAGGCTAGACTCTGTCAAGAGCAAACAAGAGAGTCCTGAGCTGGCTCCGGGCTACTAAGACCCCACCATAAAGCCATCCAAGGGGACAGGGCTTTTGGGTGTCGGGCTCATCGACACCTGAGCTCAGGGCACGAAAAGTCTATCACAGCTTCCCGGTGACTTTGTTCAACTGCAACGTCACCAAAACACGTTATGGACTTCATAAGGGAGGGACAGAAATGCCAGACTTTCCAGACAGCCATGATGCCGACAGCTGAGTGGGAACTCCATCTCCCCTGGACTCCCTGTACCTGCCCAAGTCTATGGAGCACCTGGACAGCTTGCTAGGAACACAGAGCCCCAGGTATGACCACCAACCCCTGGAATCAGAAAATCCAGGAATGGAGCTAGTCATCGTTTTTGGGTTGGCACTACATTTTAAGACATGCTATTGTGATAAGCAAATTCGGGTGGGTAACCCCCCAAAAAAGAACCAGTAATGTCATCCCCCAAATCTCTAAATGTCATAATGTGAAGTATATCTGAAAAGCACTGAAAATAAAAACATCTTCCAAGTTTCATGTAGTCTTTTTCATTCAAAGCATTGTAATATAAGGATCAACTGCAAAATGAAAGAGCATATTATTCATTTCCCCTGATAAACTGATAAACCTTTTGCCTTAGAAGATTATCAGTTCACAAAAATTGTCCTCCCCCATAAATGCCTTCTACACTGAACAAACTGGCATGTATCATCCCATCAGCAGATGTAACAGAGGAAAACAAGGGTCGAGAAATGGGGTGGAGAAATATTAGTCAGAATTCACTGTAATGTCTCTCCTCAGCCTTCTCAAAAACTTACGGGGCTTAACTTAGCACATGCCAAGACACAAAAAGCTAAAGATTAACCAATAACTATACACACCCATAGGGCCACTCAACGCTCGTCCAACTAATATGCCCCGTTCCTCTGTTCCCGCCCTCAGAAACTACGCAGGCCTTTTCTCTCTCTCTTTTTTTTTTTTTTAGTTTAAAAAAAAAATCTTTAAAGTTGGCAACTAAAAATGGAATTACTTAATAAAGGTTTATCTCCTTCCAGAATCTTATCAACACCATCATTTCTGCAGGCGAATTTGAAAGTTAAATTAACTGATAATTAAAGATTTCACCTAATTGCGACTGAAATATGCACCCAGCAGTTGTTTTATGACTGGGCTGGCAAATACTACATAGAAAAGGGGTTTCCACCTCTCTATTTGTTCCCTTTGGCTTGAGGAAGAAAAAAGGAAA
Source organism: Enhydra lutris kenyoni (assembly GCF_002288905.1). NCBI lineage: Eukaryota > Metazoa > Chordata > Mammalia > Carnivora > Mustelidae > Enhydra > Enhydra lutris. The sequence goes on along the minus strand of NW_019154124.1, from coordinate 16,511,997 downwards.
AAAGGAAAACCTCCTTTCCCAGTCCTCTCAAATGTTTCTGTGGCAAAAAAATGGTAGTTTACCTTCAGTATCCCAAGCTACAAAATATCATGTATTTCACTCAAGAACTCAAGGGGCACCTGGGTGGCTCAGTTGGTTAAGTGTCCAACTCATGATCTCAGGGTTATGAGATCGAGCCCCACACCTCAGGCTCTGCACTGGGCATGGAGTGTACTTGAGATTCATTCTCTCCCACCAGCCCCGGGCAGCCCCCCACCCGACTCTCTCCAAAAAAAAAAAAAAAGAAAAAAAGAAAAAATAAACTTACATGGAGTGTTGGAAAAGCACCGTGCTAGCCATCAGGTACCTACAACAATACTGGGACTTTTCCCAGAGCACGCCAGAATACAGAGAAGCAAGCTAGAGGTACACAGAGAGGGTACAGGTACACTTCTTGTGATAGGTCTGTGACTTTCCCACTGAGTTTTTAATACTGATAAAAGCTGTATTACTCAAATGTCTGAATCATTATAGCTGATTAAGGTTTTGCAACAGGAGCTTTTTAAAGGAGAAATTTTAAAAGGAAAGACCTTGTTTTTTAAATAACAATTCAGGGATTTCCTATTCTCCAGTACAAAATCTGTGATTCAATCCATTTCCCCTTTCAAATATTTAAACATAGGGACCATGAAGTCCTACCCAAGAAGTCTTTAAAGTTCACATTTTCTACTTTAGGCAACAGGATCCATTGAAACCAAAATCTAAAAACTATTCTAAAGCAAAATATTAATTATTTCAACAATCCTAAAATCAACTATTCCTCTAATTTTATTAAGTACAGAAGGCTAATATTTCCTTTTCCATTACATCCCATTTTAAGAAATTCCAACAGGAAATTACAATTGTTAGGCACTACCAAATTTGGCAAGTTGTTCTTTGAATGGTTCATGATAAAGCACCCACATCATACACGTCAATAAACTAAGACAGTGGAATAAAAAAAAAATACAGAATATACAGATCATATATGGTGGCTATCATACAAAACACAAAATGACACACCATGTTCATCGTGAAGTTTATATATACATTCTTACTGGGTTTCATCTTCCAGACAAATTTTTTGTACCTGAACGAGAAGAGCTTTTTGGCTTTGAAGCCTGCTGTAGCCAGTGTGTACATCTGGAGAGCCAAGTCCGCTCTTAAGAATCTGGATGAATACACAGATTCGCCTACTATAGTCCAACACCAGTTTCTGTCTTTTTTTAAAAAAGATTTATTTATTTTAGAGAGAGAGGAGGAGGAGGAGAGAGAAGGGACGGGACACAAGGAGAGGGAGGAGAGAAGCAGACTCCCCACTGAGTGCGGGGTCCAACACGGGGCTCCACCCAAGGCCTGGTCCCACCACCCTGAGATCATGACCTGAGCTGAAATCAAGAGTCGGACGCTTACCCAAATGAGCCACCCAGGCGCCCCTGTCCAAGACCAGTGTTCTTCTTAGTGGGATCAGGTTTCATCAATAGAAATTAGTATTACTTAAGGAGAAAGTAGACAAGAAAGAACAGCAGAAGGGTCTAGAAGTGGGGAAGCCAAGACACGTATTGTTTCAAAAGAGGAACCAGTCTTCAACACTGATAGGAACACCAATGAATTAGGTGTCCCTAGTTGCAGAAAAAATTTCTGATGACACATCAGATGCTGTGTTTTCCATTAGTTCTATTTCTCAACCCTAACCCTGGTGACTACCAACCACATGGAACTGCAGAGAGCCTTCTCTCCAAACTCAGACCCTTCCCAAACCATGAACACGGACAGGCCCGAACAGTCCTCGGGCCCCGGTGGTGTGTGGGAGACGGTGGCATTCCTCACACGTAACACTGCCAACACCGCTACAAAGTGCAAGACGAAACCAGCACACAGCTGCACCTTTTGGAGGCAGTCTCCATAAAACAAGATATTTCAGAGTCAGTGCCTGGCAGGGACGAATGGAAAGTTGAAGCTGAAATTCTGGGACTCCACAGACGGCCCAAGCCAAGTATTTTATTACCGATGGAAGTAGCTTGGAAGTACATGAAAAACTGCCACTTACCTTTTAAAATGTCCTACAAATACACAGAAAAGAAAGTGTATATGCGAGGCATGGGTCAATATTAAATCAAGATGTTTGTCGATTAGCTGTTGCTGAATCAGAACTTTATTTCTGTCTGAAACAACCACTCTCATTATTTCAAATGGGGGGGTGGAGGTAAAATCTGGTGGGCAGTGGGGTCGCCTGGGTGGCTTGGTGGGTTAAGCCTCTGCCTTCAGCTCAGGTCATGATCTCAGGGTCCTGGGATCGAGCCCCACATCGGGCTCTCTGCTCAGAGCCTGCTTCCCTCTCTCTCTCTGCCTGCCTCTCTGCCTACTTGTGATCTGTCTGCCAAATAAATAAATAAAATCTTAAAAAAAAAAATCTGGTGGGCAAAACCCTAACAAATCCCAGTCCTTGTCTGAGATAACCTGTGTAAGCACATTCATACCTATGTCCATAATGGTTAATACCCTGACGTTTAAACGTCTTAAGTTCTCCTGGCAAAACCCCAACAAATGCTGGCTAAGATGATATAGCTAAAAAAAACTAAAACAAAGCCAAAAACCAGGCCAGGTTCCTTCACTCTGGAACACACCTCCTCAATCAACAGTAATGCAATTATTAAAAGCACACATTTAAAGCCAAAGAGACCTCAGATTTAACCTTGGCTTTGCTACTTACTGAGTATATTCCTGGACACGTTAATTAGCTTAAACTTCAGTTTCTTCATCTGTAAAATGGGAATAATTATGAATGCAATAAGGACTAAATGAATAATACAGATAAACATGGTAGGCACAGTGCCTAGTATATAGAATGCACCAACGAATGGGTAGCTGTTATGAATTTACAATTATTTATGTAATCTTTTTCACTATTACAGAATTTTAATTGTAATGGGAAATATTAAGACCAGAAAGTATTAAAATGGAGACAGAAAGAATTTTCACTACATTTTTTTAAAAGACATTATTTGTTTGTTTATTTGAGAGAAAATACAAGCCAGTGGGGAGGGGGGCAGGGAGAACAGAGAGGGAGAGGGAGAAGCAGACTCTGCCACTGAGCAGGGAACCCAGTGCAGGGCTATATTCTGGATCATGACCTGAGCAGAAGGCAGATGTTTAAGAGACTGAGCCTCCCAGGCACCCCTCAATATAGGCATTTTGAGAGGGTACACATTTCCATCTTGCCTTTCATTGTAACATATAAACACACTTATCTTTTCAGAAGTCGTGCCTAAAATATCACATCATTTTCAATATATTGCACTTTTCCCTATAAAGACTAATCTCTTTGAGTTATGATACTTCAGTTTTCTGAACATGAAAGAAAAATGAGGTTGGAATGATACTGAACTTGGTGGAAACAAGGACTTTTGCAGGGGGAAGGAGGAGGAAAAAAGTATGGGTAAAAAAGAAAATTGTGCAGTCCACGTGGAAATAACTCTTCAGCCGTAACTACATTATTTTCAGAGAGAACTACAGACATATCTATCTAGTCAGTGGGAATTAAAAGACCTGTCAACAGATTTAAATAGGAAGTTTGCAAATCTTTTCAGACACCCTAAATTAATTAGTCTTTAGTATCTTTATCTTCTCCCACTTACCCCTTCTGCTCCACAGCTCAAAAACAAAGGAAAGGGATCTGAGATCTCTGCCCATTTAGTTTTATTTCTAGACTACAGCCTAGTATAGGAAAAAAACAGCAGGCACAGATTTTATTAAACATAAGCAGCTATTACAGCTTTGCTTTGGAAGGCCTTAGCCGGAACCTCGGAGTTGGAAGATCACCCACGTGCGAGACTGTACTTAATCTTTGACAGGCTAGCCTAATTAATTGTGGTTGTTACTGCCCAAACTGGAGTCTGATTTGAAGATTACAATTTATAGCATACAGTGCAAAATTAAAATGCTGGGTAGGAGGTAAGTGAAGAAGAAAGAGACTGACTCCCCTTCTGCACCCCAGGAAATAATGTAGAGGTTGAGTCCCTGGGACTCTGGGGGCTAATGATTTATAAGGGAAGTGGTCTTTCGGTCTGTTGGCTTAGAAAGATTTGCTACGAAGTGTGATGGAAAAGCTCCAAAAGGGAAGTAAAGAAGAGAAAAATCACGGGACACACCACAGTGGGTGTCTGACCATCTGTGGAATAAATATTGCTGAACATCCCTTAGGAGCCACACCCCGCTGGAAGACATGATTTCCATTTTTTTATTCCTAGCAGCCCAAGACTTACCGTCCTTATCAACCAGACTCCAGAACCGAGGAAGTTGAGCCTTACAGAAATTAAGTCATTTGGTCACAGTCGCAATCCTGAAGTTGGGCTTGTACCTGTTCCCGGCCCCCCCTCCCCCGCCCCCAGGAGCTGACAAGGAAGTCCCAGTAAGGAAAGAAACCTGTGAGAAGTTTGCCAGAATTTGCTGCCAAGGCTCCCTAATTTAAGGGGACCGATGACAACGGTGTTGCATAACACAGAGATAACTGATGCTTGATCCCACCAGTGAGCAGCCACAGTACTTCTGGCATGTGCAAGTAAAACTACCCTGATAACACTCATTTCTGCCCTGGCCCCAAATATGCAAGGCAGCACCTAGTCCCTCACTATCAAACCTTCCCCATGCAGACCATTAACACCATAAAGAGAAAGCAAGGAGAGCCCCTGCCATAACCAGAGGGAGGTAGGGGCTCCAGGAGAACCTGCGGCACTGGCTTCTCTCTCACTGCCCTCTGGTAATAGATTTCAGTCAAACATACGAAAATATCACGTTAAAAATGTTTCAAAGTAAAATAAAGTAGGGTCTTCCCTTGTAACCTGAGAAGCCCCTGTCTCTCAAGAATTAAAGATCCGCTGATCAGGAGGGCACAAAAGCCAGAGAGAACTGGGAAGACACTCTTGGTGCAACGAGAGACCTGGAAGAAACATCTTGATGTCGGCTGACCCTCACTACCTGCGTGACAGCAGGACGCTGGGCGTCCCAAGAGCAAGTGCCAGAAGAGGGAGGAACTGCCGAAGAGGCAGATTCGCCCATGGGGGAGGGGGGCAGCTTCTTCACAAAGCCTGGATGGAAATCAGAGAAAAGAACCACCAGATTCCATTCTAATAACTACAGCGAGAGCTGGGTAGTTTTGCTGACATTTTAAAACATACCCACACGCTGAAGGAATTGTACAGTGAGTGCCTATTCATTCTCCTCCTCGAGTCCACAAGCAATGTTTATCTGTTTCATTACCTATTGACCCATCGATCCATCTTTCTTTCGGTGACGTGCTTCAAAGGAGGCCGCAGAAATCGGTTGCTGCGGATGGAACTGCTTTGCATACCCTCTCCCCCCATCCCTACAATGAAGCCTTAACTACTGTCATGACAGTATTTGGAGACGGGATTTTTGAGAGGTAATTAGGCTGAACTGAGGTAACGACGGTGGGGCCATCACAATGGGACACGTGTCCTTCTCAGACTCTAGAAACCTCCCCCTTTCTCTCTCTGCCATAGGAGCACAGGAAGACAGGCAACTGGGTGTAAGCCAGGAGAAGGCTGGGACCCAACTGTGCCGGCTCCCGGACCTTGGACGTCCAGCCACCTGAACGAGGGTGAACAAATAAAGTCTGCTGTTTAAGCCACTCAGCCTATGGTATGTTGTCACAGTTGCCCAAGGTGACCGAAACATCAATGCACTCCACCCGAAGAAAGCAAAGGAACTGCAAGTCTAGGGAAAAAAATCAATGTCAAATAGAATTCTACGGGGATTTAGTAAATACCTTCTGTGGATCAGAATATTCACCAAGGGCAGTGCTTTCTAAACTTTACCTGATTCAATCAATAACCTGATTGGGATCCAGGTGGGGCTACAGGATTCTGCAGATCCAATAAGCTCCCAGGTGAGGCCGGTGCTGCTGGTCCCTGTAACACACTTGGAGTAGCAAGGGCTGAGGGTGAGCCCACCAATCCCAGAGAGAAAATCCGGATCACTCCAGGAGAGAGAATCCCAATGGTTAACTGGCATACTTCACACGTGTTGCCGAAATGCCCTGGGCTTCGAGGGCTGGTCTTATACCAGATCCCAGGAGCCTAGCATCTAAACATGTGTTGTGCAGACGACAGGACTGACTCGGAGGGTCTAGCTATCAAATCTCATCAGCTCTGGTATCATACCTGATTAGAAATCAAAGGAGTAAGATCAGCGAGATCTGTTTACCTGTGTACTGCTGTGTGTGGGGAGAGGGGTCCCCTGGGTCGCAACTCATAAAGGTCCCAAAGTTAAGTTCAGGCTGACGACCAGCACCCAGTTCCCCTGACATCCACAGCAAAGCTTTCCCGAAGGGCCACACTCAAGAGGACACAGCCGGTTACACTGTGCTAGGAGGAGAGGAACAGAAAGTATGACTACCCCAGCTACAAGGACCACCACTACTACCACCGGCATGGCGATGCTACTGCTTCTACTACTGCTAGTTCTTGCGTATTTAACACTTAGTACTGGAAACCGTGCTCAGTGCTTCGTGTGCCTGATGTCATTTAATCTGGGCAACCTTGTAAAATACTCTTAATTGTCCCCATTTTACAGGTAAGGAAACTGGGCCTAAGAAGAGTTAAGCACATTAGCCAAAGTCATGGAGGCAGTAAGTGGGAAAGGAATGATTTCATAGGACAGACTGACTTCAAAGCGAGCAGTAACACTCCATGAATCTTGGGTGCCTCCTCAGGGGGAAGCACCACAGGACTCCACTCCGCGCAGGGGGTGGGGGGTGACCAAGCCATGACAAGAGAATAAAGATCAAAAAGCATATGGCAAGAAGAGGATCCCCAACCCACCTCCCCCACCCCCAGCCAGTGACAACCCTTAGTGACAAGAGGTGCATTTGTTCAACACAAGCTCTGGCCGGCGGGCCGGCTTCTCACCATCACCTTATCAGGACTGAACCCCTTGCCAGTCAACTCGGCCAGGCTAAATATTTTAAGGACAGCATTTATTAAATATTTTCTCATAAGGCTAAACTAAGCACATTCTTCCCCAGAGATGTAATGGGTTTTATTCAGCTAAATATAGTTAGCTAGCTTATCACTTTCAGCAAGGTACAGATGGACTATTCTAGTTAATCATCCGGAGGAGAAAGACCCCAACAAATGATTGACAACCGCATAGGTGTTTTAATTTGTATTACAAAGGATTCCAAAATGAAATCCTCATAGGATACACTTGAGTCATATGAAAGGAGCCGAAGTGCTCATGATCAGAGGGAGAGAAAAGGAAAAGGATGACCCGTCTGTGGGGCTGGGAAGAAAAAGAAAATAAGGACAAAAAAAGACAAGGGGCCAGAAAATAATGAACAGAGAATTGCCCATCAGCTATTGCAGAAAAATTATATAAGAAAATGTGTATTCAGATTTTTTCAATGGAAAACATTAAAAAAAAATCACTGATATATGAAACTAAAGTATCCATTTATAATAAAGCAATTAGTAGCAACTGCTAGCAATTTTAAGATAAAAGTACAAACAACCCTTAATAATTATGTGAGCAATCAGAATAAAAAATAAAAATCAAACAATATGCTTTCACTAGCTCAGACAAATGTGATTAATTCTGGGGGGCTATTAAGTCTCCTTACCTCAGAATATATACTATGATCACTGCTGAAGTGAGCCAGAGATTATTCACCTCTCAGCTACAAAAATCCAGGGACTTACGCCGGCTGCAATTTTCCATCTGAGGACACCAGTTTTGGAAGGGTCAATTTGGGTAGCAGATGGACCCTATTATTATATTCTCAAAAAAGCCAGGGTAATACATAGTACTTTGTCACACACACAGGTATTTTTGTCATATCCATCTACCTTGTTTTAAATATACAGGAGGCCCTACAGACAGAGCAAAAGCAAAATATAAACTACATATCAATTACAGAAAGTCTGACCATGTTCCCACGAAGATTCTCAGAAATAAGCTAAAAAAAAACCCAACCCATATAGATGGGTGATATATGAGGAGTGGGTGCATTTGATAATTGCTTCCAAGTCAGCTGGGGAAAAGTGGCTATATCACATAAGCCAGAGTGAATGGATCAAAGACGAGGAGTAAAGTAAAAAATTAAGGGGGACCCAGAAACAGAACTGTTTGGTCAGTGATTGTAACCAACAACTGGGACTCTTGATGGACAATACTCTGTACCAGTTCGCAGATTTCACACTAAAACTGCCCCAGCCTGAGTGGGGATGGTCAGGACAATGTGGGTCACCTATTATGGATAGGACTGTGATGCTGTTCATGAAAAAGTGCCCTGGGGAACACCCCACAGGGGGAAGCCGCTGCTGACCACTGTGCCTGTGCCTCTCCAATGTGCTGGTCTCAGAGCCACCGCGGTCCTAGCAACCGTGACAGACTGCACCCTGCCTCTCCCTCCTGCACCACTTCTGCCTTCGCTTCAAAGGGAAGTGATAGGGCCTGAACCACAGGAGGGAGTTTTGTACATTTTGTTCTATCAGATTAGGCCTCAGTAACTTTATGAATTATGAGCTGTCAACTTCTTTTTCATCTGCTATAGAATATGCTTCTTAGAAATTGGGGCTATAAATAAAACAACAGATGTTTTTTGCTGGCTTCAACAGGAGCCTGGGTCATTTTTTTAAAAAAGGGGCTATAAATTAAGTGAATTAATCCAAAAGGATGTACTAGGTTTCCCCCTGTTGGTCACTTTCTGCATTATTCCAAAAGATTCACGGATCCATCTTACTCCATAAAATACTTTTTGGGGCCATTGTATATAATCTACTGAAGAAACTAGAAAGGGCTTTATAACACACTGCATCCTTTCTGTGACTTCTATTTAAAAGGGGAAAAAAAACTACTACTAGATGCCTTACCTATGCTTATTACTGGATGACACCATAAATAACCAAAAAGCCACTGTTCAGCGGCAGACAAGAGGTGAGAACATGAGTTCTAGATGCTTCTGTAAGTGACAGGTTGGGAACTTTGAGGAAAACATTTCATACCTCTGGGCCTTCACCTAACAGTGATGTGATAAGGTTTAGCTAAATAATTTTAAAATAACTTCTAGTTCTTAAATCTGTAATTGGAAGATAAAAGTCGAGGAAATCACAGGGCCAACGTAAAACCACTGAATTAAATTTCAACATGAATTACTTTATAAATAATCTTATTCTCTTCAGCCATTATGTTGTTGCATCACATAGCTGACAAAAATCACAGGAGGGCACCAAGGAGAGGGCTGGAGATGGTAGCAGGGAAAAAAAGTTACTTCAAATAAGGGTGGGGTGAGTCAGGGAAAAAAAAATCAGTTAAATGCATTAAAAGAAAGCAAAAATGGCAAAATTTAATTATATTTCATTGGGTTACCTTAACTTGTAATTTCTGACAAGGGGTGGGGAAACTTTTCTGAGGTTGGCTTTTCAACTGAGATACAAACTTTCACTTTGTCAGCATGAACACTTTCAAAAGAAGTAAAACATTCCTCCAATGTGTATCCAGATCTAAGAGAAGACAACTTACTGTGTGTTCTTAAATGTATTCCAAAGTCATGACTGCTACAAATCAAAGAATGCAATTTCTACTCAGTTTCTATAGATCACAATTTGGAGGAATGGGTGTGGAGACCAAGAAATTGAGAGCAACATATGAGTCAGGCCAAGGGAAGGGAAGGAGGGAGGGCAGTCAGTGGCCTAGATACTGCTCGAGTCACTTGGCTTACTTCCACGAGTCACGCTGACAGCCTTGGAAAGGACATCAGTCTTATTTTGCGTGTGGGAAGAACTGAGAGGTTAGGTGACTACAACAAGATCACTTGTTCAGTGCCCGGCAGAGCAGACACCAACAACCCACGTCCGTCTGAATCTAAAGGCACTGCTCTTTCCACTGCCCCTTTGATCTCTCCTACAGGTAGTTTTTTCTCCTCTTCTCAGTTTCCAATTTAAGTTGCTTGTAAATGCAGCCCCTTTTAACATTTTGGAATTTCTGACCAACACATGCTGGGTTCTAGGAGATAGGAGGGAGGGTCCGTGCAAAAGGGGCTCCCCATCTACACGGTCAGTGAATACAAATGTCTGTGATCAAACACGTAAAGGGGTTAATGAGAAGTAATGATACTCAGAGGAAAGTGCTCTGTTCCCCAAAACCTAGATCTTTGTAAGTTTATTCAATTCCTTTTGAGGGGATTAGTCTTCAGTCCTTTGGAAGGTGATACATTCTCAAACATGTGGTAGTAAGAGGCGATCCCAAATCAAACAAGATCAGAAGGAAGATACCAAAGGCTGCCCTTCACACCCGAGGCTCTCCTTACCAAGATGCTAATAATGGCTAGCGCTTACCACGATGCACTTAGTATATGACAGGTACTGTGCTAAGTTGTTTTAATGAAATTATCCCATTATGGGGCAGGTTCTATCCACAGAGTTCATCTCCATTTTACCAAGGGTAACTGAGGCTCAGAGATGCTAAGTGATTTGTCTAGGCTCACACAGCAGTACCCGTCAGAGCCAGGACTTAAAGTGACAGAGGTTTAGACATAAAGGCTGCTCCCCTCTAGGGGATCCTTATTTACTAATGGAGTGTTATCTCACTGGGTTCCTTTAGGGCACCTAGTTTCCTTAAAGACTTCATCTTTTTTTTTTTCTTTTTTTTTTTTGGTACAGCACAGTCCACTATCCTGGCAGGTGGGACCACCTAGAGCCAGACAACAAAGTTAGAAAAAGAAGAGTTCTCTAGCTCAAGAACAGATGTGGAAAGTTGAGAGCTCAAGAACAGCACCACTCTGCTCCGTGACTGGCCCATTTCTCTAGTTACTGTCTTTTTCCAATTCTGTGACATTCTACAAGATGTTGAACATACCTGCGAAGTGAGGGCAGAATGTGCCAGTCATGGTGACAACCCACCTCTCAAATCCTTGAAAAACAGTGTGATACCAACCATTTCCATGGTCCTATGTTCTACCAGATGATCATTCATTTTGGAAGAAATGACAGAGATACACATGAGTAAGAAACCCACCAGAATTGACAGAAATGGTCACCAAGCAGAATGTATATCAGAATTTCAGAGCCAAAGAGTGACTTTAGTACTCTGTAATGATGCGATCCAAATTTAAACCATACATGTTAATTTAAAATTTTCTAGTAGCCACATGATGGGTAAAAATAAATAGGAGAAAATTTAATCTTTTATTTAACCCTATTTATCCAAAATATGATCATTTCTACATATAAGCAAGATAGGAGTTATCGATGGGATAGTTTACATTCCTTATTTCCTCTTTTACGCTCCCGGCACATCTCCATTTGGATGAGCCACATTTCAACAGCATAGTGTGTGACCGTGACATGTGACCAGGGGATCTGTACTGGGCAGCACAGCTCCAGGAGACACGGCCTTCAGCTCTCCCCAGCGTGCGCGGTCTGCTGACCGCAGCTGACATAAGTGCCATTATCAGGGAGTGGCTGCCACAGTCCAGCTAGGGAGTGAGGCCATCTGCGGTCCACTTAGTTCACATCTTGACGGTATGAGCCTCAATAATGTCATTTATAAGACATTATAGTGATCATTAACATGTTCAACACTGGCTATAAGACAAATGACCATAAAAGGCGCAGAGGGACAGTGATGTCTACGGAGTCTCCTATGGGCAGAAGGAGCAGCCTGAGGCTGCTTTCCTTCTGGTAAGATGGCCCAAGGCTGTGTATTTTTTTAAAGCCCCGTACCTTCAAATTCGAAGTCTTGAATACACCCCTCTTTCCAAAACATGCCCTTTAACGAATCCATTCTTATAAAAACTTGGAAACTCTTTTTGCTCAACTGTGTTGGTAACAATATTAAGTACATTTTGGGCTTCAAAGCCCCACTATAAAGGAAGCATGACAAAGGGCTGTAGACAAGGCTAGAGCAATGGCACTGAGGTCTCGTTCATTCAATGGCATCTCTCTCCCAACACCTGCCCGTGCTCCTGCTCCCGGGTCTAAAAACTTGACTCTTTCTAAGTATGTGAAATGTGAAGCTTAAACCCAGCTCCTAACTGATGCTTCTGCGGGAAAAAAAAAAAAAAAAAAAAAAAAAAATGCATTTCACAGCTCAAATTTCTGCTTTGGACCCAGAACAAAAACTCTTTAATAAGTCAAAGCTGATTATTGTTTCCCCCAAATGTAAAATGTTTTACAAGTGGTAGAAACTAGAAGTGGGAAGCAGTTCCCAGCTCAGATTATAGGATAACATTATATAAAGCTAAAAGGTACTGAATCAAATATTATTATTTAGGTAAGGCAACAAGAATGTGGATTTATAGCAAGCTCCTCAGACCTCTGGGCTCTTTCTGGGAGAAGGCCTGAGTCTGAAGGCAGTGGCCGTCACTGTACCTGAATTTCAAAGGAGACGATTAAAAGAGCCTGCCCTTAACAAACACCTAACATCTTGAGAGAGTTTATCAAGTTGATGCGGCTTTCAACGTGTCAAGTTCAATGGTTTTAGCACTTGGCTATGCAGGTCAAACCTCGGTGTAAGGTGCTACTTGATGACGATACCCAGGAAACTGGCTCTCAGGAGGAAGTGCATGGTCGGTAACGTGTGTCCGCCAACGTGTGTCCGCCCTGCCTGCACCAAACAGCTAAAGACAGACTAATTTTGGATGTAAACCAGGGTTTCAAGAGGGGGCTCAAGATCGCCAAGAGAAAGTAAGCTTTGGAAGTTACTCACAGAATGTGTCCCAAACCCACGTCACCAGGACACAGAGGATGCGCTCAATGAATGTTGCTGACTGAATGCTCTGAGGAACGAGTCCATTTCTCCCAAACTGTTCAAGAATTCTTGGGCTAGGAGAACCACTTGAAGATGAGATTTATGACAGACTATGACCCACGTGAGATTCTTAATTAAGAGATCTTAATTAAGTTTAACGTAAATGACAGTACAATCAGTTTACAAGTACTGTGCCCTGAGTTCAAATGATATGTCTGTTTCTTTTCCCAGCCACAGGGCAGTGTTTCCCGAGCAGGCACCTAGAGCACGGGTGTTCGTCCCCGCACCTTGTGCTCTGTGCACTGCCTGACACAGGGAAGCTTTTCCATGAACAGGGGTTGGGACTTCTCTAACTCGAGTCTTTCTGGACCTTTGTTTTCTTGGACATAAACTACATGGACTGGGTTATCATTTCTAAGATCTTCTCAAATGCTCTATGAATATTGTGAATTGAACTTGCTGTCTGAAAATAACTGAGTAAAAGGGACGCCTGGGTGGCTCTATCGGTTAAGCACTGGACTCTTGACTTGGCTCAGGTCATGGTCTCAGGGGCATGAGATCAAGCCCCAAGTCAGGCTCCGCACAGGAGCCTTCGTAAGATTCTCTCTCACTCCCTCTGCCCCTTTCCTCTCACCTGTGCTTGCTCTCTCTCTCTCTCTCTCTCTCTCTCTGAAAATAAATAAATAAATAAATAAATAACTGAACAATTATATTATATATTTCTGCCAACAATACTGAATATAAGCCCTGAGGAAATTATCATTGAGATTTTAACACCCAAAAGGAATAGCCCTTTCCTTGCCTGGTACTTGAATATAATACATGAATACTTAAGAGATTACTGATGAACAAAAAAATATTAGGGCGTTGGAAATATCAAAACCTGAACAAACAAAAAAACCCAAACAACAGACTATATACAGTGAATGTTTGGAAAGGTTAATTAATCTGTTCCACAAAGAACAGCACTCTTTTGCAGGACACAGGAAAAAGCATTAGCAGAACAGAGTATTACAAATGTAGTAGGCACCTTCCCCCACTCCTCACTGATTGTCATGATCGTATTACTCCTTCTGAAAACGTTCATCAGACAGTAAACCACAAGCAGAAAGGGACCACTGTAGAATCACTGAAGGTTTCAGCCCTGTGTTAATGAGGGTTACTCTCTCATGGTTCTAGCTGCCTTTCACCAGGCTCTTCGACAGACAGGAAGAGGTGAAATCTGGGGATAGAAGGAAGTTTGTGGCTCCTCTCAATGAGGAGTCAGCCTCTATCACCCATCTGTCTCTATTTCACTGCGTTAGGAATCCCTTTACTTCTTCGTTTCATTCAAAATGCTGAAGGGTAAAGAAACAGGAAGTGGAGGTGAGCCAGGCCTACCCGGCCATGTGGCTCTCACCTCTTCTGGTTTTCCCACCTCAGACTGTGGCCCACGCAGCACCCTACCTCTGTGGTGGTACATCTCACATTAATGGCCGAAAAAGCCCCCATCAAGCACGCTGCCACTCCCTCCTGTACCCAGGCCCCGAGAAGAAGGCTCTCAACCACAGCACACGCGTGGGGGTGGGGGGGTACCGCGACCCTGGCTTGGCAGGTCACCTACCTACAGCTGGCTGGGTGAATGCAACGACCTTTGAGAAAGAGGCAGGCTTAGGCTACAGTGAGAAACAGAACACTTCTCTTGAGCATTTCCATCTTCCTTTCCCAAACCCTTCCCCCAATTTGGCCATATTCTTCTTTCTCTATCGTCTCACTTTCTTGCTAATCCTCCTCCCTGATCCATGAGATTGCTCAGTGCCTGGTGGTCTCTCTGGTCTCCCGCAGGCTCAAACACCAGCCAGTCACAGAAGGGCCTGACCAATGATCACAGTGAAATGGGAATGACCAGGGAAGTTTCATGCATTATCATACAGAAGCACAGGGTTGATTTTAAAAGGATCTCCAGGGGCACCTGGGTGGCTCAGTGGGTTAAAGCCTCTGCCTTCGACTTAGGTCATGATCCTGGAGTCCTGGGCTTGAGCCCCTCGTCGGGCTCTCTGCTCAGCAGGGAGCCTGCTTCTTCTCTCTCTCTGCCTGCCTCTCTGACTACTTGTGATCTGTCAAATAAATAATAAATAAAATCTTAAAAAAAAATAAAAGGATCTCTAGCCACATCTGTCTAATTATAGAATTCCAGGCATAATCTTCTCTGAAGACACACACCCACATATATATGGCTCTTTAGTACTTTGCTGTGAATTAGTCATCAGAATGTGTCTCATTAAAATCAAAAAACCTCTGGTCAATAGTCAATTTTGCAAAGCTGAGTGAGACCAGATGATCACTGAGGACACCAACCACGCTCACTGTGTGTACTTCAACAACAACCAACGTCATACCACAACAGTAAAATTAACAAACATCACAATAATACCTTAAATTTCTGCATTTAGATGACAAAATGCTTTTATACCTTTCCTTTTTTTTGATCCTGAAACTAGAGAGAGAGAGAGAGAGAGAGAACTGGTTAAAGAGAAAAGCAAGAAAAGGGGGTGGTCAAGGCAGAGAAAGACACAGGTTAATAAATAAATTCTGGCTGTTCACATTAAAGAACAGGAAAACATGTAGTTGGGGTCATCAACATTGCTTTGAAGGATGTTTTATTTTGAACAAACAGATACTTGGTTTTAAAAATTTCTGTGAACGCCCTTATGAATTCTGTGTCCCTCCCACTTGCAAGCAGGTGCGTTAGTGAAAAGAGAATAAAACCACACCAGAAAGGCAATTGGTTATCAAGCCTGCAAAAAGCCCATGTCTTTGTGGTTTTTAAAGATGCTATCAGCATTTTAACGTGAAATGTCTTGCAGACTAAGGTTCCAAACAATCGCCGCTTTTTGGGAATTGTGCAAAGCATAAACAGTGCTCCCCATGACAAAGGAACATTCATGAACGTGCATATTATAATCTATTACAAGAACAATTAATGAAAAGAGATACCAATTCTAGATAGAGTCGCTGTTTCACACTCACAGCCAGTGGGTTTACGTCGGCCCTCTGATTCCCTCCCAAGACGAGCAGTGAGAGCTGGGATCTGAAAACAATACTATGAAAGCAGTGAAGCCGCCATTCAAAATAAAGATGCAGCTCACACCAAGCAAGCTCAGGCATTTTCCTCAATCGCCCCCTGTCCCCTGTTCTTCATACAATTACTAACCCATTTCCCCCAAGGACTATTTCACAGAGCATGGCTTCAAATGAATGCTTGGTGCATGAGGCTCCTGAAGAAGTGGCTAACAAGTGACAATTGTTTACCACCCCCTGCTGAAGTAGATGATGTGGCTGAAGCAGAGGCTGAGCAGATAAAGATGCTATTCGCATATAGCTTGGTCAAGAATGAATACAGTCGAAGACCCTGGAGAAGCCCTGAATTCTCCATTTGTTCCCGTACAACACTAACTTTCCTTTATCAGTAAGAGTGGGTTATTTCTTCCACATCTGTCGCATGGTAAATCTTTATCGGACAAAAATTCCACAAGGACTAAAGAGTGAGTACTTTGTAAATCAGGGGATGAGACGATTCTCCTTAGGTAGTTTTAGAAAATTAGACGCTCCTAAATTTTATCACTCTCTTAAAAAATCTCAGAAGTTAAGCGTTAAGAAGCTTCTGGAGCAACCCAGTGACTAAAGCTGCAGGCCATTCCAGAGTCATTTCCCTTTAAGGATTTCTCGCCCCACCAAGTTAGCCACAGAGCAGCATCAGGTCTGTTTGTGGCATGAACCGTGGCCTGATCTGTGTCAACTAGGGACAAAGGCAAGAGGATTTCGAGGTTACCCAGTGGAAAATTTAGGAACAAGATTCCAGAACCTCAGGAAACCCTGATTTAATTTAAGATACTACTTTGCCTTGTTGAAATAAAAAACAAAAAAAGCAAGACTTTGTTCATGCAACCCATTCCCCCTTATTATATAAAGTTTTAAGACCTAAAATAAACAATTACAGATACGAACCATACCCTAGCACTTCCAAGGGTGGCTTCTCTTAAATCACATTAAAATTGCAAAAAATAAGTTACAAATGGCAACTAACGAAAACGCTTAATGGTCCATTCGGGCCAGCTCCGAGAGAAGGGACTTGACTGTATAATCCAATGAAACATCTACACATTGACTTTTAGATCTAGGATTCTTTTGTCAGCAACAAATCTCTCCTGGTCTAGCTTTCAATTAGCTGACAGCGCCACAAGAACTGGAATTCACAAAGCTATCTTCAGAAGTTTGCTCAAACACAGACTGGTCGACTGATTCGTGTAATACTCAAGCATGCAGGCTCACATTTATTTCCCACATTTAAGACCAAAATGACAAACACAAATCACTCAAGACTCTGGAAAGGTTGTAAAAATACAAAAACCAAAAAAAAAAAAAAAAAAAAAAAAAAAAAAAAGGTGGGGGGGGGGGTTTCATGGGAAGATACAATGTAGATATTTAATAGCTCCTGGAATGGATATAGATGGGTTTACAGTTCATTGTTTTCAGTAATCCCTCTGACTAAATCAACTTTCCACCTGCTTAGTCCAGTGCTGAGAGAACACGACAACACTGAAGTATGTATGAAGCATGCATTTCATTTACCATAAAGAGCTCTAATAAGGGAAATGTGTGCAGCTGGAACTAACTTGTACCACATTTCACCAATCTCCCATCTCATGGTAGATATTTGCAAACACCTCTCTAAGTCCCAGCTGTTTTCAGTTAATAGCTAATGTGGAGAGAATCTTGCCTAACTTTCTGGACTATCATTTTATTAAAAAGAGGATTCTGAACCTTTTTTTTTTTTTTAAATAAGGACTAGATCCATTTATTTTCAAGTCAAATATATGACCCAAAGATAAATTTAAGGTTAGCGCTTTTAAAAACAGTAATATTTCACATTGAATGTGCTCCTGAAGCCAGAGGAAATGTTCTTTCCTTTCCTAAAATTTCTAGCCAAGTCCTAACAAACTCAGTTTCTTCCCAAGAATATTTGTTTTCTATTTCTCCGAGTCTAGTTTAAAAGGGCTGGAACCTTTCACAAGACAGAATTATTCCATTTGCTGGCTGGCTCTTTCTCTGAGTCCAGCTCCGATCCTACGGGACACATAAATCCTCATCTGAGATGTAGGGTAAGTGTCAAGAAACATACTTGGAAACTGGGAAACCACAGTTCAAAGCACAAACACAAAGACAGAAGTGAAGACCCACTTTAAATGAAAGCTCTAACAAGCAGAAATACCGCTGACCATTAATTCTTTAGTAAAAAAAATCAAAAACATTCAAGGAAAAACCATACATATTATTACTAACTTAGGGGGAAAGACATTAATGCGGATGATAGTTCATACCGCCAGGAAGCAGGGACAAGGTCAGTAAACTCACATTTACCCTGAATGACTTAAGCCAGACATACAGTTCATTTCCCTCATCAAATACTGTGTCAGATGGCATCTGGAAAAAAAACAAGACTAGGAGCAGCACAAAGGTGGGGGCTCAGCTGCAAAAAGGTGGACAGCAGGACATGGCCGGTTTCAGTGGCGCAGTGCTGCACGGACCGCGGCTACTGGATGGCAGCGGGGTGTCACCCAGGTAAGGTGCTGGACGCAGGGCAGTCCTGCCCCAGGACTCCATGCTCAGGGGAAATAAAAAAGTAGTTCCTCTCTCGCAAAAAAGGCCGGGGACCTCTGGCCTAGGGATATGCAAACTGTCATTCTGATCATCACCCAGTGCCTTTGTCAGAGTATGGACACCGGGACTGAAACAAATTAAAACTTCTACATGACTTCTAGGATTCTTAAATTCAGAGCGCGTGTGTGTGCACGTGCGCGCACACACACACACACACACACACACTTCCTCCCTCCGTTTACTACTGAAACATTATCATCCCAAGCCCAGTACAGCAAATTGAAACCACATTTTATTCTACTTTTTCTTGTTAACTTGATGGCTTCACCACACTTTTAAGTGCTACACTCTCTCCTCCCTCTTCCTTGGCATTTGATGCTTGCTTTTTTTTTTTTTTTTTTTTTT